>NC_046154.1:28581970-28909470 GCF_011064425.1 Rattus rattus | reverse complement strand
GGGATAAGAACCAGAAGAATCGAATTCCAGGCTTTGCACAAATAAACCAGGTCTGTCGAAGCCTCTGTCTGCTCTTCGGTAAAGCAAGAGTAATGTCCACCTCACCTCAGCGTGCCTGAGGACGCTCAATAAAGTCACTCAGCTAGCTGGTGTAGTGACCACATCTATAATCTCAACACCTGAGAGAGAGGCAGGAGGACTTCTACACGTTTGACCCTGTCTCAAAGAGAGGGCTGGAGAGATGGCTCCGTGCCTAAGTCAGTGACTGCTCTTCCAGGGAACTGGGGTTCAAGTCCCAGCACCCACACAGAGATTCACAACCATCTGTAACTCCAGTCCCCAGAGGATCTTCTGGGGACACAATATACATAATGGTGAACAGACCTACAAGCAGTGTCCATATCTACATATAGTCGACCACTCCTAAACATAAAATAAGTAAATTAATGATTGGAGAGAGAGAGAGAGAGAGAGAGAGAGAGAGAGAGAGAGAGAGAGAGCGCTATGCTGAGGATATGGCTCACTGCTCAGAGCATCTGGCCTAGCACACAGAAAAGGCTCTGGGTCTGACACACAACACTGTCCAGAAAGAAAGAAAGAAAGAAAGAAAGAAAGAAAGAAAGAAAGAAAGAAAGAAAAAGAAAGAAAGAAAGAAAGAAAGGAAGGAAGGAAGGAAGGAAGGAAGGAAGGAAGGAAGGAAGGAAGGAAGGAAGGAAGGAAGGAAGGAAGGAAGGAAGGAAGAAAGAAGGAGCGGATGGACGGAGATGGCTCAGTGGTTAAGAGCATTCACTGACTGCTCTTCCAGAGGTCCTGAGTTTAATTCCCAGCAACCACATGGTGGCTCACAACCATCTGTAATGGGATCTGATGCCCTTCTGGTGTGTCTGAAGAGAGTGGTAGTGCACTCATACAGTAAGTAAATAAATAAATCCAAAAAAAAAAAAAAGAGAGAGAGAGACAAATAGTTGATTGGCTGGGTTGGAGATTTGCTCAGTTGGTAGAATGCTTGCAGAAAGCCCTGGGTTTGATCCCCAGCACCCCATAAAAGCAGGCACAGTTGGCCTCTGTCTGTAATTCCTGAAGGACTTGAGGCCAGCCTATACTGTGTAAGACCCTGTCCAAAAAGAGAAAGAGAAAAGGAAAAGCTACATAATGAATGCAGCATAAACACACAGAACTGGATCAAAGCTGGCCCTGCCCTATCACAATGCAGCCTTCCACTCACAACACAGCAGCAACGAGTATTGCTGACGACCAGCTGAGGAGATCCCCATCTCCCTAAGGCACACAGCTCAAGGGTCAGTGACTTTCTCGAGGTCACGTGGCCAGTAAAGATAGAGGAAAGTCACGCTCTGAGCCAGCTCTGACCGGCTGCAAAACCATGTTCTTCCTTTGCATGCAACCGGCTGCTCATTGCCCCTGTCCACTTCCTGCCCCTGCCCACTTCCGGAGCTCTCCTCCAATCTCAAGTGGAGTTAATGGCCATTAAGATAAAGTCTGATAAAGCACACTTAACATCAGCTCTGTATCCCTCTTCAGTGACCTCGCCCTATCTGGCCCAGGAACAAGCCGAGTCCAACCCTGGCTGCGCTCCCGCTGGCCCTCAACTACCATTTAATCACCATCTCGAGGCCTCAGTTTCCCTAAGTGTAGTGTGGGAAAGATAATCTCTAAGAAGCCTGCATCATGTGTCACACACACACACACACACACACACACACACACACACACACACGCTCACACACACACACCCGTTTAGGATCCTTCATGGGATAGAAAGGTGGTTGGTGGGTTGGGGATTTAGCTCAGTGGTAGAGCGCTTGCCTAGGAAGTGCAAGGCCCTGGGTTCGGTCCCCAGCTCCGGAAAAAAAAAAGAAAAGAGAAGACTCAGATTATCACGGACATCTCAGATCTACGACAGCTGGATAAGGCCTTATCTAGAAAGTCCAGCACTTCCACACACAAGTTCAGATATCACACAGTTGGTCACAAGTCTCCCCCAAAAGAAGAGGGGGCAAAGAGGGAGTGGGGGCCCTCAGGCCTCCTTTCTAGTCTTGGAACTTGGAAGACCTCAGGCCTCCAGCTTTAGATTCAAGGAGAGGACACGAGGAAGGGATCCCGGGCAGTCTGACCCCTCAGCCCCTTCCCTCGGTTTCTCCACCTACAAGAGGGGAACGGAACTCCAACAGGCCTGGTGCCTGACAGGACAGTGTGAGGGAATGGAAGAGAAGGTAGATGGCTCTCTTGAACTCTTAGTTTGCCGTGTTCATTCCCCAGGACCATGCACCCGACCGGCCTGGGAGGACATGCTGGGCTGGACGCTGAAACAGCAGGATGCGATGTCTTGAGCCCAGGGGACGCTCTGCCTTCCTCACTCAGACATTTGAGGAACACAGGACACCATCTTCCCTTTGTCGGTGCTTCCCTTTCTGTCTATTCATGCTCTAAGCCCTGGGGCTTCAATAATTCCTGCCCCTCTCCCATGCTGCTTCCTACTCTTGTGCTCACCATAGGGTCCAGGCTTCAGGGTTATCTCAGACCTGTGGACCACAGTTAGGATGTGAAGCCCATCCACCCATGAGCTGGTTAGGGGCACGGGCTTGGGCACATGGCACAATTTAGCCATCTTCTCTATAGCACTGGGCGAGTGACCTCCCTTTGCTAAGCTCTCCCTACCCATGTGCAAAACAGAGACAACGACTTAGTTCTAGTTACCGGCTACAAGAGAAGAGAGTTAATGAAGGGGGTGTGCACTGGGCCTGATTCTCACTACACTAACCACTGAGACAAGCCCACACCCAGGCAGGCCTCCCTAGCCACTGCTCCCGACATCCCAATAATCCCAGGCCTTTGTCAATTCTGCTGCTTCCTCTCTCCACTCCCCACCCTGCCGAAGCCCTCACCCCATCACCTCTCCCCTGGATTACTGCAATAGGCTCTGAGCTTCCACTCTCGCCAACCCCACCCCCACCCCCACCCTAACCTGCCCTACCTGCACCTGCCTAGGCCCTGGAGCCATCTTCCTAACACACCAGTTTTGTGGGCTCCGCCCTCTTCTCAAACACCTTCGCTGGCTCCCAGTGACCTGGATACTTCAGCCTCTCTGGCTGTCTTACACTTCCTCAGCCCCACAGACTAAGAAAGTGAGTGAGCAGGCTTTCCGACTCCAGGCCTACAACTCCAGAATAAAGGGACTGAAACTTGGAGGGATCTGGTGGCCCATGCCTTTAATCCCAACACTTGGGAGGCAGAAGCAGGTGGATCTCTGTGAGTTCAAGGCCAGCCTGGTCTACCGAGTGAGTTCCACAGGACAGTCAAAACTATAGTGGGACCCTGTCTCAAATAAATGAGTAAACAAACTACTTCTCCCTAACCTCCATGCCCAGTCCCAATTCTATGCCACCCCACATTTCACAGTTGCAAAAAAGCTGTGCCCTCTAGCCTGCCAACACTCCAGGGCTGCTTCTGCAGCTCGTCCAAAGACCGACCCCAGGACAACAGGTTTGATGTACAGCCTGGGACAGTTCCCAGCCCTGGCCTTGTGTTGCCTTGACAATGTCCAGGGCCTCTTAGCAACACCTTGGAGCCTGAGTGGCCCTGCAGCTGCAGCACTGGTCAGAAGAGTCCCTGAGAGCCTCAGAGTGAAGCCCAATGTCAGAGCCAGGCCTGGGGGCTCATGTCCACAATCCAGCGCTTGGGAGTTAGGTGAGAGGCTGCAGCCTCAGTGAAGTGAGACCTCTGGCTCAAACTCTCTCTCCTCTCCTCAGCCCTCAGGCTGACTGTCCTGCCCAGCTGTAAACGCCGCCTTCTTACCCTCGCCTTCAGTGGTAAGTTTGCACCCACACTTGGTTCTCAGGAAACAAGCCCATGAAATGAACCATCAGGGAGCAAATGGAGAACCCTTCCCTGGCCCAGCCCTGCTGACTTTGAGATCGAAGGAGATAGAACCATAGCCGGAACTTCACAGCTGACAGGCGGGGAGACTACGGGAATTTCTCATCCACCCACCCACCTTCTGAGGAATCATCGTCAAGAGTCCACCTGAGCAGGATTAACCCCTCCTACTGTCTGATCACCATCACGACAACCCAAAACCATCCAATGCAAACAACCTTGAACAAGGCCCTTCTCTCTAGACCCCAATCTCTTCATCCTCCAAATGGCGAGTCAAAACTCTAAGGGTCCCAGGTCAACTGCACTGAGGTTTCCTTTCAGACAGGCCCAGTGTAGGAGCCATGGAGGTCCAGGAAACAAAACAAAACAAAATCCCGACCAAGGTCACCAGTGCCTCTGGCAGTGCCACTCTGAGAACAGACCCCCTCTTCTCCCTACCCAGGCTTCCCATCACCCCTATGTGGGGAGCTGATAGAAGAATGAGATCATCAGGATCCACGCTGTTCTCTCTAAATGTGGGCCATCCTGAGAACAGAGGGAGATTTTCCCACAAGGGCCCCCATCATCCCACTTCCTCCTTGATACTCTCCTTACCCCAGACCTGCAGGTACCATACTTATTAGACCTGCCTCGGTTGAAGCCCCACCCCCACCCCGTTTTGGAGGGGTGCAGTTTTAAATCCACCTTGCCCCTCCCCGGTCTGCATTTAGAGGGTGAGAAAACCAGGCACTCCCTCCAGAACCCCTTGGGACTCTTCTGGGATATCCAGAACTGTCGCACTGACAAGGGAAGACCAGGAATGCCATCTCAGCCTGGGGATTGGAGGCCTTCCTCATTCCCTAGCCCCCACCCTTGGAGACTGGAATGTGACCCGCGGAGGGATCCCGCAGCACGCCGGGAAGGACTGCAACAGCGTTCCAGCCCGATGGCTGCATTGAATGGGGGAAAATGGGGCGGCGACCTCGGAAACTGCGGGGGTCTAGGGGGACGGAGAGAAGGTGCAGTGGCGTGGTGGGGGTGGGTTCGGGGATCCAGTTGGACTCCCGCTCGCGCACGGAGGAAGTCCCTAGCCTTCAGCCCTGGTTTCCTGCTTCTTCCTCCTACCTTTGTTGTCCCTCTCTCCTGCAAACTTTCAGACTGTTGGGGGTAAAGGTTTGGAGTACAAGTGTGTGTGTTGTGTATGCATGTCCATGTGTATTGTACACAGCGCCTTAGAATCTACCTATGACCCTGTGTGTACAGCTGAGTGCCTAAGACACTGGACAACTGTACCTACATGACTCATATGTGTGCCTGTGTGTCAACCTAAGCGTGGGTGTAGCTCATGTGGCCATGTAAACCGTATGCACAGGTATATGTACCTGTGCCTCAGGATCTGTGTCGGGGTGCCAGTGTGTGGGTGTGACTGTGTATGCGGTTTTGGTCTCTGCACCGACATACATGAGAACGGGTGTTGTGTGCAAGATGTGAAAATGTACGCGTGCCCGCCCGCGGGTATGAGTGGGTATGTGTGTGTCCGTGCGCATGTGAGGGGTGGGATCTGAGCGGATTCCCGGCCCCCCGACTCTCACGCCCACCAGGCCCCGGGAGGGGACAGCGCAGCACCGCCGGCGACTGCAGGGACCCTCCTCCCCGCCTGCCCCGCCCCCACCCCTACCTGCGGGCCGCTTCGCCGATCGCCCGAAGCGCCAGAAGCTGCGGGTCCGGGGACCGCTGGGGGCCTTCCTCTTGTGGTGTGAGTTGCCCATGGTGAGCACGGGAGCCGGCACAAGCACCCAAGCGCGGCCCAGCCAGCCCGGCCGCCGGGCCCGCAGCCCCGGGAGGGAGGCAGGGAGACGCGCGGGCGGCCACCGCGGGCGCCCCCAGCCCCAGTCCGGCCACGCCCCCTAGCACTGCGGCCAATGGTCATGCCGGGGGTGGGGCCAGAGGAGGGGCGGGGCCTGGCGCGCGGCCTGCCCGCTCCACCCCTCCAAGGGACCAGAGAGACCTGCTGAGCCGCCCCGCCCTGAGCGCTCTGGGAAGGGCTCTGATGGTCCAGGTTGGGTAGGCGGGTGGGGGGAATCTCCCAGCCCAGCTGCCTGCATCTCAAGGACTGCAGTGGAATTGGGAGACTAGGGGCGGGCCTCCAAACAGGCAGGACTCTGCTGCTGCCCGGCCAACCGGCCACCACCCCGTGAGTGTCACGTGTTTGTGTATTTTTCTTGACTGTTAACCTACACATGTATGGAACTAACTGTATCTCTGTACTTGGGGAGCTGAAAATAATAGTAGCATCTTTTTACTAAGTTCCTAATGTGTACGACACACTGCGCTCCCTGCTTTTATGCGGTGTTTCAACTTCATCCACAAAATAATTCCACAAGGTAGGTACTTCTGTCATATCCATTTTTACCAATGGGGAAACTAGAGTGACTGACCCATATTCAAGGAGCATTAATTTACAGAGCTAGACGTCACATCTAGGCTCACCTGTACCCACATTTTTCCTTGCCTTTCTCTATCTGTCTCCGCATGACCTTGAAGGATGAGTGCCTGGATGTCTATGTGGAACTGTGGGCATTAATACACCTATGCATTTGTATAGGTGGACGTGATGTGTATGCTCCATCCTGAACATCTGGATGGCCTCTGACTAGCATAATCGTGTGTGATGAACATGTGCCTGTATTCAGTCTGTTTTCCACGTCCCAATGTGTACACCCAGTAATTGCTTAGCATTGTGACTGTCACAATGTCACTCAGGATCAGTGATTTGTTCTTATTTAAGTTTGTAACCACCTGTGTGTGTATGTGTGTGTGTGTGTGTGTATACATATATATGCATAATGTTTATCAAGAAGACTATGCTTTTGTGTTTGAGTCTGACTACAATTGTTTGCTGTTTGTGTGCGCGTGTACATACGTGCTAACATCCGAAGCCACCCATGTATCACACTGTAGAGCTGTGTGCCCTTCATGCAAGTCTCTCGCTAAGCCCTAGCACTTCTCAAAGTCTTCTGGGCTGCCCAAGGGCCCTCACCTCTTTGTCCATGAGCACAGCATGGCCCTACAAACCCACTGCCTTGCAGCTTCGACAGCAATTCTCCATCAGCATCACTTTGCCCGGCCTCTCAGACTGGGCTAGGAGTCCAGAACCCTTGGTTCTGGTTTCTAGTAGTGTGGCAGCTACCAGCTGAGCACGTTTCTCTGTGACACCATCCTGCTGGAGTGCCCAGTAATTCCAGGACACTCAACCCTCCCTGAAGCCGTTCTCTTACTAAGAACCTGAGGCTAACAACGGTGCCATCTCTGAAGAGCTGATGTGACAAGCTCGGTGTACCAAGCAGTATGCACCAATCTGCAAAGGGAATAGAATCCTGAATCAGAGCTAGGTGAGCTGGCTGGCTGGCAGGCAAAGGCACTAGCTGACACGCTTTACCAACTGAGACCTAATCCCACTAGGTGACCTCTGACCTCCACACACATCTGCTGACTCCTGTCTTCGCCTGGAAGATCTCTTTCCTCTTCAACGCTTTGCATGACCCTCTGCTCCTCCATGTACCCTTCTCTCGGGCTCAGCTCTCTACACTTTCACAGGCCTTAATGCTGCCCTGTGAGTTGCTGATCGCACCTCAGGACTGCCCAGTGCCCTATCCTAGCACTTGTCTTAAGACGCCAAACTATTTGGGTATCTGCCTGACGAACCACAAAAATATCCACAAGGGTAGGAACTGTGTGTATCACCCTGGACGACCGAGGCTCAGACGTGCCCTGTGTGCTGCTGAGTCAGGTGGAGCTGGAGAAGGTGAGACCTGTGTGGAAGCAATAACAACTCTTGTGTCTGTCTGATAGTGGGAGTGGTGGCACTGGTCCGGGTGGTGGTGATGGCACTGGTCCACGTGATGGTAATGGCATATGCACGTAGGTGCTTTCTGTTTTGAAGACTGAACTTACTACAGCATCCTGGAGAAGAGATTTGGTCCCTGGATGCCAAATATGGGAGAAGTGGTGTGATCTGGGAGTAAGAGGGACCAGTATGGTGGGCCAAGCCCCCAGGAACCGCATGGTTGTCAACCTTGGGTACCTCGGGACACCATCCCTGCTTATGGAATGGTGGTGACGTTTCCACTGAGCTAGAGACTTGCAGGAGAGACCATCGTAACCAGGCAGAAGGCCTGGCCCGGGTTATCTATCTCCTTCCACTCCCAGGAACCTAGTAGGTATCACAGACTTTGCCACAAGATTCAGGTTCAGTGCCGGTGCAGGCAGAGCTGTTCCAGTGGCAGTCATGCAGCCAGCTGTGAACAGAGCAATGAGCCCTTTGCTGGGCAGCCCTGAGAGCAGTGCGGCACGAGGAGTGGGCTCTAACAGGAGGCAAGGTGGAAGATTTCATTCCTCCAGCCCAAGGCAGCTGCCTTCACCTCCTTCCTTCCCGAATTCAGCCAAGCAGCTGGCGGTGGCCTTGGGGACTGTGGACCCACTCTCCCCCCACCCCGCCATGCTCCTTGTGGGCCAAGCCACTATACAATGCTTCCTCTCATTCCAGTCCTTCAGCATGTGACAGGCCAGGAGCAGCTGAGAGGGCCTTGAGTATTCGGGGAGAGGGGATTTCCAGGGGTGTGGAAGGGTGTCCTGCTCTGCTCCCTGATGACAAGGGCACTGTCGTGGGGGTGGAGGAGCCTGGGGGTCTTGGGGGGTGTGTGGATGTGTATTTTCCTAGTCACAGCTCAGGCTACCCCCGTTGTGGCTAGTGCTGCTTCCAGGGATTCAGGGGATAGCCAGCCACAGACGGCAGGCTCTTCCAGGCCTGAGAGAGGTTCCAGCACAAGGCAGGATCCATGCATGAGGCAAGAGACCTGGAACAAGGCCTAAAGGTGTCTTGAGAGAGGGAAGGGGAGGTTCCCTTAGCTGCTCCTGGCT
Organism: Rattus rattus; assembly: GCF_011064425.1. Classification (NCBI taxonomy): domain Eukaryota; kingdom Metazoa; phylum Chordata; class Mammalia; order Rodentia; family Muridae; genus Rattus; species Rattus rattus. The sequence continues at coordinate 28,900,677 of NC_046154.1, read as the reverse complement.
TCCTTCCTGCTCTTCCCCCCCCCCCCAGAGGCACCTCTCTGGGAAGGGCTTTTCTGTTTGAAGTCTGAACAAAAGAGTAGGGGAAGCTAAAGTCAGCCTGGCCCAGCGAGAGTGGGCTCCAGTCCCACAGAAGGATCTAGCCAGCTCAGGTCAGCTTCCTCAAGGAGCAGGACCCTGAGCAAATCACCCCTTCTCCGGGTCTGTCTGTAAGTACCGTGGATGTGTTCCCTATGGTATCCGTTTTGACTATCTAGGATTAAAGCTGTCCATGCTGGATCAACTGTGACCCGAAGTCATGTGGTGCCAGGCCCTGCGCTGGGCAGCATCAAGGGAAGAACCATTTAACCCAGCCCCTGGCCTCAGGATAGTAGAGTGATGCAGACTGACCCCACATAATCCCAGACAGACAGACAGACCCAAACCCAGCTAATGCCCACCTGCCCAGTGCCACAAGTTCCCTGACTCCAGTTTCCTCGCACCCCTCAATTCTTTTGCACATGGCCCCCCAAGGAAGCTGTCCTCGACCTCCCCCAAGCATCTCTGTTGCGCCTTTTCTTCCTTTTGGTTTAGCTTTTTTCAAACAAGGTCTTAGGTAGGCCGGGCTGGCCCCCAACTTGCCGTGTAGAGAAGATGACTTTAAACTGATCCCCCTGCCTCTACCAACCAAGGGCCGGGATTGCAGTCCTGTGCCACCAGGCCTCACTCTGGTCTGGATTCCTAACTCTTCCCAGCTCGCGCGCTCCGATTCTGAGGTTGGAGACTGAGACTTCTCTCTTCGCCCCCACTCAGTGCCTGGCATGCAGCAGGTACTTAGCATTTCAGATATTCGTTAAGTCTTCCTTTTCTGTCTAAACCCAAGGCAGGCAGTACCCAGGATGGACAGAAGGACCACTCTACTGTAGCGGAGAGAACACGGCGTCCATTACATGGCCCGGGCCCCAAGTTAAATATCTGGGTCGAGCCGCCTACCCAAAGGAAAGAGGGTCACAAAAACAAATTCTCGGGTTGGGGATTTAGCTCAGCGGTAGAGCGCTTGCCCTAGCGAGCGCAAGGCCCTGGGTTCGGTCCCCAGCTCCGAAAAAACAAAAAAAAAAAAAAAAAAAAACAAATTCTCCCAAGCTTAAATCTCTTAGGCAGAGTGCTTTAAAGTCTAGGCGTCCCAAAGATAAGGACGGTGGGGCCTTACGGGATGAATAGGAACTCACTGGGTAGAAAAGTACAGGCAAGCACATCCTACATAGAGGAAATGCGCATCAGACGACAGCTTGTGAACAGTCGTGAAACGCTATGAAAAGCCAGCAGACCCAGCGTCAAGCAAAATGCGCCCGAAGCCTGTGTTTTAGAATGATCTAGACTAATTGGTTGCCAAGCATGAGGGTGTGTACCTTTAATTCCAGCACTTGAAAGGCCAACCTGTTCTATGTGGCAAGTTCCAGGCCAAATGGGGGGCCAGGGAGGACTCATTGAGATTGTCTCAAAAAGGGGAGGAGGGCCGGAGAGATGACTGGGTGGTACTTGTTGCTCTCGCCGAGGTTCATTTCCTAGCACGCACATGGTGGCTCACAAACATCCGCCACCCCAGTCCCAGAGGATCTGACACCCTGACACCCTCTTCTGACCTCCATGGGCACCAGGCACACCCACATCATACATATGCTGGCAAAATAGTCATACACATAAAGTAAATTGAAAAAGTTTTTTTTTTTTTAAATTTTGGTTTGTTTTCTGTCTTTCCAGACAGGGTTTCTCTATGTAGCTCTGGCTGTCCAGGAACTCACTCTAGACAGCAGGCTGGTCTCAAACTCAGAGATCCATCTGCCTCTGTCTCCCAAGTAATGGAATTAAAGGCACCACCACTGCCCATCTAAAAAAAATTAAGGATGTAAGATAGACCCCTCCAGGGGAGTGAAGGGTCTACTTTAAAAATAAACAAGGGGTTGGGGATTTAGCTCAGTGGTAGAGCGCTTACCTAGCAAGCGCAAGGCCCTGGGTTCGGTCCCCAGCTCCGAAAAAAAGAAAAGGAAAAAAAAAATAATAAAAATAAACAAACAGGGCTGGAGAGATGGCTCAGAGGTTAAGAGCACTGACTGCTCTCCCAGAGGTCCTGAGTTCAGTTCCCAGCAACCAGATGGTGCCTCAAAACCATCTGTAATGGGGTCCGATGCCCTCTTCTGCTGTGTCTGAAGAGAGTGACAGTGTATTCACATATGTAAAATAAATAAGTCTTTAAAAAATAAATAAATAAAAAGCAAACAAAACCCACCCTAGACTCTACAAACCCACACCAAGGACAGCCCTCTGGAAGTGGAAAGGAGTTCTTAAATTCTCAGTGTCAAAGCCTATCTATCACAAGGACCGCACGGCTCTCCCGCAAAGCTGGCCCTTTTGAAAGCTCTTTCGCAGACTCTCCAGGTGGAAACTCATCTGCAGTAACATTTACTTTAGAAAGTGTGACCTCTGAAGATGGTCGCTCCTGACACCCCTTCCACAGACAACGCATCCCGGGCTGGCCTAACCTCCCTAGGTTTGAAATGACCTTGAACTCCTAACACCTCGGGCCGCTACCTCCCAAGTTCTAGGCCTATAGGTATGTGCTACCACACCCAGTTCTTTCTGTGCCAGGGACAAGGGACAGAGATCAGAGCCAGGGCTTCATGCATGCTGGGTAAATACATCCCTAGCCTCACGATGCCTGTCTTAGCCTCAGTACCCCCATCACTCTGAGCAATGGTTGACTGCGGACCAAGGCCAACCGACCTTGAGCATCTGTTTTTCATCCTGAGGACTTTTCCCTGTCCCTCCAAACACGGGGGAAAGCCTAGTCTATCTGACTCAGGTCAACTGTCCTGTGAATTCTCTTCTTCCACAAACTGCCCACTACCTCCAGGAAGTCTTCCCTGGTTGGTCACTGGACCTGTCCTGGCACTGGTCCCAGAAACACTTCGTTCCTACACACTCATCCGGGCGATCTTTCCGGAAACTAGGGACACCTGTTTGCTTTTGCTTTTTCAACTTCCTCTTATGTCTGCCTCCTCCTGGGAGACAAGGTGAGACTCCGCCTTCTTTGATCCACATCAGAATCAGCATGCGCATCTGAGGTGTGACTAAAACATGGATTAAAATGAACTGAACTAGGGGTTGGGGATTTAGCTCAGTGGTAGAGCGCTTGCCTAGCAACCACAAGGCCCTGGGTTCGGTCCCCAGCTCCGAAAAAAAAGAAAAAATAAATAAATAAAATGAACTGAACTAACCAGTGGATGGGGAAACCCTTGGTCCTGCCAAGACTGAACCCCCAGTGAACGTAATTGTTGGGGGAAGGCGGTGGGGGAGGATGGGAGGGAACACCCCTAGAGAAGGGAGGGGAGGGGGTGGGGATGTTTGCCTGGAAACCAGGAAGGGGAATAACAATCGAAATGTAAGTAAGAAATACTCAAGTTAATAAAGATGAAAAAAAGAAAAGAAAAAATGAACTGAACTAATTCCCAGGTCCTGGGCACCACACATCGGAAGTTTGCCACCACCGGGCCGAGCTCCTCAGTTCATGAAGGGTTTGCATATCTGATATCTGATTGGATTCTTGAACACCCTGGTTTGACAGATAAGGAAGGGCAGGCATGGAAGGGTGAATGGGCAGCCTGTGTCCTGTAGCTTGAGAGGGACAGAGGAATTGTCCCCATGAGCCAGACTCCTGCCAGACTGGAGCCCACTCTTGGCAGACTTGACTAAGCTTATATGCCCAATCTAGCAACCCCAGGCATTCCATGTCGACTTCTCCTTCCTGTGAGTTTTATATCATCCCTCATGAGAACCTTGGGAAAAGGTCCCAGGTCATCACAGCTGTGTCCCCTCTCTTTCCTATGAGGCCATGACAGAAGCTGTGGTGAGCTCACAGTGAACTTGCTTCAACGGTGTCATGGATCTTTGTAGCGATACCAGAATTAAACTCATGGGGTTGGGGATTTAGCTCAGTGGTAGAGCGCTTGCCTAGCATGCGCAAGGCCCTGAGTTCGGTCCCCAGCTCCGAAAAAAAAAAGAAAAGAAAAAACAAACAGAATTAAACTCATTTTCCTGCCCCTCGATACTCTGCCCAGGCTATCCCGTTTCTGCAATTCTCTCCAGGCTGCCTCTCTGTAGAGTGGGCTGTGTGAGACCTTCGAACCTTCCCTCTGTGTCTTCTGAAGAATCATGTTGGTTTCTGAAGCATCTGACTGTGAATATCAATCTGAGTTTTCTCCTCAAATCAGTCATTCGCCATCACTAAGTCTCGGGGTTTTTTCCCCATGGGATCCCCCCCACCCCTACCCCCATTGAGAAGAGGTGTTGATATGTAGTCTAGGCTGGCCTCAAATGTATTCTCCTACCTCAGCAACTCCAATGCTGGCGGTGTGCTGCCACCACGTCCAGCTCTGCAAATGGGATCGAGTGAGGAAATGGATGTAAGTCTCCTGACACATTCAGAGTAATCCATCAATGTCAGGTTTCCTCCTTTCTGCTAAGGCTATGAGGGGAAGAAGAGTGTGGGAAGGGAGGGGGGGCCACGGGAGATTGCAGCTCAAAATCACATTGTAAGCACCATCTCCCGGTTTACAGAAGAGCAGTAAGGGGAGCCGAGACCTGTGTCTCTCCATCTCTGGTTCTGAGACTGTGGCGGACCCATTGAGCTTCCCACAAAGGCCTCTCAGTCCTTCCAGAAAAGCTCCTAGTAGATCCCTCCTTCCCCGGTCTCCGTTCTGATGGTCATCCGCCCTGAAAGAGTTAAGCCTCCAGCCTCCCCTTCCTGGCCAGTGGAGATTAGAAAGATCGGATTTATTTCTCTTAATAAACAGAAAAGAAGCTGGCCCAGGCAGGTGACAGGGAAACAATCTGAACAATTGGAGGCTGGATTGAAAGGGAGCAGGCTGCCCTCAGAAGTACCTGCGGCCACCTCGGAAAGACAACCGCTCAGGGCAGAGGGTGTCACCCAGGCACGTGGACTCTGTGAGGCCGGCCTATTGCCCAGAAACCCCAGTGCTACTCAATACCAAACACAAGACAGGAGGCTAGGCCGCTGACCTGCCAACCCTAGGAGGTTCAAGTACTGACTTACCCCTATAGCCCTCTGCCTCCAGGCTGGTCACCTGAAAAAGAGAGTCACCTCCCTAAGATAGCCCACTCAACCACTATCCTGCCTGACCATCTGACCACAACCCGTATTGCTGTCTCTCTGACACAAGCTCTCTGTGGCAGAGGGGTATAACTTCACCCTGAATTCCAGTGGGGAGCCGTGGGACACACTCCCCTCCAGTTAGGGACTGGAAAACACTTGGAAACACCACCCCAAGCAAATCTTCCCTCAGGGCTTGGCCCATCCATCTCAATCTAAGCGCCCAAATTTCTATTTGTGGCTGGGCCGCAAGGGAGCGGGGCCCTTTTCCAAAAGGAAGATGGGCCGGATGCAATCATACAAGAGGCTTTACACCCTCTTCCTGACCCCTAACGTTCCTTCTAACTTGCCAGAGGTAGTTAAAGGACACCGAAGGGAAACACAGCTAGATTGGAATGGGCCCCGATCCAGGCCACTTCCTCACCTTCAACACTTTAACTTGGCGGTATAGGAAAGATAAACTTCAGCAGCGGCTGGCCTCTCTACCCTCTAGCAGAGACTAAAGGTCTCCCTACCAAACCGAAGGTAGAAGCAGGAGATGAGGGGAAAGCCGGACAAGTGGCCAAAAGTACAGTGACCTTAACAGGGATAGAAGACTCCCTGTTCCTTCCCCGTTTCTGTTTCTCGGGCCTCCCATCCCTTAGGTTCCAGGGAGAGCCATGGGCTCAAAACTTCCAAAGACTCGGAAAGGGCTGCTGGAGTTCACCTGGAGAGCCCATTTCACTTGCGCCTCAGTTTCCCCACTTTCAACACAAGCAGGTTCCTACGGGGACTAGGGAGAGTACTGAGAGAGGAGGAGCGGCCTCTGGTTCAGGATGGTGATCTCACCACTCAGGAGGTGGATGCCTGTGGTTTGGCCCAGGTAAGGGGGGTGTGGGGTGTGGAGATGGGAAAAGCTAACACTGCTAACAACCTAAGGCAAAGGACTCCGCGCTGAGTACTTTGTGGAGCTGGTAACCAGGATCTACCTGGAGGGCAAAAAACCTCCTTTTTGAGTAGGCTGACCTTAAAGACCCAAAGAGACTGCCATTCCAAGACCCAAGGCCACCTGCCTCTCCCATTGGCCCCGGGCCAGTGTCAAATCTCCGACCCCCTGACTCAGCAGAGGGCAGAACCTGGGAGAGGGGAAGTGTCTTTCCACCAGGAGGGCCAGCCAGCCAGCACTTCCTGCTTAAACCGAGGGACCCCTGCCACAGACAGGGGTCTCTGCCCCTCAAAGTTGGATAGACTGTGTCCCTGGAGCGGCGCAGGTCTTATCTTATGGTATCCTGGGCTCTTCACTTCCTCCAAAACCACTGCCTAGGGAACAAGCCATCCACATACAGTAGACCCCCACCCACCCACCCCAGAGGACCCACCCTGCCACACCCTTGGCGCGCTCAACCCAGGTGCCAGGCCACCTCACCTCGGCTTTTGCCCTTGGACCGCTTGGCCTTGTCGTCCGCTTTCTTGGCCCGCGGGGCGGCGGACTCGGCGCCCTCGGCCCCAGCCGCCTTCTTCTTGCGCCGTTTGCCCCGCAGCCAGCTGAAGGCGCGGCGGAGGCCGGAGCGGGACTTCTTCCTGCGCGGGGGGCCGCCGGGGCTCCCAGGCTCGTCGGCCGCAGGTGCGGCGGGGGTCGCGCGGGCTGCCATGGCGCGGGGCTGGGGACGCGCGGTGCCAGCGGCGGGGGTCAGGCCCCCTGCAGCGCGGCGCCCATGCGCGGGGGCGGCCGCCGCTGGAGACGCGCCCGGAGAAAAAAGTTTGGGCGGCGGAGGCCGAGCGAGCGCTGCGGGGGCGGGGGCAGCTCGGGCGGGGCCGCGGGGCGGGCGGGGCACGAGCGGCGGGAGCGGCCGTCGGGGGCAGGGGGGGAGCGGTAGCAGCTCAGCGGCAAACCGCCCCTCCCCACCGGCCGTGCCCCGAGGGCGAGGTCCGGCTGCAGAGAAGGGGTTCCTCGTCCCCACTCCCCAAATTTCCAGGATCTGTCTCTCCGAAGAAGTTTGGGATCCGTAAGGCAGGAAAGGGCTCAGCGAGGTGCTGGGCTTGAACCATGCGGTGTCTCCTACGGTTGGGAAAGACTTTTGCCCAGATACCTAGGACCTGTGGCAGGCATTCCCCTGGCTCAGGACCACAGCGGGGGCCCCAGCCTCCAGCAATGCTCTGTGTTCCTGATTGATCCTGATTCATTCTTGAGCACCTAGAGTGGGATGATCCGGCCTCAGTTTACCCTTAACAGGGCTGTGATTCCCCCAGGGCACTCATATTAAGACTCGGGCTTTCCCATGGAGATGCTCAACTAAGATAAATTAGGGTGGGACTTAAGGTAGGTGACTACTATGGCCTGGGGAGGCTGGTAAGAAAGCACCTTTAGAAGTCTTGAAAATGCTGTGTTCATTTCCTTGCAGGCCTCTGGTGCTTTATTATAGCTGACCAAGCCCTTTTGTATCTCTGAGTTTACAAGCTGTGAGGAAAGCAAGGTAGGGAATGTTTCCCTTTAGGACAGAAGGGAGAGTGAGGCCAGGAGGAGATCAAAGCCAGCATTCTGAAGCTCATCTCTGCCTAGAGGCTAGCAAACCTCCGTGGTCCCCGGAAGAGTCTTGTGTGTCCCATGGTTAGAGTTGAGAGTTGTCTAGCATTATCAACTTGACACTTGTCACACAGCTTTCTCCTGGTCCTTGCCTGCATAAGGAAACGAACAGGAATTGATCAATCTGCCCTGGCACACAAGAGACCTCACTCTAACGTTGTAAGCGGACCACAGTGCAGAGTGTGATCTGACCTGCTCCAGCCCCTGAAAGTCCCCAAGGCTTCCAGCTGTGGCGAACCTGGGGACCAGGCAGGTCACCTACTGTCCACGCTGAGCCTCAGGCAAAGGGATAAAGTAAGTCTGCACTTCACGCATTCAGAACTGTGAAGGCAAATACTTTCTGTTTGTTTTCACTTATAAACAAGTCTTCTCTTAATGCCAGCCGCTCCCAGCAGGAGGAGGGGAAGGTGGGTAGGAAACCAAACAGCCAGCCTTGCCCTGGCTTTTGGAAGGGGTGGTCAGGTGGTTCAGTATTCCTGCCCAGTACCCACTCTTTCAGTACTGTCTTCCCAGTGGCAGAGTTTGGCTAAATAATCTGTAAGTCCTCTTGTTACATAGGATGGACCTATATAAGCTGTTACCACCACCATTCCCGGCTACAAAAATTGTTGCTCTCTGGCTTGAGAGATGGCTCAGTGGTTAAGAGCACAGGATGCGGGCCCCAGAGGACCCAAGTTCAATTCCCAGCACCTACATAGCACCTCACAACTGTAACTCCAGTTCCAGGGGCTCTGACACCCTTATACAGACACATCAATGTACATTTTTTTTAAAAAGTTGCTAACCTGGGCTCATGGGGACTCGCAGAGACTGGGAGCCTGCATCGAACTGACCTAGGCCCCCTGAAGATGTGTCACGGTTGTTTAGTTTGATCTTCTTGTGGGACTCCTAACAGTAGGAGCAGGGGCACAGCGTCTCTGACTCTTTTGCCTGCTTGTGAGACGCTTTTCCTCATATTGAGCTGTCCGGCCTTAGTAAGAGGGGAGGGGTCTAGTCTTACTGAAACTTGACTGCTGTGTTTTGCTGATAGCCATGGGAAGCCTGCCCTTTTCTGTATAGAAATGGAGAGTATATGGATTGGGGAGGAGGTTGTTGAGGGGAGGGAGGGAGGGAGAGAGGAACTGAGAGGAGAGAAGGGAGGGGAAAGTGCAGCCAGGATATAAAAAAATATATATAATAGACGTTAAAAAAAAAAAGGAATCCTTGACTTCCATGAGCTTGTAGCTGGGGTTATAGCACAGTGTAGAGTGCTTGCCTCTCATGTCTGAGGCCCTGGTTCACCACTGCACAAAGGGAAGAGCAAGGAAAGACTTGAGGAAAATAAAGGGGCTGGTAGGTCAGTCAGAGTGCCTGCCAGTAAGCACAGAGCCCTGCTTCCAGGCCTCAGCTTCCCAGTGCGTTATAAACCCGTGTGGTAGTGCCGTGTGTAACCCCAACGTTCAGGAGATGGAAACGAAGGGTCAGTTCAAGATCATCCAGAGCCACAGAGTGAGGGTGAGGCCCAGCCTGAACCTGGATGGGTGGGGCAACAACACAGTGTTCTATCTAGCCCAGGACCTTTCGGAGTTCAGGGCCCTATGTGACTCTATAAATCCGGGGTAAGCTCCTCTCACACCAGAATTCCCAAGAATTAACCCACAGATTGGAGCCCCTGATTCAGAGGGAAAGGAAAGAATACGGAAAAGTCAAGATTGTATCCCCTCCCCAGCCCCCTCATTCCAGTACACAGCCTCCCCAGTCTCAGAGCTCCCCAGTCTCAGAGCCAGCCTGCGCCCCAGCTGTAGCTGAGTGCTGCTTCTGGACTCAGGATGGCCCAGCTGATTTCCCTTATTTGACTGGCAGGACCTGAAATTGACTTCCCAGAAGTCCCTGTAATGCCAGCACAAAGTCCAACCTGGAGCCAGGCTGTCACCTGACCCAGCAGGAAGTTGCCAACCTGTCCCGGGAGGGAGGAACTAGCGATAACCAGCCCAAGGGCCTTGTAACTTTGCTCTAACACGTTTGAAAAGCTCAAGACAGTTGCTTGGACGATCTGCCTCCCACAGGCATCAGCTTTGTCACAGTCTGGGTTGGGCTTCCTCCTCAGCCAGGCTGAGGTATGACTGAGCCCTCCCTCATTTCAGTGGGACACTAGAAAGGGGGTGGGAGCTCTCTGCCTGCCCCCTCCCCTGTCGGCTTTTGGACCAATCGGAAGGGCTGCATGCAGTCTAAGTGCAGGGCAGAAAGGTCCTGCTAAATTGCCGACCCCGGGTAAACCGGGTAAACCGTGGGAAAAGAAACCCCGCAGAGTCCCTCCCACCACCAGCGTTCCTGTGTCCTCTATTCCTAGGCTGCGGGCATCTAGCTGCTTTGTTAACATTTCAAACAAACTCCCTGCCGAGGTCTTCTTTGATCTTCCCTGCATCTCTTAACAGAGTCAGAGCCCCAGACTAATTCCACCCATTCAGCCTCTCCCAACCCCTTCTGGCATAAGAGGTGGAGTAAACGCCCAGGGTCAGTGGTCTGGGGCCCAACGGAGGTGTGCCCAGCTCCCAGTCGGTGCCGGCTTTCGAGAAGCTGAGGGAAAGGAAGAGGATTTAAGGGCAGAGAGAGAAGAGGAAGTCACTGCGGCTCTTCCTTTGAGGAATGGGTGGTGGGTCCCTTTATTGTTTAGGTAGACATCTCTCCTCAACACCTGCTCTGGGTTCAAGCATCCGAAGATGGACCACAACCGCCGAGTGTATTCCCTCAGTAAAGAGTGTAATTACTGGACTCGTCCGTGTACTGTGTGGCACCTGTAATCCAGCTATTCTGCTTGGAAGGAGCGGGATTTAGGATGAGGTAACACTGAGAAGCCTCTCTCAAACAGAAAAGCTGGGTGTGGAAGGATCCAGCGCAGCCCTCCCAAGGCCCTGAGTTCAATTCTCTGTCCCTGCTGTGTGTGTGTGTGTGTGTGTGTGTGTGAGAGAGAGAGAGAGAGAGAGAGAGAGAGAGAGAGAGAGAGAGGGAGGGAGGGGAGGAGGGAGGGGGAGGGAGGAGAGAGAGAGAGAGAGAGAGAGAGAGAGAGATTCCTTTCTTTTTAGCAATACATTTTCCTCTTTCAAAATCTATGATTTCTACCCTTCCCCCTTCACCACACACACACACACACACACACACACACACACACACACACACACACACCAATATAGAGCTGGGGAGAATGACCTTGAGTTCCTGACTCAACTTGAATTCCTGATTCTCCTGACTCCACCCACCCACCGAGTGCTAGAATTACAGGTGTCTGCCATCCCTCCTGGTTTACAGGGTACTGAAGAGAACCCCCCACCCTACACACACACACACACACACACACACACACACACACACACACACACACACACACACACACCCTGAAAGTGCTAGGTAGATACTCTGTCAGCTGAGCTGTGTTCCCAGGCCTTGTGGGAGGTTGTGGTTGGTTTATGGGTTTTTTCTTTTTTTTTCCCCCTTTTGTTTTTTGTTTGTTTGTTTCTTTTGAGACGGGGCTACTCTGTTTTAGCCCTGGCTGTCCTGGAATTCTCTCTGTAGATGAGGCTGGTCCCTAACTCAGCCACCTGCCTCTGCCTCCCTCGTGCTGGGATTAAAGGTGAGCACCGCCACCACCCAGCACTTATGGGGTTCTCAATAATAACTTTATCTGTATCTATGTGTATTTATCTGTATGAATGTATGTACACCTGCCCAGGGAGCCCAGAGAGGGTGTCAGATGCCCTAAAGCTACAGTTACATGTGGGTTGTGAGCCGTCCTGTGTGAATTCCGAAAACCAAATCCTCTACAGAATAACTGCTCTTAACTGCTGAGCCAGCTCTCCAGCCCTCTCAGCGTTTGCTCTTTGTTTTATGTTGTAGCTCAGGCTAGCCTAGAACTTATTTTATATCCTGGGCTAGCCTCAATCCTCCCACTTCAGCCTCCTGAGAACTGGAGTCAAAAACATACTCCACCATACCTGACTTCCTTCTTACTTTTTAATTAATTTTATTTATGTATTACGTGTATGCAGTGTGTGTGTGTGTGTGTGTGTGTGTGTGTGTGAAAGAGTGTGCATACCATATAGCATGTGTGGTCAAATTACAACTCTCAAAAGTTGGTTCATGGGGCTGGGGATTTAGCTCAGTGGTAGAGCGCTTGCCTAGGAAGCTCAAGGCCCTGGGTTCGGTCCCCAGCTCCGAAAAAAAGAACCAAAAAAAAAAAAAAAAGCAATGCTCTATATGAATCAATTTTATTTGGTAAATCAAAATGTTAGGACTAGGGCGATGGTTCTGGGAGTGAGGAGCTTCCTATATAAGGATGCAGACCTGAGCCTGGATTCCCCAGAACCCGTGTGAGCTGGACAGAGGAACAAGGGAACGGGCAGTAGAGGCAGAGAATCCACAAACGACCTTGACCTTGAGCCTGGGCAAAGATGAGTTGGTAAAGAGACCCTGCCTCAAACAAGGTAAAGGGCAAGGCTGACATTTGAGGTTGTCCTTTGACCTCCACAGAGATGCCAGGTTACATATGTGACTGTACTACACACACACACACACACACACACACACACACACACACACACACACACACTTAAAAAAACCTCGACTTTGTAGCCTTGCCTGGGAGTAGTAACACTTGCTTGTATCCTCAGCCCTCAACAACAAAGGCTGGCGGCTCAGGAGCCCGAGGCCAGCTGAGTCCCAGCCGCCCTATCAGGAAGGAAGGGAGACCACCTTGTAATATCGGCTGGCCATACCGTGAGTCAGTAGGAGCAACAATGGCATTTCGATGGCCTTAAAAAGGCCAAACTCTGAGTTGTAGGTGGTGGTTATGGTTTTAAATGAGTGCCAGTATTTAATTTATTTCCACAACAGTTTGTGTTAGCTAGTAATTAGAAAATGCTGAGTATCCGAGACAAGCAGGAACGAATGGGAAGAGTTTTTAACAACTCGGTAGAAACGGCAGCTTTATTCTGGGTTCTGCCCAGAATCTCATCGTCTAACCGGCCAAGTTTAAAGCTGGGTGTGGTGACATAGGACTTTAATCTCTGTGAGTCTGAGGGCAGCCTGGTCAACAGAGCAAGTTCAAGGACAGCCAGGGCCACACAAAGAATCCCTGTCTTAAAAAAAAAGAAAGGAAGGAAGAAAGAAAGAGAGAGAAAAAAAGGGAAAGAAAGAGAGAGAAAGAGGAAGAAAGAAAGAAAAAGAGAAAGAAAAAGGAAAAGAAAAAAGGAAGAAAGAAAGAAAAAGAAAAAATGGTTTCGGGGATTGAGGAGATAGCTCAGTGGTTACAAGTACTTGCTGGTTGTGTTTTGTTTTGTTTGTTTGGTTTGGTTTGGTTTGGTTTGGTTTGGTTTGGTTTGGTTTGGTTTGAAGGGCTCTCTATGTAGCTCTGGCTGACTTCAACCTCTCTATATAGGCCATACTAGACATGAAGTCATGGAGATCTACCTGCCTCTGCCCCTGCTCCTGCCCCTGCCCCCTGCCCCTGCCCTCTGCCTCTGCCCATGCCTCTGCCTCTGCCTCTGCCTCTCTCTGCCTCTGCCTCTGCCTCTGCCTCTGCCCCTGCCCCTGCCCCTGCCCCTGCCCCTGCCTCTGCCTCTGCCTCTGCCTCGGCCTCTGCCTCCTGTTCTGTGGCTAAAAAGGCATGGGCCACCACACTCAGCACCTTGCTTTTGCAGAAGACCTTAATTTGATTCCCAGCATCCACATTTTGACTCATAAGCATCTTTAACCCCAGTTCCAAGGAACCGAACACCCTCTCCTGACCCTGACAGACACCACATAGCATACATTCCTTCACAGAAGATACATCGTTTTTTTACTGTTAAGAATATACACCATCCTCACAGGGACCAGAGCCACACTGAGTGCTTCCCAGCTGCCTGGAACTCGAGCTTCAGGAGGCTTCAATGCCCCTTCTGACCTCTGAGGGCACCGGCATTAGCGCTCACATAACATACACATACATGATTAAAGGCACAGCTTTGTATAAGATTTCTTTATCCCGAGCCTGTGGCATGGGTGTTCTCCTGCTTGCGCACATCCGTATGTACCTCATGCCTGCTCAGGGAAGCCAAAAGAAAGAGTTGGTTGTCGTGGAGCTGGAGTTACAGACGGCTGTAATTACCAGGTGGGTGATAGGAACCGAACCTGGGTCTTCTGCAAGAGCAACAAATGTTCTTAACCACTGAAGCCATTTACCCAGCCCCTAACATTAAAAGAAAGATGTTTTTTAAGAAACAAAGAGGGGGGGTTGGGGATTTAGCTCAGTGGTAGAGCGCTTGCCTAGCAAGCGCAAGGCCCTGGGTTCGGTCCCCAGCTCTGAAAAAAAAAAAAATTAAAAAAAAAAACAAAGAGGGAAAGAAAGAAAGAACGAGATATGTTTTTTATTTCCTGGTATGATGACCCACAACTATAATGTCGGCATTCGGGAGACTGAAGCAGGAGAATTACTTCTCTTAGACTTTATAGTAAGTTTGAAAGATAGACAGCAAGATTATAGAGTGAGACTCTGCCTCCAAATAGGTTTTTTTTTTTTTTCTTTTCTTTTTTTTCGGAGGTGGGGACCGAACCCAGGGCCTTGCGCTTGCTTGGCAAGCGCTCTACCACTGAGCTAAATCCCCAACCCCTAGGTTTTATTTTTATTTTTTATTTTTACTTTTGTTTATTGTCGTGGTGGAGGAACAATGTGGGCGGCAGAGGACAACTTTGGGGAGGTTGTTCCCTCCTTCCCCGTGGCTTCTGGTTTTGGAGCTCAGGCTATCAGACTTCAGAGCAAGCACTTTTACCTGCCGTGTCAATTTGCTGGCCTCCAAATAAACTGAGTGTACATGCACGTGTGTACATGCACGTGTGTACATGCACGCGTGTACATGCACGTGTGTGTGTGTGTGTGTGTGTGTGTGTGTGTGTGTGTGTGTGGTGTAGTGAGAATGAGGTTGGCAACGGGGTTCCTTTTGTGACACGTGGTTTCATTCAACCATTTGAGACCACACACACACACACACACACACACACACGTCTCACTAATTGCTAGGTGTCCTTAGTGAGGAACTTGTCTTGTCTGGACAGTTTTCCTTACTGGAAGTGTTCGAGTTTGTTGGTGTGCAGAAGCCTCCTTAACTCATCCTCCACTCACCCCCATCCCAGAGCTGGGCCCAACTAGGGCCCCACGAAACCACTGAACTGCCCAAGTTGGAAGGCAGAGGCGTGTTGCCATGGAGATAGGCTTTGTTTCCCCCAACTGTCTGACACTATCTGAGACGCACACAAAGCTCGGCCAGATGGACGATGACCTAGCCTGGGAGAGCAGGGATTTCCTGACCTGAGGTGCAGAGGGCTCTCTGCTCTCCGGACAGGGGTCAGCACTTCTCTGATAAAGGGCTGTGAGCAGCCTGGCCTGTCAGCTGGAAAAGCTTCCTGTAGGGAGGGAGTGTGGGAGGAGCCCCTCTCTAGGTGTTTGCTGACACACAGTCCACACCGCTTCTGAGCAGCCCCACTGGCCCTGTGCCCAAGGGCAAGGCTCGGAGGACAACACCTCCACACGGCTTTCTGGAAGCTGGGCTGGTGGGAGCAAAACTTCCTGCCCATCACCACAGAGAAAGAGATCAATGAGAATACTCAGAGACCGTCTCAGCCTCCTAGCTACAGTGAGGCTCATAGGAACACAGTGGGGCATAAAGACTGTGGGACGTACCCACATACACAGTGATTCAGACTGTCACATCCAGGCACGTGATATGCTAAGACAGACATCCAAACATGTGTCAACACAACAGACACATTCTGAAACACTCGGCTGTGCGCGCATGTGTACGTGCACACACACATACCACACACGTACACAGTGCCAGCACACCCACTCCATCTGCTTACAGAGGCACTCCCAGATGACATAAACACACGCATCCCCAGATCCATAGATATTCATTGATACACATTGAATACATGCGTTGACATGTTCAGTAGCCCGTAAATGTCACAGAGAGACATACATGGGCTGGTTATACAAACACAGACGCAAAGACGCAAACAGTTAACAAGGAAAAACCTAGGTCCAGGAAGGGAAAGAAAAGGGAAGCGGATTAATCCCCAGTGAGCGCCAGTTCTTCAGCAGGCAGTGCGAAAGGACGTTTATCTGTCAGATCTCTTTAAAGCTCTTCCAGCAAGCTGTGTGGTTGGTAGCATCATCCCTGCTTTATGTGCATGTGACTGTGTAAAGCTTCCAGACTTGGGCTAACGAGAGAGCTGGCCTAGAATGCACAAGGTCCTGGTTAGCCTCCTAGCCTAAGAAAGAACAGAAAAGGAGAGGGGTGAAAGGAAGAGAGGGAGAAAAGGAACAGTGTACCGAAGGCAGACAAAATGCCTGAGGGCTAAGAAGCGGACATGGAGTAAAGCTGTTGCTGCATGAGCATGAGGACCTGAGTTTGAATCCCCAACACCCATGTGAAAAAGCCAGGGAGCTGGAGAGAGATGGCTCCACGGTTCAAAACTTCGGCTGCTCTTCCAGAGGACTTGGGTTCAATTCCCAGCACCCACATGGTAGGTCAAATTGTAACTCCAGTGCCAGGTGATCTGACCCCCTCACAGAGACACACATTCAGGCAAAACACCAATGCACATCAAATAAAAGTAAATCGTTAAAAAGGTCTTGTTTTTGTTTTAAAGTCTAGGCCCAGTTGTGTTCCTGTAATCCTAGTGTAAGGGGTAGGAGGCAGGTGGAAGGCCCCCTGGGACTCTCTAGCCAGCCAGTTCATCTACTCTATGACCCGTTCATTCAATAGGTTCAGAGAAAGACCTCGTCTCAAAAAACACAGTGGGGAGGAGAGCAACTGAAGAAGATACCAACATTGGCCTCTGGTCTCAACATCCACAGACATGTGCACCATACCTGAACACACGCGCCTGTAAAACACACACACACACACACACACACACACACACACACACACACTGCAGAATTAGAGAGGATTAACTATAGAAATGCCTCTTTGGGGTTGGGGATTTGGCTCAGTGGTGGGGCGCTTGCCCAGCAAGCAAGGCCCTGGGTTCGGCCCCCAGCCCGGAAAAAAAAAAAAAAAAATGCCTCTTTGAATACAGTTCCTTTCCCACGCCCCCGAAGCCTGTCCGATAGTAGCACTATCATTTCTAGTCTTCTAGCCTCCCCCTGGGTACCCTCCATACACACCTGCACAGATATGTGCAAATTTGAACACAGTCCACTAAACTGACTCAGAGAGGATGAGAACACTGACCGAGGGCATACAGCTAGTTAGTAGTGGAATCAGGGTTTGCATTTATCCCTGCTTGGTTCACTTCAAAGTGCTGCTTCGGCTGCCTCAGCCTGCAGATGTCATCACAATGGTGACACAAATGCACAGAGGGGAGGCTGGCCTGCAGGACCTCAGGGAGGGGAGGGGAGGAATCTCTGAGCTGGAAAGGAAGCTCCCTTCAGCCTCCCTGACTGCTGGATCCCTCTGAGGCCTGGAGGCCTGGATCTAATCCCCTGGGACGGTTCTCCTGGCCAATGCCATTGTCCCTCCCTGTCCATTCCCATTAAGCAGTGACACACGCCTGGGAAGGGAATCTCTGAATCACTGACTCGTAGGTGAGCAGCATTCAGATGACTAAGTGATGACATGAACAGCTCCAACCCCCAGGTCCATCACACCACTGACCTCTGACTCCTAACCCCTGCCTTCCTCAATCCATTCTCTACCCTGCCCCAGAGGGGCTTTAGTCAAACTAGAGCTTTCCCCTCTGTTGCCCGCCTAAGGCTCTTCTGGCTGTTTGTAGCATCCTTCAAGTCTCTGGGGGATCATAGAGTCCTTCACACGTC
Organism: Rattus rattus; assembly: GCF_011064425.1. Lineage (NCBI taxonomy): Eukaryota > Metazoa > Chordata > Mammalia > Rodentia > Muridae > Rattus > Rattus rattus. Next base: position 28,883,139 of record NC_046154.1, on the reverse strand, counting down.
AGTCTCAACACTCACCCAGCTTTGGGGAGATTCTCATGTGCCCAGGACTGGCCTTGAACCTGGAACTCCTGGTAGTGAGGCATTACCTTTGGTTTCTAACCCTCGGTACCTCCACTTTCTGAGTGTTGGGATTGTAGACATGGCCCGTTACTCCTGGTTTATGCAATGTTGAGGAAAGAGCCCAGAGCGTCATGCATGCTCAAACGCTTGACAAATACCCTACCAACTGAACTACATCCACAGCCCCTCCCATGCCCGCTGAGCTTTCTGACTTCAGTCAAGATCCTGCTCTGCTAGAACTGCTTCTCTTAATCTCCACAGCAGCACTGTGGAGGTCAGACTTATTGTTCCCATTTTACAGACAGTTAGATGAAGGCCTGGAGAGAGAAGGAGTCCCTTTCTTCCAGGTTCTTGGTCAAGACACTCACAATCATGATTAGCAAGGATGTTTTCTAATGTTCTCCCAGGTAGGCCCCAGGGCCTGAAGTTCCAACGTCTGGTGTCTTGTCTTTGAGTCTGCACACGTAGCAAAGGCCTGGCACAGTGGAGAGAGCTCAGAGGATGGTTGTTGAGGGGTATATCCACCTATTTCCTGTCCCCTTGAGTGGCAAAAGGGAGAGAGTTGGAGGATATGTCAGAGGGTAGGATGGCCGGAAGCCAAACCCGCTTACACATCCTCTGTCTCAGGACTGTTTCGGGAATGTCAAGCCCACCTACACCCTCTGAGGAACCTAGCCAGTTATCTGATCTTACCAACATACCTGCAATTTACAGTTTAGGGCTATAGGGAGATGGTGACGGTAGTGAAATTGGTCCTGGGTCCTGGATGACCTTCCTGCCTGCTTGTCTTTATAAGCTGCTGTTTTTAAATAAAGTTTGAGAGTTTGATCAGACCATAGACTTGCTCTCCTTCTTTGTGCCTCCCGTCCCCCATTCTTTCGCCCCCTCCCAGGTCTCTGCTGAACTCCTGCAGGCAGATCAGGGCATAGGATATCCTGGGGTCCCTGCTGGCTGGCTCCTTCAGGAAGTGTCCCTGGGTCCTAAGAAAGCTTGCCTATCCTGCTGGGGGAAGCAAATGCTTCTGGCTCTGCTGCATCACCCCTCAGAAGAGCCTCTCAGCCAATGCATCATTAAATATTTACTATTTCCCAGTCTGCTCAGTCTGGTCCGAAGACCTAGAGGTGGCGACTGGAGACAGGACTCAGGAAACGGTCCATAGTTACTGGTCACACACAGTTACCCAGAAGCCTCCCCTTCCCCAGAGCCCTGCAGGTTGAGTTTGCAGCTCTGGGGAAATGAGGTTCAGAGGGGAAAGACACTGGCTGGCTCCAGGTCGCACAGCCAGTGAGCCAGGATCCGCAAGACAGGTGCGTGGGCATCCGTCCTCTGCCTCCTGCATCCCAGCCCACAGCCAGGGAGGATGTGGGCCAGACTTGGAGGAGGCTCAGGGCAGCCATTTTCGAGGTGGGGCTGTGGCTAGAACACAGCCTGCCCTGGTGGACTTTGTACAATAACAAGGCTTGTCCCTATCCAGCAATCTCCCTTCCATTAGCTCATCCAGCCCTCCCCAGCGTCCCGAGGGTGCCTATTATTGTCTCCATTTGACAAATGGAGCACGGAAGCTCAGTGCGGTTGACTGACTTTCCCAAGGTTGCACAGCCTAGGCACAGCAGAGCAAGAGCACACCTTGGGGCCCTTGGTTTACACTGGGGGAGGGGGGGACTAGAGGAGCAGCTCACCCCCAGGATGCAGGAGGTTCTGTGTTCCCCGAAAGCAAAGGAGCAAAGCTCTCCCCCTGGGTCTCTGCCGCCTGCTGCTGCTGCTGCTGTCCCCTCTACCCCCCTCCGTGCTGCCCCACCACCGCAGCTCTCTAGAGAATGAGAGAGCTAATCCCTGCTCCTCAGACCTCACACAGATGCCTGGGGATGTTTTCTCTGCCTTGCCACGACTTGTCCACCTTTCAGACTCCTATTCTTCCTGCAGGTGCAGGGCACCTCCTGCCTTCCCTGAAAAGACTTCCTGGATTGACTCAGCCAGTCTTAGACACTCCTCCGTAGGCACAATGTCCTCCGTAGATTTTTTTCCCCCTTTGAGACAGTTTCTCTGTGTCACGTTGGCTATCCTGGAACTCACTATGTAGACCAGGTTAGCCTAGAACTCAGAGATCTACCTGTCTCTGCCACCCGAGTGCTGAGACGAAAGGCATGCCGTCCAGCCCAGATTAGCCTGGAACTCACTATGTAGACCAGGTTAGCCTCAAACTCTCCAAGATCTGCCTGCCTCTGCCTCCCAAGTGCTGGAATTACGGGTACACGCCACCACACCTGGTCCAATCCTCCATATAAATTTTTAATGGACCAATTATCTTATTACACCGATCGTCTGTCTGCCTCTCTCATCAGACTGAGTTCCTTAAGGGCAGGGATAATGATTTCCGACACCTGTCTTCCCCTGTACATAGTTGTAAGCATTCACGAGTGCTTGCAGAATGAACTATAACACCCCTGAGGGCTGGATGGGGCCAAAGATGGTGGAACACTAGCAGGCCCTAGCCATTAAGAGAAGCTGAAGTGTGGGATGGTGTGCGCTTTGGAGCATTGGGAATCTGATGTGTCACTGAGATATCCAGCTGAACATTCCCCATAGGTAGGAGTCTGGGGCAGGGCCAGAAAGACTGGACAGGAAAAGAGAGAGAAAGAGAGAGACAGACAGACAGACAGACAGACACGGTGGGGGGGGGCTGCAAGTCCAGGCTTGAGCACTGTGTGTATTTGTGCTGAATGTGCTCTGTGGCACAAAGTCTGCAGGAGACAGAAAGCATCAACTCATTCAATGGAGGAAGAAACTGAGTCTCAGAGTCTCAGAGATTAAACTAACTCTCCAAACTTACGCAACTAGAAAAGGCAGAGGTAATGGCATGCACAGGGCCCTGGGGTGGAACTCTACCTAGCACGGTATAAACTAGGCCTGGTTCCTGGAATATGGCCATACTCAACAAGGTGGAGGCAAGAGGGTCAGAAGTTCGGGGTCATCCTTGACTCCATAGTAAGTTCTGAGTCATCTTGAGATACATGAGACTACATCTAAAAACAACAACAAACAAATAAACAAACAAACAAACAAAACAAGACAAAATAAAAAAACCCCAAACCTCTCCTATCTCTCTCCTATGACCTTCTTTAGCCAGATGTGGGAGCGGCCATCTTTAAAGCCGATATGTGGACGGCACAAACATGATGATCAGGAATTCAAGGTTAGTCTTGGCAATACAGCAGGTTCAAAACCAACCAGCCTGGGCTATATGAGACCCTGTCTCAAAAAGAAACCCCAAGGAACAGGATTTGAACTCAGTTCTTTAGGGTACCTAATCCCACCTGTATATGGTAGACCAGAAAAGACTGAAATAGAAGATGTATTCTTTCAAGAGGGGAAAAGTGGGAGATGAGCGGGGAGACAAGCTCAAAAGGCCAGATCAGAAGTCTCTGAGCCCCTGAGGGATTCTGGGGTGTGGTAGGAGAGCCGGACATTAGGAAACAAACCTCTTTAGCACTGTCCCCAGCTGCCACCAGCCTCCATAAGGGACCTGTGCTGTGGGAGACGAGGAGGAAGTAGAGGCTGTTGTCTGGGAAAGGACCTGAAGGAAGGAAGGAAGTGCCCTGTGAATCTGTGGGCCCTGGAGAGTGGGACAGATGGTCTGCACTGGTTTAGAAACCGGCGTGGATGTGCGCAGGCAGGAGTAGGAGGCAGTGAGCTTAAAGATTTTCGTTCTGCACAGGTGGGCAGGAACGGCTTCATCTTCCTTGGAAAACTTCCATTCCATCCCTTCTACCCCGCCACCCAGGCCCATCCACGGTGCCCTCATGCCTCAGTCCCCAGCCCACAGCTCCCGGGAGGTTATCCGGGACTAGCCCCTCCCACTCCTGTCTGCTGTCTCACTCTCCCTGGCCCAGCCCAGCAAGGCAGGAGGGAGGAGTTTCCAGGCAGGAAAGAGCTGAGTCACTCAGTGGCACATCTGGTCTCAGATCTTGATACCCAGCTGGAAGGGGCAGGAAGGAAGAGGCCACCTCCCCCACAAACTCTCCTGACTAAATCCTAGGCCTTTGCCAACTGTGTGGGGCAGGCTGGGAGATGCCGCTGGCGTGGTAGCAACAGCCTTTGCCAGGCTGCCTCGCCCACTTGCCTGGGTCCTTTGCTGCTGTGATTGTCCTTAAAGTTCGGAAAAAAGCTTAGGAAGACTTGGGTGGATTGTCCCAATTGTGCAGGTGACAAAGTGGCTTGCTCAAGAGTGCGCCATTTTGGAGAGCTAGCCTGTGGGTGTGTCCTCTCCCACGTGGCTATAAAAGAGGGTATATTTAGGGTAACTCAGACGGTGGACATCATCTGAGGGGATCAAGACAGACGAGTGGGCGATGACTGCGTAAAATGACAGAAATGTAGTTTAGGGCCCTGGGTTCCATCCCGACACTGCAGGGATGGGAGGGCTTTACTCTGTTGAAGGAGACATGAAACCCAGGCCCCTGGCCAATGGGTTACCTCTCAATTCCTCTGCCTCTCCTGTTTTTGGCTTTGTTCCATGGGGTTTTGCTCTGAAGCAGCTCTCTCTCTCTCTCTCTCTCTCTCTCTCTCTCTCACACACACACACACACACACACACACACACACACACACACACACACTCACACTCAGGTTGATTATTTAACATTTTTGTCCTCTATTTCCCCATGCTGAGAAGAGCTTTGGCAGAGATGTCCCATCATCCTGTCCTCTGAGGGGGCATAGGGACATAGTGTTCTCATTGTCCTGCATGTCCAGGTCCTGGGGAGAGGACGGCATCACGCCAGGGTCTCTGATTTCTGTCCAGGCTACTCAACAGCCTTCACTGGGGGCCCCAGCTGTGCTTTCACATAGCATCCGGCAAGACAGTGGCCAAGTCACTTCCCTTCTCCCGGTACAGCCGTCCCACCCAGATACATCAGATTCTGCAAATCTCTCTTCTTTCCCAGACCCAAGCCATCCAGAACATTAACTCTGGATTGATTTAATTGTATATAAAGAGGCCAATTGTCACAAATGGACCCTTGCTGTGTGACCTTCAGAAGTATTCTGAGACTTGCCGTGACTTCTTCCTCTTTTTCATTTTTTGTTATTTTTCTAGCTTTGGGGAGACAAGGTCTCATTCTCCAGCCCAGGCTGACCTGGAGCTGTACAGCATCCTGGCCTGGAGCTCATGGTCCTTCAGTTGCCTGAGCTAAGCAAGGAGGACAATTAGATTAGGCCCCATATGCGAACGACTGCCATAACTGAAGCAATTCTAGGCACAAAGGGTGGAGAATCCATGATTGACTAGTGATGTCTGCCATTGGTGCAGAAAAAGTAGTGGAAGTGTGTGTGTGTGAGGTGTGTCATGTGTTGAGTTAAAAAGGCTCCGCCAGTCTTCTTTCTTTCTTTCTTTTTTAGATGTATTTATTTATTTTATTTATATGACTACACTGTAGCTATTGTAGCTGTCTTCAGACACACCAGAAGAGGGCATCAGCTCCCATTACAGATGGTTGTGAGGCACCATGTGGTTGCTGGGAATTGAACTCAGGACCTCTGGAAGAGCAGTCAGTGCTCTTAACCGCTGAGCCATCTCTCCAGTCCCGTCCCCTCCCCCCTGCCTTTTTTTTTTTTTTAACTTTTATTTGGATTTATTTTATGCCGATTTTTTCCCACGCTATATGTTTTTCCTTTCTTCAGTTTCTTCTGGGATACCTTTTCTCCTGTGCAACCTCTTCTTCTGGCAAATTGCTCCTTTTCAGTGGGTTCATCTCAGCGTGGCAGGGCAAGCTCATGCATGGATTACTCCAGCCATGCGTGCTATAAATTCATCCACTGATGGTAGGTGATCTCCTCTCCTCTATCTGTCCAAGGACTAGAGAATTTACATCTTCAACCTTAAGCTCAGCATTTCTTTCTACATTTTGAAGCATGTACAGTAAAAATTCAGAACTCTTTTGGGGCACTGACCTTGGGTACCTCTACCAACGCCATTTTACCACCAGAACAGCTCACGTTGCTTCTTTAAAATGACGTCTTTCAGGCCAGTGGTGGTGATGCACACCTTTAATCCTAGCGCTCAGGAGTAGAGGCAGGTGGTTCTCTGAATTTGAGGCCAGCCTGGTCTACAGAGCAAGGTCCAGGACAGCCAGGGCTACACAGAGAAACCTTATCTCAACAAAACAACAACAACAACAACAACAAAATAAAAACAACAACAGCAACAACAAAACAAGGCCATCCTTCAGATACCTGGTGGCTTCTGGACATGTATGTCCTTGATGGCCTGGGCAGTTTCACAGATATTTTAATTTCTTTCTTTTTTTTTTCCGGGGCTGGGGATTGAACCCAGGACCTTGCGCTTCCTAGGCAAGCGCTCTACCACTGAGCCAAATCCCCAACCCCTCACAGATATTTTAAAAGTGAAAAGGAATACTTGAACCCCTCAACTCACACGGTTCTGTAGGGTTTTCTGAGTAAAGGGAGTCTGGGATGGGTCTCCACAGGTCGCCTCAGGCCACTTACAGGAAGAGCCCTCCAGACATCCTGGACGGTCTGGATCTCCTGTATACTTCAGAGCGTGGCTTTCTCAGAGCAGTGGAAGGAGGTTAATAACTCTCTGAAATTGGTCTTCCCCTCCTACCAAATGGGTCCCAGGGATCAAACTCAGTCTTCAGGCTTGGCGGCAAGTGTCTTTTGGAACTCAATATGTAGCCAAGGATAGCCTTAAACTTCTGACTCTCCTGCCTTCACCTCCCAACTGCTGAGACTACAGGCGTGTGTGCCCTTTTGATGGTCAGTTTTACGTGTTGCTGGGAATTGAGCCCCAGACTTCGTTTGCTGGGTAAAGGCTCTGCCAAATGAACCATTCCCCCAGCCTTCCTTTGTCCCTTTTTACATTATTGAGTCTTCTCTGCAGATGTCAATCAAGGTTTTCTACAAGTCAGACTCCGAAGCATGGTGACCTTGGAGAACTAGAGAGCTAGAAAGGGAAGGTAGGGTGTGTGTGTGTGTGTGTGTGTGTGTGTGTGTGTGTGTGTGTACACGCGCGCTCGTGCACGTGTGTGTTTGAGTGTTTTCCCAGTAAAACAATATGGGAAATATGCAAACAGCATACTGTGGCGCCGAGCCTCTTCTGCCTAGGCATGAACATTTGAATATTAAATTACCCTATGCAAGAGAATGCAAATGAGCAGTTGTCGCAGGCAATGGGCAGAGCGGTCTGAGCCAGACCTCTCTGTGCACAGGTGAGTCAGCCTTCTGCACATCTCAGCCTGGGGATGCTCCTCGTCCTTCTGACAAGACTCTGTGAGGAGACCTGGGACTCCCTAAGAGGACAGAGACTCTGACAGAAGGGAACCCTGGTTTGGGGGTAGACTCAGTCAAAGGGAGATCACCAATAAGAGAGGAGGGGTTTAGTCCTAAGGGAGATGCTGTCTTCAAAAGGCCTCTAGAAAGAGGAAGTCCCTGAAAGGAGACCGAGAGGGAAGCTTTGCGTTAATAATTAAGTCTTGTCCCAGGAATCTGTAGTGTGGAACTGCTATTCATTCCCTCCTCCCCTCCCAGCCATCAGGAAAGCAGAAAAACCTGGACAGGGCTTCACACCCTCCCTAGCCTCCCAGGCCTTCTTCTCTGACTCCAGGGTTGAATCCAGGCCTTGGTCCTCGCCCCTAAGGCCTCCCAGTTAGATGCTGTGCTCGGGCCTGTTTGGTCATATCCTGTGCCAACAATCCTGGTTTCTCTTTATCGCCGTCCCCTCTCCCATCCCTGAGTTGTTTGGAGGACCGTATGACACCAAGGTGCCCAGTTTTGTTCCTCACAGTCAAGCTAAGTAGGGGAGTACCCTCTGGAGTCCAGGATGGACACGGACATGCCGCCTCGCTCGGTCTATCTTATTTCTTACTTTAGGGTCTCTCTGAGTCCTTACCCATCCTCCACCCTCAACCCTAGCCTTCTCTAAGCCTAGAGATGCACCCTCCAGCCTCATCCCTTGCAGCTTCCCTAGCTCCCTGATCAAACCTCGTTTCCATTAGCTTCCAGGTCCCACACAAGACACTTTGAAGGGCAGCCCTGAGGTCAGCTCAGAAATTCACCGGTCTTTGCCATGGCGTGCCAACTGCTTTGCCCTCACCTCAGGCACATGCTGTAAGTTGGAGGAGTCAGAGGCAACGGGATTAACGAAGACTTGGGAGGCAAGCCCAGGTCAGGTCGTCTGGCCGATCCATGATAGGCAGGCAGCATGGAGAACTCACCCCAGGATGCTGGTACAGGCAGAGGCCTTTCAAGATGGAGTCAGAGGTTGGAGCGGAGAACAGGACAGACTCCGCCCAGGTTCCCTGAACAAGAGCTGCACTGTGCACACCCTCAACCTCTACCCCACCCTTCAGGCCAGAGCAGGGTCAGGGGAGGCCACCCATGGAGCTGGAAATAAGATACTCTGGAAGGGAGAGAGCAAGGGAGAAGGCTCGGGTGAGGGACGACTTGCAGGGAGAGGACATGTGTTTGCACTTGGGGTCAGGGGTGGCGGGCAGCACCAGAGAGTTCCAAGTACCCCAATACCTCAAGACTCGAAAAAGCAGGTCCGCTGGGAGGTGGTGGCACACACCTTTAGTCCCAGCACTTGGGAGGCAGAGACAATCACATCTCTCAGGCCAGCCTGGTCTACAGAGTTCCAGGACGGCCAGGACTACACAGAGCAACCCTATCTCAAAAAGACAAAATAAGGGGAAAGCAGGCTCATGTAAGAGAGTCAAACCCAGGCAACGGAAGACAGCAGGCTCAAATGATGGGAAGTGTCCAAGGTTCACTGCAGGGCAGTGGTCTTTAGCCCTTGGGTTCCTGACTGACCACACTCACTGAAATTCTACCCTGATAGTCTTGTATTGGAACCCTTAAGGGCAGAGAGAAAAGACACTGTGGTGCCTAGTGTTTGTTGCAGTCTTGATGGAATTTTGAGTCACCATGGAAACCCACCTCCAGGTGCCTTTATTTGAGTGTTTCTAGAAGAGTTTTAATAGGACAGTGTAGACCCACTCTGAATGTAGGCAGCTCCATCCCATTGGCTGGGGTCCTGGACTGACTGAAAAAGAAAAGGAAAGTGAGCTGAGCCCCAGGCATTCATCTCTCCCAGCTTCCTGACAGCAGGTACTGAGAGAGCAGTTGCCTCACTGCCCCAAGGCCATGGCTCCCACCCGTGATGGCCTGTACCCTCAACCTAAGCCAAAATCAACCCCATAACTGCTGTTTGTTTAAGACGGTTTCTCTGTGTAGCCCTGGCTGTCCTGGAACTCACTCTGTAGACCAGGCTTGAACTCAAGAGATCCACCTGCCTCTGCCTCCCAAAAGCTGGGATCGAAGGTGTGAGTCACCACTGCTCAACTCCATCGGTTGCTTTTCTTCTTTGGTGTGTTGTCATAGCAACGAGACAAAGTAACACAGATTTCCCCGCTTTCATGAAAGCGATTGGAATTAGGGTCTAGCTGCAAGGGAGAGGTAGTCATCTTCTAAAGTCACTGGACTAAGCGGTAGAGCGCTTGCCGAGCAAGCGCAAGGCCCTGGGTTCGGTCCCCAGCTCCGAAAAAAAGAAAAGAAAAAAAAAAAAAGTCACTGGACTCAAGGGAGGCCTGACTCAGGTGCTGATGCCCACTGTCTCAGTCAGGGTTTCTATTCCTGCACAAAACATCACGACCAAGAAGCAAGTTGGGGAGGGAAAGGGTTTATTCAGCTTACACTTCCATGCTGTTCATCACCAAAGGAAGTCAGGACTGGAACTCAAACAAGCCAGTGTGTAACATCCCTCCATGGCCTCTGCATCAGCTCCTGCCTCCTGACCTGCTTGAGTTCCAGTACTGACTTCCTCTGGTGATGAACAGCAATGTGGAAGTGTAGGCTGAATAAACCCTTTCCTCCCCAACTTGCTTCTCGGTCAGGATTTGTGCAGGAAGAGAAACCCTGACTAAGACACCCGTGAAGTAGCCTGAAGTTGTGCTTGAGGTATCAGATTTGGTGGACCAAGAAAGTCTTCCTGTGGGGAAGATGGCGACAAAAGAGGGCCATAATCAGTACTGTGAGGGAGCAGGCACCATGGGGCAGAAGAACTCAAGGTAGGTGGGACCCAGAGGAGGGACAGAAGCAAAGACCATGTACACTGGAGTAACTGTGACCTGAGTCAGGGTGTTAGGCACTCAGCTGAGAGCAAGACTAGATCTCACGGGCTTCTTTTTTTTTTGGAGCTGGGGACCGTACCCAGGGCCTTGTGCTTGCTAGGCAAGCGCTCTACCACTGAGCTAAATCCCCAACCCCTCTCACGGGCTTCTTGACCATCATGCATTCTCCATGAGGCCCAGAGGCAAGGGCACCATTTGTCTTCTTTCCCATGTAGCCTTACAATAAATGGGTCCCTTAAACCTGTATAAGCATTTACCTGGTCCTCTTCACCCACAAGAACTCTACCACCCCACCTCTCCCGTCTCTTCTACATCCTAATCCACCTCCCAGAACCAAAAGAAGCCAGAGATGGTGGAGCCCTGGCTTTAAGAGCCAAAGCCAAGGCCTTGCCTTCTCTGTGTGTCTGCCTCAGAGCCTCCTGTTCCTCATCAGAAACCTAGGAGGAGCCACGTGTGGAGGCGTAGGTCGGTAACCCAGCAGGCAGGAAGCAGGGGGAGCTGCAGTTTGAGGCCAGTCCAGGCTGTATGAGACGACTGTATGTCGCCGTCCCAGAGGTTGCCGGGATCTGGCAATAGGTGGGCAGAGCAGGTTCCAGCCTTCCTAGGGGGTCCCACCCTTCACACTCCCACACTCCCCTTGCCCTTCTGTCTCATGTCCCTGCTTCCACTTCTACTGCAAAGGGGGTTCTGTTTTGGAGTCGTTTTTTGTTTGTTTGTTTTGCTTTTTTGTTTGTTTGTTTGTTTTTATGAGACAGAGTTTCTCTGTGTAGCCCTGGCTGTCCTGGAACTCATTCTGCAGACCAGGTTGGCCTTGAACTCAGAGATCCACCTGCCTCTGCCCCCTGAGTTCTGGGATTAAAGGCCTGTGCCGCAACTGTGCTGCTAGGGGTCCTGCTTCGACACACCGGGAGGGAACAGAGGTCTGTGGCCCCTTGAGCTTCAGACACACGTGAGCAGCCAGCAGGGCGGTTACGGTTACTCAAGGCTGGGCTCACTTAGTCATGGGTTTTCCTCCTCAGTTTAAGGGACGAGAACAGGGTAGGGAGCTGGGCAGTGGTTAGGACAAGAGGTCCTGTGGAGACTCCAGTTGAGAGTCACATGAGGCTGTGTCACTCCAGTGCTGAGTGTCTGGGCTGCCCATCCCCATTTCTCCTGAATCTCCTCAAGCCTCTCTGCGTTCTCTTGAGGGTGACAGGCTACGGACTGATGACTCCCTGGTAGCACGAGCTCCAGAGACAGGGAGAGGACTGGGTTCAAATCCTAGCTCAGTCACTCCCCCGTGACCAAGGCTGGCTGCTCGGCCTGTCTCAGCAAGAGTGGAGCTGGAAGGCTAGGGCTGTGGTTCAGAAGTCAATCATACAATATTCCAGAGGTGGGGCCGGGGAGATGGCCAAGTGGTTAGAGCACTGACTGTTGTTCCAGAGGTCCTGAGTTCAAATCCCAGCAACCCCATGGCGGCTCACAACCATCTGTAATGAGATCCGATGCCCTCTTCTGGTGCGTCTGAAGACAGGTACAGCGTACTTATATATAATAAATAAATCTTTCAAAAAAACAATATTGCAGAGGTTCAGGGTCCAGTACCTTTCCCACCCACCACCCACACACATCTACCCCCAGCCGTCAAGCCTGTTTGCCTGAGTTCAGTCCCCAGGATGCACATGGTAGCGGGAGAGAACGGACTCCCTCAAAGTGTGCCCTGAGTGTGCTGCACGAGTGTGCCGTCTGCACAAACAGTAAACAAAGAAAATATAATTAAGCTTTTCACCAAGATGGCGCCGAAAGCGAAGAGGGAAGCTCCCGCCCCTCCCGAAGCTGAAGCCAAAGCCACGGCCTTGAAAGCTAAGAAGGCGGTGCTGAAAGGCGTCCACAGCCACAAAAAGAAGACGATCCGAACGTCACCCACCTTCCATCTGCCCAAGACCCTGCGGCTCTGGAGGCAGCCAAGATATCCTGGAAAGAGTGCGCCCGGGAGAAACAAGCTTGACCACTGTGCTAGCATCAATTTCCCCCTGACCACTGAGTCGGCCATGAAGAAAAGAGAGGACAACAACACACTGGTGTCCATTGTGGATGTCAAGGCCAACAAGCACTGGATCAAACAGGAGGCCATGAAGAAACTCTGACATTGATGCAGCAAAGTCAATACCCTGATACGGCCTGACGGAGAGAAGAAGGCGTATGTTCTCTCGGCTCCAGGTTACGATGCTCTAGATGTTGCCAACAAGGTTGGGATCATCGAAAGTGAGTCCAGGTCGGTTGTGGTGGCGCACACCGGTAGGATTTGCTGAAGGAGGCAGAGGAAGGAGGATCACGAGTTCGAGGCCAGCCTGGGAAAGTGAGTCCAGATAGCTAAATCTAAATATATGCTTTTTTTTCACCATAAAAAATGTAATTAAAAGAAGACTAACAAGGCTGGAAAGATGGCTGAATGGTTAGCAGCGCTTGCTGCTCTTCCACAGGGCTTGTGTTAGATTCCCAGCACCATGTCTGACAGCTCACGACCGCCTGTAATTACAGCTGGGGGGATCTGACACCTCTGGTCACCATGGGAACCTGCAGTCATCACTCATATGCACATACCCACAGGTGAACACACACATAATTAAAAATAAAAAGAGTTTGGTTCTGGAGAGATGGCTCAGTGGTTAAGAGCACTGACTGCTCTTCCAGAGGTCCTGAGTTCAATTCCCAGCAACCACATGGTGGCTCACAACATCTGTAAAGAGATCCAATGCCCTCTTCTGGCGTATCTGAAGACAGCTACAGTGTACTTATGTATAATAAAAATGAATAAATCTTTAAAAAAAAAAAAGACTCTGATATATTCACACTCTTCTATCCACCCAGCCAAGAGCAGGCACCCTTTTTTTTTTTTTTTTTTTTAAAGATTTATTCATTTATTATATATAAGTACACTGTAGCTGTCAGATACATCAGAAGAGGGCATCAGATCTCTTTACAGATGGTTGTGAGCCACCATGTAGGTGCTGGGAATTGAACTCAGGACCTCTGGAAGAGCAGTCGGGGCTCTTAACCACTGAGCCATCTCTCCAGCCCTTCCCCTCATCCTTTTGGTTGTAGTTTTGAAACAATGCAGGCTGATCCACATAGGTAGGTGAGGGTGACCTTGAACTGGTAACCCTCCTGCCTCTACCGAGTGCTGGGATTAAAAACACGTACAGGAAAGGATGTCCATACACTCACATACCAAGTATATAGCGACGCTCACTTTTTTTTGTTTCAGAGACAAGTCTCCTCACTATCGTCCTGGAATTCACTGCGTAGATCAAGCTAGCCTCAGACTTCCGCAATCCTCATCTCTGTCCCCCGCTCCCCCGGGCTAGGATCACAGGTGGAGATTACCTGATTGACATTCACAGACTAATACACACATACTTAAACTTCATACTTAAACCAGATTGTATCTGGACCATCGAGACACACGCGTATTTTGCACACAGTTCTGTACACTCTGGGACATTCACAGCCACTCTTAAGACATACGGTGACTTGTTGGGTCACGGGCACTCACATAACTTCCTCACCCACCCCCGCGGCCATCTCCTTCATAGGAGTTCCTGCCAACTACCAACTTGTCTGGCTTTCTCCCCGCACCTATTTCCCACCATCCTCTGGGGCCTCCGGGGCCTCCCTCCAGAGCCCTCTGGGGGCGGGGGGAAGGGGGAGAGGGCAGGGTTAGCCCTGCTGATGTGGCAACGCCGCTCACCTGCAACGTAGGCCACACCCTCCACTAGGCGAGGTTTAAAGGAACAGCATTCCTTGCCGCTCACGTGGTTTGGTCTGTAGCCTGCGTTTCTCAGACCCGGGAAGGTGAGACTTGGAGAGGGCTTAGAGAATACTTGGGACTTGAACCTAGTGTCTAGAAGGAAGGGATGGCTATACCAGAAGAAGAAGCTGGAACCAAGGCTCACTTTTTTTATTTTTATTTTTATGTGGTGGGCATTTGTGCCTGCTCCTCTTCCGTTCCCAACCTCCCTAGCAGGCACTCCCACCGTTTGGCAGGCCTTGTCTAGGGAGCCAACACCATCTGGGCTCTCTGCCAGAAACCTGGGTGTCCCCCGCTACATCTCTCCCTGAAGAATCTGTCTCTTATTCCTTTTTCAAAGCTGGGTGAGATGTGCTTGCCCAGTGGGCATCCCGGCTGGTTACTTCCTAGTCATGTGACAGGACCAGGCCCTCCTCAGGTCTGCCATTGTCTCCTCTCTCTGAGAAACACTTCTACCTATCAGGATTGGGGAGTTAACACGCAGGTAAAGTGCAGCAGGGGCCAAGGCCAGAGACTTGGGATTGACCTGGCAAGGGGACCTCAGAGTCATAGGGACATGCTGAAAGGGACCAGGTCTTCCTGCTGGACCTTGCCTTTCCACACACAGCCTCCTAGTGATCCCTTAGCTTCTGCCTTAATTCAGTGTGGTTTACTCTGAGGCGCCCTCCCTCTGCTCTCAAAGCTGCACCAGCCCAGCCTGGCTTTGCTGGTGGGAGGAGTGTCTGGGAGGTGAGCAGGTAGTAGAGATGGAGAGGGGTCAGGGAGACCCAGCCATATCTTCTGGAAGTCACCACTCTAATGGAGAAGAGCTAACCTGGTCTGCTCCTGGAATACTTGCCCTTTGCCCTTTCACCCCCAGTGCTAGGAATTGAACTGGGTGTCTTGAACTCCCTAGGCGAGTGCTCTACTTTGAACAGCACCCCAGCTTGGACTTCCGGCTTACTCAGGGAAAGCCAATCTATCCCTGAAGTTCCAGAACTAGTGAGCTAGAGAGATATGCTGTGCCCCAAGCACACTTCTGATGGGAGAGGCAGTCAGATCCAAGAGTTCTTGTGCTGTAGGGAGGTCCCTGAAGTAGCCAGGACACATAACACTTCCCCTGGGACACACAATCTACTGGGGAAACTCACCCTCTCTCGGGGTTACCAGCTGGAGAAAGAGACATAACCTCTTTTCTCAGGGACTTGAGTTCCATTTCCAGCCCCCATATCAACCAAATGGCTCACAAAACACGTGTGATTCCAGCTTCAGGGCAGCCAACATCCTCTTCTGGTTTCCAAAGGCTTGCGCGCGTGCATGTGCGCGCACACACGCAAAGAACAAAAATAATATTTAAAGAAACGAAATAGTTTCACGGGTTAGGAAGTTGAAAGGTATGGCGTGAATGCGCTGGCCGTGCAATGCTCTCACATGGTAAGGCAGGGTGCACACGGCCCACATTCCCAACGCCCAGGCTTCAAAGGCACACATTCCAGGATTTACAGGCGTGATGCTCATTCGTGGGAATGACCTCTGAGGATTCCTTGAAGCCATTAATAGAAGACATACATGCCCTCAAGGTCACCACTGTGTAATCCGAGGGAATTTAGATTCAGCAAGAAATCTGGAGTCACGTCATGGCAGAGAGAGTTTGCAATCCCAGCACTCAAGAGCTAGAGGCAGGAGTTCAAGGTCATCCTTGACTACATAATGAGATCCAGAAGAACACCGGAGGGGTGGGACCAATGGCTCGTTGATTGAGAGCACCAATTACTATCCCAGAGAACCCGGATTTCATTCCTAGCACCTACATGGTGGCTCACAGCTACTTATCACTCCAGTCGCAAGGGATTCAACAGACGCTGAGGGCACTAGAGACATGGGGCGTTTATACTCACATATAAATACATAAGCATGCAGGCAAAACCGCTCATCCGCAAAAAAAAAATTAAAACTAAGAAAACAAACAAAACATTTGCCACCAAGCCCGACAATCTGAGTTCGATCCCCAGATCCCACATAATAGGAGAAAAACAGCTCCCACGAGTTGTCTGTCCAGCACATGTATAAATGTAGGTGGCTCATGACCATAACACAGACACTTGGGACGCATGGGCAGGATGAATCCGAGGGCAGCCTGGTCTACAGAGTTCCAGGCTAGCCAGAGGTATACAGTGACATTTTGTCTCACAAGGTAAAACTACAAAAACAAAGCCAGTTGTAGTGGCACACACCTTTAGAGGCAGGGGGATGTCTGTGAGTTCAAAGCCAGCCTGGTTTACAGAGGCACCACGTCTAGAGCAGCCTAGGAGTCAGAAGGGACACTCCAGAAAGGACAGAAGAAACTGCTGAGTCGGGGGGTCTGCCGACGCCTGTATTAGGAGTAAGTAGCTTTGTGGGAGTCCCACAGAGTCTGAGATAAGGCCCCAATGATCCTCGCCTGGAAAAGGAATTTATTTGCATTTTTCCACTCAGGGTCCAGGTAAGAACTGAGTTGACTGCCAGGCTGTTCCTTAGGAATTCCCCTATTCCTCCTAAGAGCGATAGTATTGTATTTTCCATTTTAAAGCCAAGGAAACAGAATCCCAGGAGTCCAGAGACACAGTGGGGCGAGGAGGCTGGATTTATACTCCAGTCTCCTGAGTCTAATGTCTGGCTTTTACCGTGGAGTCTGCAGCCCATGGCTTTCCAACTGGTGGAGCTGGTGGTGCTATTGTTATATTGTTATTTGTTTGTTTACTTATTTATTTATTGTGGTACTGGGGATTGAACACAGAATCTCATGTGTACTAAAGTCAGCTCAAAGACAGAGCTGCATGCCTAACCCATACCTAGCCCGGGATCGTTTCTAATCATTCCTGTTTGTGTATGTGTTAGTCTAACACTACGTCCTCTGTAACCCAAGCCGGCCTCTAGCTCAGCTATGGAGTGGAGGATGACCTCGAACTTTTGATCTTCCTGCCTCAACTGAGTGCTGGGAGTAGAGGCACACTCTAGGGTTGCTTGCATGTTAGACAAGCACTCTGCCTACTGAGCCATATCCCAGTCCCGTTTATTACTAATTACTGCTTTGATGACGGGGCTCACCTCAGGCTCCGCCCTCCAGGGTTTTTTTTTTTTTTGCACTGTCGGTTCTGAAAAGGCAAGTCCGGGGCGCCCCCGCGCGGTCCCGAGAGGAAACACACGTCCTGCTGTGTCAGGCATCTGAGTGGGAAAAGTGATGTCTGTGTGGCGCCGCCTGTAGGCTGCACTAGACATTGCAGGCGAGTTAACCAGTGGAAGCCGTGGGTGCCTTGATAGGCGCTCAGCAGAATGACGGTACGCAGCGGTGGGAGCAGAGAGGACAAAAGGAAGGAAGGGAATAACCACTGTCTCTTGTATGCAAAGAGATCAGCATCAACCTCCCTTCCTTTCTTCTGATGTTTTTGATTGCCTGGTTTTTCGAGACAGGGTTTCTCTGTGTAGCCCTGGCTGTCCTGGAAATCTCTATAGAGAAGGCCTTCAATTCACAGAGATCTGCCTGCCTCTGCCTCCCAAGCGCTAAGGCTGGCTAAAGCCATCGCCACCAAGTCCCAACTCCCTTTCTCATTTAACATACACACCTATCACAGAAGCAAAACCTGACCTCCAGGGAGGTTAAGAAATCTGCCTGTGGGGGTTGGGGATTTAGCTCAGTGGTAGAGCCCTTGCCTAGGAAGCGAAAGGCCCTGGGTTCGGTCCCCAGCCCAGAAAAAAAAAAAAAAAAAAAAAAAAAAAAAAAAAAGAAATCTGCCTGTGGCCACGACCCGGTGCCTGGAGAGTAAGCCTGAGGTGGTCCGGCTTCTGGTTCCCACCACACGGACCATAAGCCTCTGGAGGTCCAGGGCAATGACACCTAAGTAGTAGAGGGGGGATTGGATGCTGGGTGCTATCAATCCCACAAGTGTGACTCTGTTTTCTTTTTCTGATAATTAATTTATTTTTATTTTATATGAATTGGTATTTTGCCTGTGTGTATGAGGGTGTCAGGTTCCCTGGAACTGGAGTTGCAGTTGTGAGCTGCCATGTGGGTGCTGGGAATTGAACACGGGTCCTCTGGAAGAGCAAGCAGTGCTCTTAACCGCTGAGCCATCTCTGCCTTATGGAAAAGCTGCAGGTCAGGCATACAACTATGAATTAATATAAGTACTGTTCTTAGTACCTCTAATGCCTGCACTCATAGGAAGCAGGGAATCGCAAGTTCGAGGAGAGTGTGAGCTACTTAATAAGACTAGAAACATTTTAAAGTTATTTATTTATTTATTTATTTATTTTCCTACACAGGGATCCTCTGTGCAGCCCTGGCTATTCTGGACTTCCCTCTGTAGACCAGGCTAGCTTTGAACTCACAGAGATATGCCTGCCCCCTGCCTCTCTATAGAGTATAGGGATTATTAAAGTCATGCACCACCACTGTCCAGCCGTAAAAATGTTTGTTTGTTTGTTTGTTTGTTTGTTTGTTTCAAAGATTCATTTATTTATTTATTTTTTTTTTTGGTTCTTTTTTTCGGAGCTGGGGATCGAACCCAGGGCCTTGCGCTTCCTAGGCAAGCGCTCTACCACTGAGCTAAATCCCCAACCCCAAGATTCATTTATTTTATGTATGTGAGTACACTGTTGCTATCTTCAGACACACCAGAAGAGAGCATCGGATCCCAATACAGATGGTTTTTTTTTTTTTTTTTTTAGATTTATTTATTTTATTTATATGTTAGTACACTGTAGTTCTCTTCAGACACTTCAGAAGAGAGCATCCCATTACAGATGGTTGTGAGCCACCATGTGGTTGCTGGGAATTGAACTCAGGACCTCTGGAAGAGCAGTCAGTGCTCTTAACCGCTGAGCCATCTCTCCAGCCCCGGTTTTGTTTTTTTTTAAAGATTTATTTATTATATGTAAGTACACTGTAGACTGTCTTCAGACACACCAGAAGAGGGCATCAGATCCCATTACAGATGGTTGTGAGCCACCATGTGGTTGCTGGAATTGAACTCAGGGCCTCTGGAAGAGAAGACAGTGCTCTTAACCACTGAACCATCTCTCCAGCTCCCAAAAATATGTTTTAAAAAAAGAAAAATTAGAGAATGTGCTTAGCATCTAAGAAGACTGAGTTCCATTTTTTAGCTTGAAAGAAAAAAAAAAAGAATGATTTTTATATAGGGGCTTGAGTGATGACTCAGCAGTTAAAAACACAGACAACTCTTCCAGAGGACCCAAGTTCAATTCCCAGCACCCACGTTAGGCAGTTCACAACTATCTGTAACTCCAGATTCAGGGGAATCCAAAGTTCTGGCCCTACAGGCTCTTGCATTTATCTGAACACACACATACACACACACACACACACACACACACACACACACACAGAGACACTAACTCACAGTTAGTCACACAGATTCACATACACACATTCACACTCTCTCACACTCACACTCTCTCACACTCACATAGACACACACTCTCACACACTCATACACACACACACTCACACAAACTCTCATACACACTCACACACATTCACACACACTCACGCACACAATTTTTTGAAGCAGGGTTTCTCTATGTAGCTCTGGCTGTCCTAGAACTTGCTCTGTAGACCAGGCTGGCCTCGAACTCAAAGAGACCCACTGCCTCCTGAGTGCTAAGATTAAAGACATGTGCCATTACTGAGGGTTTAAAGTTTTTAAATAGACAGTGATAGCTAGAATTTCTGGGTCCTTTGATGAAACACTTTTCTTCGAGTTCATTCTCACAATAAACCTGTCCTGAGATGGGTCTCCCAGTTTTGTGGAGACCATAGCCTATGAGTGGAGTAACTTTCCCAAGAGCACCCAGTGAATACAGTAAGGTGCTGGGCCCCTTCTAGCCTCTCACTTCTGAAGCCTGGATTCATGTCCTGCTTCAAGAGAAGGTGACCTGGAGAGTCCTGTGGGGCATCTCAGACCCATATTTCTTCTACTTCAGGACAGCATCAGTACAGGGCAGAATGGCTTCCCCTTGGGTTAAGTGATGGGGTTTTCAGAGCAACTTCACACCTCCCACTCCTGACTGAGCCTCTCATCCGGTCACAACAGTCCTATGAAGAGAGTGTCGAGGGTGCACTTTACTCTCAGAGAGCCACGACCTAGGGAATGCTGCTCCCATAATTATTAGGGCTGGCTCTACAGTATGAGCAGGGTGAGAGGGGACTGTTGTTAGTGCCTCCCATGCTGCTCTCGAGTGCTCCCCACTTCCTAGATCACCTCCGTGACAATCATAGCCCTGTTCATCTTCCATGACTCAGGACCTTACGGACTCAAGACTGATTAAGAATGTTCATGTCTCTCTTACTTTATCTTTATTTATGTGTATAAATAGGTCTTAGTCACTGTTCTGTTGCCGTGAAGAGATACCATGACCAAGGTGACTCACCAAAAAATAAAGCATTTAATTAGAGGGTTGCTTACAGCTCTGGGGGGCTAATCTGTAACCATGTATAACCACGGAACAGTAACCGAGAGCTTACACTGAGATCACAACCACAAGGCAGAGAGAGGTGACTGGGAACGGTGTGGGCTTTGGTGTTTCCTGATGTCCCATGATGAAGCCTCAAAGCCCACCTCCACTGACACATCTCCTCCAACAAGGCCGGATCTTCCAATCCTTCCCAAACAGTTCCACCAACTGGGATCAAGCATTCAAATAGGAGTCTATGGGGGTCATTCTCATTCAAACTATCACAATGTATATGTCTGTGTGGATGTGTGCTTCCTGTGTGCTGGGAGGGGGCACACACCTTTAATCCCAGTCCCCGGAAGACTGAGGCAGGTGGATCTCTGTGAGTTCGAGACCAGCCTGGTCTGAAGAGTGAGTTCCTGGAAAGCCAGGGTTACACAGAGAAACCCTAACTTAAAACAAACAAACAAGTCAAAATATACCACATGTGGGCGCCCATGGAGGTCA
The DNA here is from genome assembly GCF_011064425.1 of Rattus rattus. NCBI lineage: Eukaryota > Metazoa > Chordata > Mammalia > Rodentia > Muridae > Rattus > Rattus rattus. The sequence goes on along the minus strand of NC_046154.1, from coordinate 28,862,205 downwards.
AAAAGTCAGAATCCCTGGAGGTGGAGTGACAGGTGGCTGTGAAATATCTGAGCTAAGTTAAGAACTGAACTCTGTCCTCTAAGAGAGCAGCAGGTGCTCCTAACTGCTGAGCCATCTCTCCAGCTCCTGTCCCTCCCTCCCCTCCCTCCCTCCCTCCCTCCCCTCCCCTCCTCCCTTCTCTCCCCATCTCTAGTTCTTGCTGTTTGCTTGTTTTTCCAGGCAACTGCTCTACTACTGAGCTAAATCCCAAACCCTTTTTCCTTTTGTTTTTGCCTTTACTGAGGATTGAATTCAAGGGGCTAGAGAGACAGCTCTGAGGTCAAGAACACTGGATGCTCTTTCAGAGATCCCGGGTTCGATTCCCAGCATCCACATGGCAGCTCACAACCATCTGTAACTCCAGTTCCAGGGGACCTGACAGACACACATGCAGACAAACACCACTGAATGCAAAATAAAAAAATAAAAATAAAAATAAATTATTATTAAAAAAAAAGAGAGGGGCTGGAGAGATGGCTCAGCGGTTAAGAGCACTGACTGCTCTTCCAGAGGTCCTGAGTTCAATTCCCAGCAACCACCTGGTGGCTCACAACCATCTGTAATGGGATCTGATGCCCTCTTCTGGTGTGTCTGAAGACAGCTACAGTGTACTTATGTATAATAAATAAATCTTTAAAAAAAGCGAGAGAGAATTGAATTTGAGGTCTAAGCACCAGGTCATTCTTACACACACACACACACACACACACACACACACACACACACACACACACACATATAATTTATAGTCTATAGTCTATATCACTATCACTCAGCTAAATATCTCTCTTCCCACTCTTCTCATTTGGGTGTTTGGTGCCCTCAACCTTTGTGGCCAGGGCTTCCTGAAATTCAGTTTTGCTTTGTTTTGTTTTTAAATGATTTATTTATTTATATACATGAGTACACTGTCGCTACCTTCAAACAGAGCAGAAGAGAGCATTGGATCCCATTACAGATGGTTGTGAGCCACCATGTGATTGCTGGGAATTGAACTCAGGACCTCTGGAAGGGGAGTCAGTGCTCTTAACCACTGAGCCATCTCTCCAGCCCCCTGGAGAATTCAGTTCTCATCTTGGAGGTTTTAGCAGTAAAGAGGCTCACTCACCTGAGGCCTTTGCTGGAAGAGGGTTCGTGAAAGGAGTGTTTACAGAGGCATGTGCAGGGACACGGCCTTGCAGCAGACACTACTCTGAGCCAGAGGAGTTAAGGGCAGGCGGTCTTGCCAGGAAACCTGATAGCGAATCCGTGCATGAGACACAGGCTAGCTGTAGCCTTTGGTAGAGGACTGTGATCCTTGCCCAGGAGGACCTCACTGTGGGACAAAAGCCTGATAAATGGCTCAGGTTCCGGCTACAACTCAGTGGTTGTAGCTCAGTGGTGGGGCGGGACCTGGCATGTGCCAGGCTTTGGATCCAGTTCTCAGAATAGCTAGGGGAGTGTGGGACTATTGCAGTCACTCTCTCCTCTTTTTTTTCGTCCCTTTCTTTTTTCCTTCAAGACAAGAGTTTCTCTTTATAGCCCCAACTGTCCTGGAACTCACTCTGTAGCCCAGGGGCTGATCTTGAACTCACAGAGATCCACCTGCCTCGGCCTCCAGAGTGCTGGGATTAAAGGCCTGTGCCACCACCACCCAGCTCTCTCTCTCCCTTCTTATTCTGCTGTCTCCACCACTGAGGGCAGAAGGCCCTCAATGACACTGTGGCAGGAATCAGCTCCTGGACAAGCAGGGCAGCAGAGAGATGGAGTGGGGAGTTAGGCAGAGAATGGCGGTGTTCCTCTTCTTGGGTTCCGCTTTGTGAATACATTTATTTTTGAAAGCACCCTCTGGGTCTGGCTCAGAAAATCCTCTTCTTATCTTCCCAGGTCCAGTCTGCCCTGTCCATGAGGCAGTCCCAGAAAGGACCTCTCCCCGCCCTGGGCCCCTGGGTGTCAGTCTCTATGGCTACATTGCTTAGCCTAGCGCTCAGGCATTGTTCTCGATGCGAGCTTGCACTCCCAGGTGAAGGTTCTGGCATCTTCTACACAATGGACTTCTTGCAGACCTGTGCCAAGAAAGCCATTTGCTCTGATACAGACTCAGCACAGACCAAATGTCGATGTGTGCCAAGGGACTGAGTCCCGTGACCTTGCTCACAGAATGCCCCCTGGGTAGATGCAATCTGGACACATGTGTGCGTGCATGCATGTGTGTCTGTCTGTCTGTCTGTCTATCTGCCTGCCATGGTCCACTGGAACTCTACAGTGGTGGGGAGCATGAACCTGGCATTCAGCCAGGATAACACTGTATTGATCTTGATAGAATCACCCATCCTTCTTGTCCTTCCTCCATTCACTCCATTCAACCAACATTTGTTAGTTTTCATTGTATGTGCACGTGTGTGTACATCACATGTGTGTGTGGGCATGGTGGCATGTGTGCCACTTGCGTGGAGTAGATTCCCTTCTTCCACCTTTACGAGGGTTCCGGGATTAAATTCAGTAGCAAGGCTGCCTCAACAAAGTGTCCTGACACTGAGACTGTCTAAGAGAGATTTCTAGGACGCAGCACTGATGATGCCACAGCTACACAGCTATCCCTTCCCCTCTGGGCCTTCCATTCTAGCGGACAATGCAGAAAAGTTAGGAATTACAAATGAACACCACTGCCAGGTGATGGTGGCAGCACTCGGCTTTAATCCCAGCACTGGGGAGGCAGAGGCAGGCGGATCTCTGTGTTTGAGGCCAGCCTGATCTACAGAACCAGTTCCAGGACAGTCCAGGCTACACAGACACTGTCTTGAAAAATAAAAACAGAAAACAAACCAGGGCAAAAACAAAACAAATGAACACTATTGAGTTGTTAGGAGTTTTTTGAGATTTCTTTTCTTTCTTTCTTTTCTTTTTCTTTCTTTCTTTCTAGACTGGGTTTCTTTGTGCAGCCCTGGCTGTCCTGGAACTCTGTGTGGTTTGCCCTGGAGTTATCTGTATTTTGATGCTAATTCCGCTGCCCCAAGGACAGCTGCCTAGTCACTGTCAGGACTCAGGTGACTTCACCAGAACCTTCTCTCCATTGGATTTGTAAAATACAGGTACAGGATAGAAGGAGGCCTGTCATTGGATGAGAAGGAAGGATGGGCAGGAGAGAAGTTTGAGGGAAGAGAGAAGAGACAGGAAGGAGAGGGCAAAAAGCCATGGCAGGTGACGTTAAGATTCCGCTCTGGGGGGTTGGGGATTTGGCTCAGTGGTAGAGCGCTTGCCTAGCAAGCGTAAGGCCCTGGGTTCGGTCCCCAGCTCCGGAAAAAAAAAAAAAAAAAAAAGACTCCGCTCTGGGTATTTATGGGTTGTTATTAATGTTCTTAAGGGATGGATGTGTACAGGGCTTTGTATGTTTAGGTGAAGGGGGGAGGCAGTCCCTGTCCTGTGATTGCCATCCTTGCTGCCTGTTGCCTAGCACCTTGGGGTAAACAGCAGGCTGGCAGGCCCTGCCCTTGCTCCCTTCTCTCTGACTGGCAACAGCTGTCCAGCAAGCAGCCCGAGGCTCTGCCAACCTCCTCCCCTGGAATATTTCAGGGATAAGTCAGAAAATGACCAACTGCCTCCGAATCTCTTCTTCCATAGACCTTACATGGGTATATTGGGTTGCTCTGGGCTTTTCCCTTCCTCCCTTTGCAGTCTACAAAAAGATGCAAATACACAGCCACAGGAGGCACTCCAGAGAGTATACAGCCGCCTTCAACCCCCCTACCCCTACCTCTCAGCTGCCACGCTGGCACACGGCGCCCCCCCACCCCCCAGACTCACAATGGCACTCACTCATGGTGATGCACTTGCTCCGTAGTCGCTCCAGCCAGCACCCACTTCCCCTTAGGACATTCACACCTGACACAGTCACCCTGCTCTCACATCATAGAGTTGCATTCTCACACGTCCACCCAGGACAGGAATGATATCACACTGGGGATACGGACCCTAGACCCATCTTCCGAGGCATGCACGCACGGAACCTTCACCAGATGTTCCCAGATGTGGGCACATGGCTCACCACGCACAAGCTACCCAGTCAACAGCACACAAGCATCAGTCCTCATCCACCATCTCCTAGGCTGCTCTAAAGATCTGATTAAATGGTGTCCAGCTTTCTGGCTCTGGCCGCTGGGTACACAGCATTCTTCTGCAATTGAATCAAAGCCCTCCTCCCTGACACAGGGACGAAGTGGAAAAAAATAATCAGAGCAAGAATGCCTGGGGCCCAGGTCTGGGAAGGGGCCCAGCAGCTCTCCTTGGGGGAGGGGGAGAGTGCCTTCAGTCTAAGCCGGGAAGTCTAACCCTGACACCACACCGGAGGGCCAAAGACTTAGGGGTGGGTGCATGCCTTGAAACACAACAGAAGTGGCTGAGCAGGAGCGACAAGTGGACCCTCAGAAGACCCTAAGAAACCTCCCAGGGCGAGGGGGAAAGACCTGAATTAAACAGACTCAACTTTACTGCCTTTCTGCAGTTCTTCCTCAGCCGCGGCCCCTAGCTATCTCCAGACTCATGGGGTGTGGCAGTTAACACCCCCCCCTTCTCCAGCAGACGCCTTGCCCCACCCCGTCACGACAGCTGCGGGCCACCGAGAAGATGGCCTGACTCCAAGCCCTTGCGCGGGTGGGGATCTCAAGGCGCCAACACGCGGGGTGCTGGGTCCCTCTGGGTACCCCACCAGTGAACCTTCCTCCCGCCTCGATTGAACTTGGGAGCTGCTCCCCCTGGGACTGAAAACCCCCTCTTCTCCTCACCATGCAACCAGGGCCAGAAGGAAAAGTGGAGAGATGGAGGGAAGGTTCGCGAAGTGCCGCTGGGCCGCCCCCTCATCCCACCCCACCCCCACCCCTCCCACCCTCTCCCCGCCTCCAGGGCCGCGGGGGCCCGAGTCCTCCTCCCGCGGGTGATCGTCCGGCCAAGTGGGCGCGTCCCGCCCGGGCCGCCGGGATCTGGTGTCCGCTGCAGCTGGCAGTGCGGCGGGCGCCGGCACGGGCACAATCGCAGACGGCGTTGGCTATTAATAACGTTCCGGGCGAGCCCGGGGTCGTGCAGCCATGGCCAGCCAGGAACCCCTGCGCGGCGGGGACGGCGCCCGGGCCGCGAGGTAGGATCCTCCAGGGCCCGTGTCGCCGCCCGGTAGGACAGGGGGTGCTGGGTGGGCTCCCATTTCTGACCCGCGTCCCCTTTCCCTTGGCTGTGGGCAGTGGTCCTGCCCGGGTGTGGCACGGGGCGGAGCCACGGGGGAAGGGAGATAGGAGGCCCTGGTTTGGGGACCTGACACCTCTTTTGGGTGGTTTGTGTTACTCCTTCCACAGTCTGAGAGGGATTAATCCTTTCAGGCTAGCAACCTGTCAAAACGTACTTGGCCTAACTGGCCAAAAGTGTAAGTTTTGTCTTTTTTTAGTCTTATTACTCATTCGCTTGTTATCGGAGCGAGGGAGAAACCATTTGAGAATTCACTGCATTTGAGCCACTTGGTGCAGGGTTGGGCACCTGCCAGGCTGAAGTTGAGTCTGTTCAGCCGGCTTGTTCTTTCTGGTGTGGCTGAGGGTGGAGGCCTAGCGAGGGGTTGTTCTCCTGGCCTAGCACTGGGCCCTCGCTGAACCCAACAGCTGTCCACACTGTAACTTTATCACTGGGGATTCTGCCACTCTGTCTTTGCCCCGGGTCACATTGTGGCCCAGGGACTTCCCAGTGTATCAAATTATGGAAATACTTCGTGGTCCCCCCTGTTGTCACATGAGAAGACAAAGCTAAGCTGGGTCTTAACACACTTCTCCTGGATTCCCTACACACATACTAGTAAGCTCGGACCGGGCACGAACTCTTCTTTGCATGACAAATAAAACACGTCCAAGTCACAGTCTGACGGACAGCGTAAAGAAGTTGTCCAAGCCCCCTGGGACAGAGACAGAGTGGAAGAAGCCTTGAGGTCAGGGGTCCCGGCTGGGCACTGTCCCTCTCTTGCTTGGCCTCCCGTAGTCTGCTCCTTTGCCAGCTCAAGACAGCTAAAGACAACTTCTGGTACCCAGGGTGGTGTGGCAGCCTGGAAGTCAGGAGGCTTGGGTTCTATGCCACAGACCTGTGCCACTTAACCTTGGGCACAGTCATCTGGGAGTTCAGTTGGCTTTCTGTTGCCTTCAAGGTCCCCACAAGTAGCCCTGTCCTCAGGCTGTTTGCTCTCACCCAGTGCTCTCCCTTCATAATCTAATGTCCCTACTCCCAAAGGTGAGCTGAGCTGCGTTCAGAACATCGTGAAGTCACAGTGGGTGTTTGTTGGGGGACATGGTACCAACTTGATGGAATTGGAGGATTTTTAGACATTTCTTTTTTTTTCTTTTTCTTTTTTTCGGAGCTGGGGACCAAACCCAGGGCCTTGCACTTGCTAGGCAAGCGCTCTACCACTGAGCTAAATCCCCAACCCCTTAGACATTTCTTTTTTTTTTTTTTAAAGATTTATTCATTTATTATATATGAGTACACTGTCGCTGTCTTCAGAGAAGAGGGCATCTGATCTCTTTACAGATGGTTGTGAGCCACCATGTGGTTGCTGGGAATTGAACTCAGGACCTCTGGAAGAGTAGTGGGGTGTTCTTAACCACTGAGCCATCTCTCCAGCCCCCCTTAGATATTTCTTTTTTTTTTTTTTTTATTCTTTTTTTCGGAGCTGGGGACCGAACCCAGGGCCTTGCGCTTGCTAGGCAAGTGCTCTACCACTGAGCTAAATCCCAACCCCTAGACATTTCTTAAGTAAACAGATTTTTTTTTTAAAAAAAAATTTGTTTTAGCCCTGACTGTCTTGGAACTCACTATGTAGACCAGACTGGCCTTTAACTCACCGAAATCCACCTGCTTCTGCCTCCCAAGTGCTGGGGTTAAAGACATGCGCTGCACTGCCCAGCAACAGATTATCTTTTTTCTGACTGGGACATGAGCCTAGTACTTCCTGCATGTGAGACATGTGTTCTGCCCCTCAGTCTCAGCCCTAACCCTAGAAAGACCTGAAAATGACGTTTCAGAGTCTTTCAGGCTAAAAGGACTAGACACTGTGGTCTCTGGGCTCCCTCCACATACGGAACCTCAGGTGATCCTTCCTCTCTTTGCCCTTTGGCTTGCTGGCCTCTGCCTTGGGCCGTTGGGCGTAAGAGATGAGCAACCGGGGTTGGGGATTTAGCTCAGGGGTGGGGCGCTTGCCTAGGAAGCGCAAGGCCCTGGGTTCGGTCCCCCGCCCCGAAAAAAAAAAACCAAAAAAAAAAAAAAAAAAAAGAGATGAGCAACCTACAAGTGTGTATTCATGTAAGCGCTTAGAATAGTGGTCAATAGTGGTCAAGTCATCCCGAGGCGGAACATGATGGCGGAGACTCTGGCAGAACGGGAGAGGTGGGCCCTGCTGCCCCAGCGGCTGCTCCTTCCTGGTGCCAGGAATTTTACCTTCTCTGGTGGCTCTGATTGGTGTTTTCAGGCAGGTTGGAATTCAGGAAGTTGCATGTTTCAGCTACCTCCTTTAGACATGGTGGGCTCGGAGTAGGAGGTCTGAAGAGTTACCACGTGTTGCCAGGCACTGGGCGGATGGCAAGAGGAATGTGAGCTGAGGCTAAAAACTGGCCACGCCTCTGAGATTCTGAGAGTCTGGCACCGATGGACGGCTTGTGCCTGTAATCACAGCGCTTGGGAGGCTGAGGCAGGAGGATCGTGAAAAGTTCCAGGCCTGGGATTGGAGAGATGGCTCAGCTGTTAAGAGCACTTGTAGAGTGGTTGGGGATTTAGCTCAGTGGTAGGCGCTTGCCCTAGCAAAAGCGCAAGGCTCTGGGTTGGGTCCCCAGCTCAAAAAAAAAAAAAAGAACACTTGTAGCTGGCAGAGCCCCCTAAGATTAGGTTCCCAGCACCCACATGGTGTCTCACAACCATTCATAACTCCAGCTCCAGGGGATCTCATGCCTTCTTCTTTTTTTTTTTTTTTTTTCGGAGCTGGGGACCGAACCCAGGGCCTTGCGATTCCAAGGCAAGAGCTCCCCCACTGAGCTAAACCCCCCCCCCCCCTCTCCTTCCTTCTTTCTTTCTTTTTTTCTTTTTTTTTTTTTTTTTTTCTTTCTTTTTTTCTTTCTTTTTTTTTTTTCCCCGAACTGGGGACTGAACCCAGGGCCTTGCGCTTGCTGGCAAGCGCTCTACCACTGAGCTAAATCCCCAACCCCTTCTTTTAACTTTTAACTGAGTGCAGCAAACATGCACATGGTGCACAGACATGCATGCAGGCAAAACATCCAGACATATCAAATAAGTAAATATTTTAAGAAAGCGAGTCTGGGGCCAGCTTGGGCTACATAGTGAGTACCAGGCCACCCAGGGCTTTATAGCAGGACCCTGTCACAAAGGCTTTGCGACTGTGACCTGGAACAACTGTGTGGTAGACAGCAAATCATGGCCAGACTTAGCTACAGAGAGGCAAGGAAGCCCGTTAGAAGGCAGTAACAGCCAAGTCATCGTGGAGCAGGCCTTTAATCCCAGCAACTCAGGAGGAAGAGGCAGTCAGATGTTTGTGAGTCTGAGGCCAGCCTGGTCTACAGAGTGAGTTCCAGGACAGCCAAGGTTACACAGAGAAACCCTGTCTCAAAAAGACAACAATACAAACAAAAACAACCAAAAAGGCTGATACAAACCAGAGTAAACAGACCATGTGGCATGGACTAGGGCCCTAGCAGTGGGATGGAGAAGGCTGGACAGGCCTGGAGACTCCCTGTGGTAAAGGTCAGTTTGCAGGGAGGTGGCTAAATGGAGCAGGAACTATGAGCGCAGGTTTCTTTTTTTTTTTTTTTTTTTTTTTTTTTTTTTTCGGAGCTGGGGACCAACCCAGGGCCTTGCCTTCCTGGCAAGGGCTCTACCACTGAGCTAAATCCCCAACCCCCCCGCAGGTTTCTTGCTAACTGATCTGACCCCGACACTGTGGGCTGTGGTTAAGCCTGATACTGAGCTCCACCCCCAGAACCAGCCTTGGAAGCATTGGAAGGGGAGAAGCGCCCCTCACAAGCTGCACTCTGACCTCTACGTTTGCACTGTGCACACACGCCCCCTCCCAACACACACGTGCACACTAAATAAAATGCAAAAGGCATATAAATTTGAAGCAGACCTCGACAATCTCACTAGGTTGCCCTGGCTGGCCTGGAACTTGCTATGTAGATGAGGCTGGCTTAGAAACTACAGGGAGCCCCTTCCTTCTGCACGGGATTAAAGGCATACATCATTGTGCTCCACCCATTTTCCCCCCAGAGAGGAAGTAGCTTTGATATCTTCATCTCTTCATCTGGTGTTTTTTGGGGTACCTGAAGCTCAGCTATATATATATATGCCCCCTATTATAGTTCTCATGAAGCTGGGGAGAGGGCTCCATACTGGTTGGATGAGGCAGACCACCCGTAGTTTCAGCCCTAGGAGGAAGAGATGGGACTCCCCAGGACAAGCTGGCTGGGAAGATTGATGAGCTCTGGGTTTGATTGAGAGACCCTTTCCCAGTGACTAAGGGAGAAAAGCTATTCAGCAAGCGGCTCATCAACACTAGTGTTTGGAGTCCATATGCGTGTGTGTGTGTGTGTGTGTGTGTGTGTGTGTGTGTGTGTGTGTGTGTGTGTGTGTGTGTGTGTGTGTGTACACAGACATATGCAAGCACCCAGGCTGATTCTGAACTCTCTATGCTGGAAAGGATGATCTTGAACTTCTTTTTGAGCGTTGGGGTTACAGGAAGAGACATGCACTACCATAGATGGTTTTCTGTAGTGCTAGGGGTCAAAGTCAAAGCATCCTACGTGTTCCCTGAGCACTCTACTCACTGAGCTATAATCCTCAGCTGTTACTTGTGTGTGTTTGTGTGTTTGCACGTATGTGTGCATGTATGTGGAGGCCAGAGGTCAATTTTGCACGTCTTCCTCAGTGGTTCTTCATAGGATCCCTCATGGGTCTGGAGCTCGCCAGGTCAGCTACACCAAGTCTCTGGGCTTCTCCTGTCTCTGCCTACACAGCATCTGGGTTTTCCCCAGGGCTGCCAGGGCCAGCACTCAGGTTCTCCTGCTCCTGTGTGGAAAGCAGGCACTTTACTGACTGATCCATCTTCGCAACCCATTGGGTTGTTTGTTTGTTTGTTTGTTTGTTTTGGGTTTTTTTTAATTGCTTTTAGATTTGATTTCTAACATTTGTTTTTGGCATGGATGCTGGGAGGGGTGCACGGGGCCAGAAGAGGGTATTGTCCCTGATGAACTGGAGTTGCAGGTGGTTTTTCTGGGAACCGAACTCTGGTCCTTGGCAGGGGCACCCATTGCTCTTTAGATCTTTCTACTACGTCCTCTCTCCAGCCCCACCCTTGCCCCTTTAATACATACTCACTTATTTGGTGCGTGTGCGTGTGCGTGTGCGTGTGCGTGTGCGTGTGCGTGTGCGTGTGTGTGTGTGTATGTGCACTCCTGGGACAACTTGTAGAAACCAGTTATCTCCATTTGGAAGCCAGGGATTGAACTCAGTTTATCAGATTTGGTGGCAAGTGCCCGTACCTTCTGAGCCATTCACTGAACCCCCTTTTGGTGGGGGAGTGACCACCAGGAAACCAGGTCGGCCTCCAACTCACTAAGTAGCTGAGGCTGGCCTTGCATTTCTAACCCCTGTCTCTCAGCCTCCCAGGTGTTGGGATTACAGGTGTACAGGAAAGAAAGGTTGTCTTTCTTTGTTGTTTTTTGGGGACAGTTTCTCTCTGTAGTCCCAATTACCTTTGAATGTGAGTAGAACCGTGGAACACCCAGCTATGTCTGAGAGTAAACTTCCTCTCCTGGAAGTGATGTAGGCAGAGACCAGCCAGTGATGCTGTGGGGTGAGGGAACGCAAACAGTGGACTGTGTGTGGAAGAGGCAGACTCATGAGGAGAGTAGTGTCTTAGGGTTTCCCTGCTGTGAAGAGACCACCATGACCATTGCAACTCTTTTTTTTTTTTTTTTTTTTTTTTTTTTTTTTTTTTCGAGCTGGGGACCCGAACCCAGGGCCTTGCGCTTCCTAGGCAAGCGCTCTACCACTGAGCTAAATCCCCAACCCCCATTGCAACTCTTATAAGGGCACCATTTCATTGGGGCATGGCTTACAGGTTCAGAGGTTCAGTCCATTATCATCAAGGTGGGAGCATGGCAGTGTCCAGGCAGACATGGGGCTGGAGGAGATGAGAGTTCCATATTTTGATTTTAAGGCAGCCAGGAGGGGCACCTCTTCCATATTGGGTAGAGCTTGAGCATAGGAGGAGACCTCAAAACACAACCCTACGGTGACACACACTTCCTCTAACATGTCCACACCTCCGCCAATAAGGCTGCACCCTCTAGTAGTGCCGCTTCCCAAGGGTCGAGCATATTCAAACTGCCACAGATAGGTGAGAGAACCTGCTTCCGCTAACTGTGGGGTAGAGGCCGTGAGGACACGCGGCTGCTCGTTCACAGCCCAACATCTCTCTTTCAGGGATACACACACAGAGGCCAGTTTTCCTCTTCAGGACTCAGAATCCCCCAAGGAGGCCAAGACCTTTAACCCAGAGGCCACTCTGTCTTTGGAGGGGAGTGTGAACCTAGAGGACATTCTCTATCTGGGGGCATCGGGGGACTTTGAAGAGAGTCTCTATGAGGAAGAGTTTGAGAAGCCAGAGCAGACACTGTATATCGACGAATCGAGGCAGCCAGACGAGGCCCTGGACCTGGAAGAGCTTGTGAGTCCAGAGGAGACGCTGTCTGTGGAGGAACCTGTGAGGCCAGAGGAGGTACAATTCTCGGAGCAGCCTGTGGCGCCACCTGAGAGCCCAACTGCTTGCGAGGGAGAAATGGTGACCACCACGGAGGAAAGCCGTCCAGCTCAACCGATTCCCGGCACGGAGGAGAGCCTCAGCGTGGAGGACCTGGAGCTGCTAGAAGGCCGTTTCCAGCAGTGCGTACAGGCTGTGTCTCAGCTGGAAGAGGAGAGGGACCGGCTTATCCACGAGCTGGTGCTGCTCCGCGAACCGGCCCTGCAGGAGGTACAGCAGGTCCACCAGGACATCCTGGCCGCCTACAAGCTGCACGCACAGGCCGAGCTGGAGAGAGACGGGCTCAGGGAGGAGATCCGGACGGTGAAGCAGAAGCTGTTCAAGGTGACCAAGGAATGCGTGGCTTACCAATACCAGCTGAAGTGCCACCAGCAGGACGTGGCTCAGTTTGCAGACTGCAGGGAAGCGCTGACCACCCGGGCCGCCCAGCTCTCTGGAGAACTGACCCAGCTCCGAGATGCCTATCAGAAGCAGAAGGAGCAGTTGCAGCAACAGCTAGAAGCACCCCCGACCCAGAGCGACGGGCACTTTCTCCAGGAGAGCCGACGGCTGTCGACACAGTTTGAAAATCTCATGGCGGAAAGCCGTCAGGGCCTGGAGGACGAATATGAACCCCAACTGCTTCGGCTCCTGGAAAGGAAAGAGGCGGGGACCAGAGCTCTGCAGGACACCCAGGCGGAGATCCAGGAGATGAGGGAGGTTCTGAGACCCCTGGAAGCAGAGGCCCGGCAGCTCCAGCTTCAGAACAGGAACCTGGAGGACCAGATCACGCTCGTGAGGCAAAAACACGACGAAGAGGTTCTACAGTACAGGGTAGGCCCATTGGCTGTGCAAGAGACAGTTTTAGTATTGTAGTTCAGGTTGGCCTGGAGGGCTTCCTGCCTCAGCTGGGACTATAGGTCTGTGCCACCACACCCAGCAGAAGTGACATCTTTTAGCTCAAAGGAAATCTGATGTCCTTCTTTTGTCCTTCGGAGACAGGGTTATAGCCCTGGCTGTCCTGGAACTCACTCGATAGACCAGGCTGGCCTCAAATTCCCAGATCCACCTGCCTCTTCTTCCTGAGGGTTGGGACTAAAGGTGGGCGCCACCACGGCCACCCAGATAGGTCTCAGAATGTCTTTGTAGGGGTTACTTACCATTCGGTACTAGAGAAAAACCTGTTTTTTGGGCCCATTAATTTATTCTGTTGTTATTATTATTATTATTATTATTATTATTAATTTTATTTATTATTCTTTCATACAGTATATCCCGACCACAGCCTTCCCCCTCCCATATTCCTCCTGGTCCACCTCCCCGCCATCTCATTCTTTTCCTTTGGACTTTATTGATTTCACTTGGTTAGGCCTGGGTTAGGATTTTTTTTTTTTGTAAGATTTATTTATTTATTATATGTCGCTGTCTTCAGACACACCAGAAAAGGGCATCAATCAGATCTCATTACAGATGGTTGTGAGCCACCATGTGGTTGCTGGCAATTGAACTCAGGACCTCTGGAATAGGAGTCAGTGCTCTTAACCTCTGAGCCATCTCTCCAGCCCCCCCCCTCCCCAGGTTAGGATTTGACAGGTGGTTTTACATAGCACTCTTTCTCTCTGTGTATGTGTGTGTGCGTGGGTGTGTGCGTGTGTGTGTGTGTGTGCGTGTGTGTGTGTGTGTGTGTGTGTGCGCGTGGATTCTGGGGACTGAGCTCAGGACCTCACACAGGCTGGTCAAGCTCCCCATAGCTTTACTCATAATCCTCTTAACTTGAGAAGAAGTTGTCTAGGCTAGTCTTGAACTCGCTCAGTAGCTCAGGCAGGCCCTGAATTTGAGATCTTCCTGCTTCAGCCTCCCAGGTGGCTGGGATTACAGGCCTATGCTCCCAGGGTAAAATGGGCTACCATACCTGGTTTGGATTCTTATTTTTAATATATATATAGACAATGAAACCGAGGTTCAGCGAATTCGAAGTTGGGCCTGGCCAGCCCTAAGTGTTCCCCTGCTTCCTTTTTCGACTTTAACTGAGCAGTGACTCATGGTTGGCTGTAGAGAGTTAGAGCGGCCCAACGCAAGAGCTCATTCTGTGCTCTCCTGGGCACAGTGACCTCAGAACCAGCGATCCGGCCTCCACCCTGAAGCTGTGCAGGGTTTGGATGGAACCTCTTGGCATTTTCCATTTTCCTGCATGTCGCCATTGTACTCGAGTTATTTCTGATTAGGTGTGAGCCGGTCCTAGCCCCGTTTTAGAACAGAGTAGGAGATAAATACTGAGCGAATGGACGTTTGCCGGTGGCGCTGCAGGCTGGGTGTGCAGAAGGCAGGGGCTCTCGTTACTTATCCTGCAGTCCCTGCCCTGCGGCTTAGGGGACACAGCAGGCAAACGGTAAGTGTTGCTAGGCGTTGCTAGGCGTTGCTAGGCGTTGCTAGGCGCACTGAGGAAACTTCCCCGTGCGGCCTTTTACAGCCACGTTTTGTTTTATTTGCAGACAGGGTCTCAAGGGGCTCAGATTGGCCTCCGAGTTACATGTGACCAGGAGCTCCGGCTACCTCTGTCTACCTCCTGTGTGCAGGCCTTTAACTCACCCTTCTCCTGCCTCAGCCGCCCAAACCCTGGGAGTATCATACTTCAGCAGGTCTAACTTGGGATTTTTGGTTTTCGAAACATTTATTTCCTTAGGTAAACTTGGAGTCGTCTGTCTTCCCTCAAGAGAAGTCTTGAAAATGGTTGTGTTCACTTCGTTTTTTGTTTTGTTTTTAAAAGATATATTTATGTTATTCATGTGAGTACACTGTTGCTCTCTTCGGACACATCAGAAGAGGGCATCGGATCCCATTACAGATGGTTGTGAGCCACCATGTGGGTGCTGGGATTTGAACTCAGGATCTCTGGAAGAGCAGTCTCTTAACCTCTGAGCCATCTCTCCAGGCCAACAAGTCAATTTCTTTTTTTCTTTTTTTATATTTTGTATTTTTTAATTTATATTTTAACTGTTATCCCCTTTTACAGTTTCCCCTCCAGAAACCCGATATCCTATCCCCCCTCTCCCTGCTTCTTTGAGGGTGCTCCGTCACCCACCCACCCACTCCTTCCCACCTCCTTGCCCTGACTTTCCCCTACACTGGGGCATCAAACCTTCAGAAGACCAAGGGCCTGTCCTCCCACTGATGCCCGACAAGGCCATCCTCTGCTACATATGCAGCTGGAGCCATGGGTTCCCCCATGTGTACTCTTTGGTTGGTGGTTTAGTCCCTGGGAGCTCTGGGTGGGGGGGTCCTGGATGGTCGATGTTGTTCTTCCTATGGGGTTGCAAACCCCCTCAGCTTCTTCAGTCCTTTCTCTAACTCCTCCATTGGCAGAGTTTATTTCTAATCCTGTGTATCATTTGGGTGAGCGCACATGAGCACTGGTGTCCTCAGCGGCTAGAGGCATGGGGTCCACAGAAGCTGAACTCGGATGTGGTTGAGAGCTGCCTAATGGGGATCAATCGAATTCTGGACCTCTGCAAAGGCCCTGTAAAAAGCACACATCCAACTCTATGTGTGCCCTGTACCCAGCCCTCTGTGTACCCTGTACCCAGCCCTCTGTGTGCCCTGTACCCAGCCCTATGTGTGCCCTGTACCCAGCCCTATGTGTGCCCTGTATCCAGCCCTATGTGTGCCCTGTACCCAGCCCTCTGTGTGCCCTGTACCCAGTCCTGTGTGTGCCCTGTACCCAGCCCTATGTGTGCCCTGTACCCAGCCCTATGTGTGCCCCCACCCAGTCCTATGTGTGCCTGTACCCAGTCCTGTGTGTGCCCTGTACCCAGTCCTGTGTGTGCCCTGTACCCAGCCCTCTGTGTGCCCTGTACCCAGCCCTCTGTGTGCCCTGTACCCAGTCCTGTGTGTGCCCTGTACCCAGCCCTATGTGTGCCCTGTAGTCCTGTGTGTGCCCTGTACCCAGCCCTATGTGTGCCCTGTACCCAGTCCTGTGTGTGCCCTGTACCCAGTCCTGTGTGTGCCCTGTACCCAGCCCTCTGTGAGCTGTTTTTGAGACAGGCTCTCAATATTGAGCATAGAGGGCCTTAAACCCTTGATTCTCCTCCCTTAGCCTCCTGAGTGCTGAGGTCTCAAGGCCTATATCGCCATGCCTATCCAAGTTCTTTTCTTCTGAAAGGGCTCCTAAGTGGCATTTGCTGGTGACTCACTGTATCTCATTCTGGTTACTTTTCAAGGCAGCTTCTAGCTTCTTAGGTTGCGCCTGCCCTCTTGGAGTCCGTTTGTCGATACCACCACCTTCATCATCCATCCATTCACAGTTTCTACGTGTCCAGTATAATTGAGGCTAAGGTGCTGGCACGAAAAGACAGGAAATTGTCAGGGATGAGGTGTTGCTGTTCTCAGAGTTCGCATTCTGGGAGGGATGCCAGACAGAATGAACGTTTTCATAAAATCCAACATCACTGACGTTAATGAAGCTTCCTGAGCTGAGGATGTAGCTCAGTGCTAGGCTGCTTGCTTAGCGTGCACAAGGCCCTGGGTTTGACCCCCGCACTGCACACACACAAAAAGAAAGGCCTGACATGGTGGTGTGCACCTTAACACAAGCATCCAGGAAGGTGGAGCTCTGAATTTAAGGTTGGTGTGTACAGTGAACTCCATGCGGGGAAGGAAGGAAGAAAAGAGAAAAAAAAAAGGTGGACTGATTTGAGATGGATAAATATGAACGTCTTAGACTCAGTGGATAGTCTTCAATGTGCTAAGCCCAGAAGCATCTGAGGAATTAGCCCCTCATATGTGCTCATTCCTGCCTAGGGAAACAAGGGGACTGCAGCAGAATAACTCGCTAATATGTAAAAGCAAGCTCTGTACAGAGTTCAGTTTACTTTATACCTCTGCAGGATAGGAAACGTTTGAAAGGTGTGCAGAGAGGGGAGACAGAGAAGGGTCGGTCCAGCGTTCTGTAGTTCCAGAGCAATGGCCGCGCATGTAACCCTGCGTGCTGTAGAGCATGCTCTTTCCCTGCCTCCACAATATGTTTCGTTTGGGTCTCGAATGAGTTCACTGACCGGTTAGGCTAAAGTATTCCGGGCAGAGCGGACAGCTCATCAGAGTGCACAGAAAGTGAGCTCAGTATGACCGAGCTGCAAGGAATGAGGACACAGGAAGGGCTGGAGTGGGTAATGGGAATGGTTTTACATCAGTGATGTGTGTGTGTGTGTGTGTGTGTGTGTGTGTGTGTGTGTGTGTGTGTAAATACATTCAACTGTACATGCTGACTAGGTGCCCTGCTCTGTCACTCTCGACCCTCTATCAGTGAGAGGTCTCTAACAGCATGGAGCTATGCCAGTAGCTGGTCTATTCCTTTCTGCCCACAGTATGAGGACCAAAGACCTGTGCGTGATGTGATCACATTTGAGCTTGTTTGAAACTTCTGGGGATTTGAACTTATGCCTTCATGCATCTGTGCCAAGTATTCAAACTGCTGAGCCATCTTCCCTGTCCAAGTTTTCACTAAAGTCACAGACCCCCTCCCCCTCCACTCCAAATACGCTAAAAAAGTTCTTTTGTCGATTTCATACCTGTATGTGATATATTCTGATCACAGCCAACCTTCCTACTCTTCGTTCCCCAACCTCTGCCAACCCCTCCCTCTTTCCAGCAAGCCCCCACCCCCTTATATCCATGCTTTTGTTTTTTGTAAACATATATTTAGAAAGTGTAAATGTCTACATTCTCTAACGGCAGAGTGCCAAGCACTTTGGTGGTTTGGCCTTCTCGGGTTTCACAGAGAGGTCACAAGAATCTGTCTAAGGAAAGTAGCAGAGGAATGAGGAATGTGAGCTTGGAGACAAGGCCAATCCTGGCCCTGCTTCCTCACAGGTAAAATGGGAACATACCTGATTTTAACCAAGAGGCTAAGAGGCAGAGGAAATGGGACTTCCGGGGTTGGAGAGATTGCTTTTGCAGAGGTCATTCATTTCCTGAAGAGATGTAGGGCAGTTTACACCTCCCTGTGTAAATATTGTTTCTATTTGCCTGTAGTAAATGTCTCTGGGAGGCCTACTGCATCTATCTGCTAACCCAGGCCTAGTCCCGAGAGCTTCCAGCCTCTGTACAATCTTATCTAGGCCCACAATGTTTTCAGCCTCTGAGACTTACTGCTGAATAAGCTCACCCTTCCTAGTTCTTTCTGAACTATGGCTGGCTGGTTCAACTCAACTGCGGTGGCTCAAACTCCTCTCCAAGCTGACTGATTCAATCTGGCTTCTCTGAGCTTCTGACTGAATTGCTCTACTTGGCTTCAAACTCTTGTCAATCTGTTCTAATCTTCTGACTACTTCTCCTTCTGTCTCATTCTGTCTTCACCCGTGTCTAGCTTGTTCTCTCTGAAACCTGTCTGTAATTGTCCTGGTAAAATTGTCTCCTCCTTCTCTTTTTTCTGTCTCTGCATTGCTCTCTTAAGTAGCTTCCCTTTCCTCTCTCCTCATGAGAGTTGGGCAGATCCTATGTCTCACTCATTCTGTCAAATCTTTCTTTGATTTGTCACTTTTTCTTTTTTTTTTTTTTTTTTTTTTCGTGTCAAGCCAGGAGAGGGAGAGGGAGGGAGAGAGAGGGAGAGAAAAAGAGAAAGAGGGGAAGAGTGGAAGGAAGAGTGAGAGTGAGGAAGAAGAGTGAGAGTGAGGAAGAAGAGTGAGAGTGAGGAGGAATAGTGAGAGTCTCCTGTAGCTTTATTCACCACTTATATACCCAAGTCTCCAGGTAGAAAATAACTGGGAAGCACAGTGGGAGACCCTGGCTCGTGACTACCTGGCTCGTGACTTCGGTAACAAAAGACCGACTAGGAGATCTGAATAAATTAGGGAGAGATTTGTCACTTTTTCTACCACTCAAATAGCCATCACTTTCAAACATGGGTGCTTCCTTCTACAAACTAACTTTTGCCTTCATTGTTGGGGATTAAAGGTGCGTACTAAGGGCAGGTCTGTATTCCAGCCAGAGGGTGCTGAGGGGAGCACCACAATTAAAAACAGGCTTTTTTGTTTTTGTGGGTTTTATTTTTTTTTTTATGATCTATTTATTTTATTCATGAGTACACTGTAGCTGTCTTCAGACACACCAGAAGAGGGCATCGGATCCCATTACAGATGGTTGTGAGCCAACATGTGGTTGCTGGGAATTGAACTCGGGACCTCTGGAAGAACAGCCAGTACTCTTAACTGCTGAGCCATCTCTCCAGCCCAAAAACCAATTTTTTTTTTTTCCCGGTATATAACACAATCTTAGGGTTTACAGTGTGACCAAATATCCTGCAACATTCCTGTTAACTCCAGCTCCAAGGGCCTCATGACTTCTCCTGACTTTCCTAGTTACTGCATGCCCATGGTGCATATATATACACTGAGGTACAGATAAATTCATATTATTTTTTAAAAAATGGGATTCATAGCCAGTCCACAGGGTTGTATAGAACGAGCTAGCTATTGTTTGCAAAGCTGTTGCAGTAGTACCAGGCTGATACCTACATACTCTTTATTTTTGAGCCAGGGTCTCTCTCTATAGTCTAACCTGGAACTATGTAGATCAGGCTGACCTCAAACCCTCAGAGAACCACCTGCTTCTGTATACATTTTTCTTTTGTAGACAAGGTTTCTCTGTGTGCCCTTGGTCATTCTAGAACTCACTCTGTGGACCAGGGACCAGGCTGGCCTTAAACTCAGAGATCTGCCTGCCTCTGCTCCTGAATGCTGGGGTCAAAGGTGTGCACCACCGCCATCACTGTGGCCTGGTCCATTTAATTCTTTTAAAGCAGGGATTTGTTATGTATTCAGGCTAGTCTGGAACTCCTGATCCTGCTGCTCTAACCTCTAGGATTACCAGCTTCTGTTGTTGGGATGCAGGAATTGACACACAAACCATATGAACACCGATCTCAGTTAAACACACCCTAAGACAGATCAGTCAGGGCTACAAAAAAGGACTTGGGAGCCTAACTGTGGTACAAGTCTGTTCTTAGGATAGGGCTTTTTTCTTTTTAAAGATTTATTTTATTTATTTCATGTATCTGAGTACTCTGTAGCTGTCTTCGGACACAGCAGACGAGGTCATCAGATCTCATTATGGATGGTTGTGAGGCACCATGTGGTTGCTGGGAATTGAACTCAGGACCTCTGGAAGAGCAGTCAGTGCTCTTAACCACTGAGCCATCTCTCCAGCCCCCTCCTTTCCCTTTTCATTGTTTTCTTTTTTCTTTTTTTCTTTTTTTTTTCGGAGCTGGGGATCCAACCCAGGGCCTTGCGCTTGCTAGGCAAGCGCTCTACCACTGAGCTAAATCCCCAACCCCTCCCTTTCATTGTTTAACAGCTGACATTTTCCTTTGGAAGCAGACCTGGCATTTATTATATTTCTGGCTTTGTAGACTAACCAGGTCAGCCTTGAATTCATCTGCCTCTGCCTCCTGAGTGCCAGGGTTAAAGGCCTGCACCACTGTACCTGGCTTAGTCTTAGAATTTTTTAAAATTATTTTTATTAATTGTAAGTGTGTAAGTCTTGGTGGGTATACATGCACATTGGTACATACAAGCACAGATGTCAGACATTGGATTCCTGGGAGATGCAGTTACCAGCAGTTATGAGTTTGCTGAGGTGAAGGCTGGGAACTGAACCGGATTCCCTGCAAGAGCATTGTGTGATTTTTTTTTTTTTTTTTTTTTTTTTTTTTTTGGTTCTTTTTTTCGAGCTGGGGACCGAACCCAGGGCCTTGCGCTTCCTAGGTAAGCGCTCTACCACTGAGCTAAATCCCCAGCCCCTGTGTGATTTTTTTTTTAAATTTAATTTTTAAATCCTGTGTGCATGGGTGTTTTGCCTGTATGTATGTTTGTGTACCAAGGGACCAGAAGGCAGCGTAAGATCCCTTGGAACTGGAGGCACAGCTGCTTGTGGGTCCTGCTTTAAACATTGAGCCATCTTGGTGTTTAAGGGATAGTGGCAGCACATGCCTTAAATCCCAGCACTCAGGAGGCAAAGGCAGGTAGATTTCTTGGATTCCTGGCCTCCAAAGTGAGTTCTAGAACAGTAAGGAATACAGAGAAACCCTGTCTCACAACCAACCAACCAACCAACCAACCAACCAACCAACCAAAAACCCACAAAACAAAAACCCAAACCAACCAACCCAAACATCAAGCCACCACTCCAGTTAACACCCTTTTCCCTTCTATTCTCTTTAAAGGTTTATTATATACAAGTACACTGTAGCTGTCTTCAGCTGCCCCAGGAAAGGGCATCTGATCTCACTTCAGATGGTTGTGAGCCACCATGTGGTTGCTGGGAATTGAACTCAGGACCTCTGGAAGAGCAGTCAGTGCTCTTAACCGCTGAACCATCTCTCCAGCCCTCCCCCTCTATTTTTAAGACTGATTTATTAATGTATATGAGTACACTGTTACCTCTTCAGACACACCAGAAGTCATCTGATCCCACTACAGATGTTTGTAAGCCATCATGTGATTCCTGATACCTCTCAGCCCCCACCTCCTGCCCTCTTTTTTTTTTTTTTTTAAAAGATTGCATAAGGCCCTGGGTTTGGTCCCCAGCTCCGAAAAAAAAAAAAAAAAAAAAAAAAAAAAAAAACACTGTAGCTGTCTTCAGATACACCAGAAGAGGGCATCGGATCTCTTTACAGATGGTTGTGAGCCACCATGTGGTTGCTGGGAATTGAACTCATGACCTCTGGAAGAGCAGTCAGGTGCTCTTAACCGCTGAGCCATCTCTCCAGCCCTCCTGCCCTCTTTAATAACAGGTTCTACGGGTTGGGGATTTAGCTCAGTGGTAGAGCGCTTGCCTAGGAAGCGCAAGGCCCTGGGTTCGATCCCCAGCTCCAAAAAAAAAAAAAAAGAACCAAAAAAAAAAAAAATAACAGGTTCTACTTAGCCTTGGTTAGCTAGGAATTCACTATGACTCAGGAGGTGGCTTCTTCCATTCACCTGCCCGGGTTCCCTTAGAGATGCTGGCTCCACCTAGCTCCTTAAGACCGTCCTTATGGGCCTGGAGATGGTTGACTGACTCAGCTAGACCAGCTAGAGAGCTGTTTCTGAATTACCCGTGTGAGCATGTCACCAGTGTTTTCCCCCATGGACTCTGGGGATTAACTGAGGTTCTCTTATCATGTGGCCAGCACTTTAGTGACTAAGCAATTTCCCCAAAGAATACTTTACTTTTTAAAGTGATCCTCCACATAGCTCTGTCCTGGAACTATGTGGAGCAAGGTAGTCTTGGACTCAGAAATCTGCTGGGATTAAAAGTGGGTGTCATCACGTCAAGCGATTTTTTAAAAATTTTTAAAATTTTGTTTTCTCTTTTGAGATAGGGTCTCATAGACTCCAGGCTGGCCTCTTAACTCTGTGTGGCAAAGGATGACACACAGACTGAGTAGAGTTCTGGGATTACAGGCAAGCATTATCATGCTGTTTTCCTGTACTGTGCAGCATTGTCCCCACTTATGTACTTTGTACCTTAATCAAAACTGGGGCAGCGGGCTGGAGGGATGGCACAGTGGTTAGGAGCACTGACTACTCTTCCAGAGGTCCTGAGTTCAAATCCCAGCAACCACATGGTGGCTCACAACATCTGTAATGGGATCTGATGTCTTCTGGTGTGTCTGAAAAGGTTAACGGTGTACTCACATACATTAATAAATCAATCTTTAAAAATAGAAGGGGAAAGGGTGCTAACTGGAGAGATGGCTTGATGGTTGGTTTGGGTTTTTGTTTTGTGCGATCCGAAGACAGCTACAGTATACTTAGAATAAATAAATAAATCTTAAAAAAAAGAAAACCGGGGCAGTAATGCCTCCCCTCAAATGCCACATTCTTAGGTGGTAAGGCCACATCTCTGTGGTCCCCAAGGGGGCTGGGCACTAAAGACAAAACCTTTTGACAATTTTGGTTAAAGGTGAGCTTCAGCAAGTGTCCAGCATCACAGACTTCTGTGCCTCAGTATAGTATCAAAGCTGCCTCAAATCAGAAAAACCCTCTAATAATAGCACATACCCCAAACTGATCTTTTTTTTTTCTTTTCTTTTTTTTTGGAACTGGGGACCGAACCCAGGGCCTTGCGCTTGCTAGGCAAGCGCTCTACCACTGAGCTAAATCCCCAACCCCTGATTCTGTCTTTTGAAATCATCCTTTTACAGTACACCCCTTTCCCCAAACACAACACCCAGTGTCCCCAGTGTTCAGACCATTTGAGACAAAGTCACATACAGTTCAGGCTGGCCTGGAACCTGACTCTGTCTCCTCCTCCAAAATGCATATCCCGTAATTTATGCCACCATTAGGGGTCAAGCCCAGGGCTTTGTGAAGAAAGGCAGTCTGCCACGTGAGCTGCACCCCCAGCTGTCCCACCCCAATCCTCAAGGATCCAAGCCAGCTGGCAGCCACGGCAGACATGCTGACCGCCTTCCTTTACTTCCAGAAGACTCAACTAGTATCTGTCCTCAGCACCACACACGAGCTATCATCCCATACTTCCTTTTCAAAACAGGCAGTGTTTTATGTAGTGCAAGCTGGCCAAAAAGGATGTAACCAAGGATGACCTACCTACCTTCCACGTTCGCAGTGCTCCTGTGTACCACCATGGCTTCCTCCTTTCTCCTTTCAGTACTGGCTCATTAGGGTGTAGACATGTGCTCTGCTGCTGAACCCTAACTCTAGCCCCCTCTCTTCAGGCTTACCTTTGGCTTTAGTTGTAAAATGATTTTCAAACCTTAAAGAATCTCAATACTTTAAGAAGTGCAGATAAATCCTTTTTAAAAAAAACTTCCAACCCACAAGTTAGTACCTTACCATGCTCCTAAAATAGAAAGTAATGAATTGAGGAATGTGAACAACTGATAAGGCACCAAGAACACCAAACCCCTGAATATACCTTTTCACTTCGTTAACAGAACTCACTTTGCCTTGCCTGCACGTTTGTTTGTACACTTCATGTATTCTTGGTGCCCAGAGAGGTGAGGACTCAGGAGTATAGAACTAGTTACCAATGGTTGTGAGTCATGTGGGTGCAAAGAATCAAACCTCGGTCCTCTGCAAAAGCAACAAGTGCTCTTAACCGCTGAGCCATCGCCCCCACTCGCCTTTTCACCCTTGTCAAGATTTAAGTAACCTGGCTAGAGATGGCTCAGCGGTTAAGAGTACTGACTGTTCTTCCAGAGGTCCCGAGTTCAAATCCCAGCATCCATGGAAGGCTCACAACCATCTGTAATGAGATCTGATGCCCTCTTCTGGTGTGTCTGAAGACAGCTACAGTGTACTTATATATATTAAATACATCTTTAAATTTTTTTTTTTAAAAATTGGAAAAAAAGATTTAAGTAGCCAAATGATTGGTAATGTAGCTTCAGGTCAACTCCCTCCCCCAGTTGTTCCTCAGTTTTGTGAGACAGGGTTTCTGTGTGTAGCTCAGGCCATTCTAGAACTCTGTAGACAAGGTTGGCCTCAAACTCAGAGATCTGCTTGCCTCTGCCTCCCAAGTGCTAGGTTTAAAGGTTGTCAGTGCTCGGTCCTGCTACATTCAATGACACAGTGGGGGGACAGTGGTGTATGTCTTTAATCCCAGTACAGAGGGGGGCAGAGTGGAGCACATCAGAGTTGGAGGCCAGCCAGATACATAACGAGACCTTTTTAAGAAAAGAAATCAAGAAAACAAAGTAACACAGTGCAGCGTGCAGGTGCGGTACCAGCAGACATCAGTGCTCGCTGCCTGGCTCACACATGCTTGGCCATCCCTGCAGGAGCAGCTGGAGGAGATGGAAGAGAGGCAGCGGCAGTTACGCAGTGGGGTGCAAGTTCAGCAGCAGAAGAACAAGGAGATGGAGCAGCTGAGGACAAGCCTTGCTGAAGAGCTTTCCACATATAAGTCAGTGTTCTCTGCTTCGCAAGTCTCTTCAATTAAAACTGAGGATGGCGGGAGGGCCCAGGGGGAAGTTCATTTAGAAAGAAAACAAATCATTTGGGGAACCCATGAACGGATGGAAACCAGCTCTCTCTTTTTAAAGGGCCATGCTACCCAAGAGTCTGGATCAGGCTGATGCACCTACTCCTCAGGCAGGTGGAGTCGAGGCACAATCCCCAGGTGATCCTCGTGGCGGACAGTGCTGCTTGCTCATTACTGCTTGCCTAACAACACTAATGCCTCACTCTGGAGGGTCTTACTGCTACCCTTGCTTGGGATCCTCCTACCGGATCCCAAGCAGTAACAGCCATGTGCCTCTGTGCCTAATACCCACCCCCTTAAATGAAGTTTCACTACGTAGCCGAGGATGGGCTTTCAATTCAAGGCAGAATTCCTGGCCTTAGCCTCCCAAGTGCCATGTCTAGATTTTCATGCACTAACTTAAGGAAGTAAGGATAGGTCTCTCAGATACCTAAGGTCAAGCGTAATTGATTTGAAAAGCTTTAATCTTTCTTTTTTTTTTTAGACAAGGTTTCTCTGTGTAGTCCTGGATGTCCTGGAACTCACTTTGTAGACCAGGCTGGCCTTGCACTTGAGACATCCACCTGCCTCTGGAGGGTGGAGATTAATGGCTTGAGCCACCACTGCCCCGTTAAGAACTTTTAAATTATAGATATCATCTACTGGCTGGTCGTGGCTCAGTGGTTAGAACACTTGCTGAGGACACAGAAGTGGCTCTCAGGACCCACATAGCAGCTCAAGTCTGTAACTCCAGTTCTAGACAATCTAATGCCTTTAAACGTGATACACACAGGTACATGCAAGCAAAACATCCACTCACACATAAAGTATTTAAATCCAGGTTCTATATACACACTCCTCCCAACACTGGCACTCAAGCTTCCTTGGTACAGATCAAAAGGCAACCTTATTGTCAAGTTCAGAAGGACAAGAGGCCAACAAGAGAGCTAAATTACTCAAAAAAAAAAAAAAAAAAAAAAGAGGACATAAGAGGCCAAGTGTACTGCTTAGTCAATGTGTAAAACTAACAAACATGTCCATTTCTTTCTGTGTGAGTACAGGGAACTAAACTGAGGTCCTCTGGAGACGATATCCTCTTAACTACTAAGCCATCTCTCCTGCCCCATTTTTTTTTTTTTTTTTTTGCATAATAAACACAAAGGCTGTGGATTCTCTCAGTAGTTAGGACATTTTAGAGCCTAGTACTTTTAAACCAAACCACACAAGTCCACTTAGGAAGCTGAGGCCTGAGTATCATACATTCAAAAGCCCTTCCAGTAAAACTGAGATGTTGACTCAAAAAAGTACCAAAAAAAAAAAAAAAAAAAAAAAAAAAAAAAAGAGAGAAAAAGTTAAAGGCTGAGGGAATATAGCTCAGTGGTAGGCTGTTTGTTTGGCTTCTATGGGGTCCTAGTTCAATTCCTAGTATCACAAAGCCAAACAATATGCATACATGTACATAGATGGGTCACCTCAGTAGGTGGGAGAGCATAAGCAAGCATGTCTTCAGGAAGACAAACAACAAATAGAGCCAAAGCTGTACACAACCCAGATGTCCACACACTTTATCGGATACGAACAGGTAAGTAATTACTTCAGATGATTCCTTCAATAAGCTTCTAGATTTTCTCTTAGTTATACTGATCATTTGGGAGCTTTAACCCTGCAATGAGGAAATTATCTGATGAATACCTTTATAAACAGGAAAAGGATAAAAACAAATATAAAAAGATCAGAGCTGAGGATGCAATGCAGCTCAATTTATTTCAAGACTAAGCCCCAGGTTTAAGCTCCAGCACTGAATAAACGGTGTGGTGGATGCCTGCAGTCCTAGCACCTGAGACAGAGGCAGGAACATCTCTGAGTTCAAGGCCATCCTTAGCCATAAAGAGGTCCAAGATACCCTGGGCTAAAGGAGACCCTTTCAGAAAGGAAAGACTGTAGCTAGAGCTAGCTCAGCAGTTTAGATCACTTGTTCTTTCAGACAACCCAAGTTTGATTTCCAGAACACTCAGGGAGACTCACAACCGTCCCTAATTCCAGTTCTGGGGCACCTGACACCCCTTTCTGGTTTCCTCAAGCACTAAGCACACACAAAAGCAGGGAAAGCACTCATACATAAAAATATAAGGTCTTTTTCTAGCCCCCAAAGACAAAATCTCAAGAAACAACACTGACGCGGCTGGAGAAGGTCTGATTAGGAGCACTTGTGGTCTCTGCTGAGGTTCAGCTCCCAGCGCCCACACGAACCGAGTGTAGTTCCAGTATTAGGGGATCCAGTGCCCTTTCTGGCCTCCATGGGCCTCTGTGAACACATGGTATACTCACATCATATACACAAAACCCAAAGACAAGGACCAGGCACTCTAGTACTTATGTGAGGCTCAGCTCTCCTGCCTTAGCCTTCTGACTGCATTCACTGTAGCTGTGTGTCGTCACATCTGTCTACTCTACTCCTCCACCTCACGGTCACCACTCGGTTTTGCAAGTAAGAGCAACGTTAGCCCCTGCTAGTGGAATGTCATTCCTGGTCTCATGAAAGCACACTGTAGGCAGGTTCGGGGGCACATGAGTTTAATCAACACTCAAGAGGCAGGAGGATCTCTGGGAGCAAAAGGCCCAAGCGTTCTACAGTCAACTATAGTCCAGTCAAAGCTATACAATGAAACCAACACAAACAAACCACATTGTAGAAATCTTTCCCCTACCCACACTGCTCTAAGTAAACCTTTATGTTCATTGTTATAAAAATTAATTTCAGATTGTAGAAAGTACAAACTTAACTGTATTTCTTTCAATTTTACAGGGACTGTTTAGAAATGTATGGTTGGCTCTGTAACCCAGAAACAAGAACGCATTTATCAAAGGATCAGTAGGGATGGACTTTCCCAAGATAAGAGTAGCAAGCACCTGGCAAGCAATGTACCCTGTAAAAGTACAAACACTGGCGGGCTTGCCTGGAGAGGTCAGGCCAGCTGGAGGCAGACTCCCAGTCAGCTTGTATCTGGAGTCTGCTGTAGGCTGCAGGTACTGACGTCAGTGCGGCTTATCTTCCGGCAGAACCATGAGTAATGGATAGATCACCACACCCTGAAGTATCATCAAGAACATTATGGATTGCTTTGTGCTGATCCAAACCAAGAACATCTACAGGAAAATGTTGGTGTCAAAATCAGCCAATTTTTGCTATATGGATCCACAACAAAATCTTTTGTGCTACAGGTATTAAGAGTTTTAAATGACTCCACTCACAAAGCGATGTTCCCCTTCAAGTCTACACTCACATAATTTACTCTTAAAATAGTGTCAAATTAAAACCACCACAAGACCCCACTTATATATATAGTCCTGGATGGCCTAGAACTCACTTTGTAGACAATGTTGGCCCTGAACTCGGAGCTCTGCCTGCCTCTACCTCTGGAGTGCTGGGACTAAAGGCACGACAGGCTTGTTTTTGAGACCAGGCCTCAAGTAGTCTAGCCTGGTTTCTAACTTGTTATGTAGGTCAGGATGACCTTGAACTTCTGATCTTGCTTCTACCTCCCAACTGCTGGGACTACAGGTGTGCACCATCAAGCACGACCCAAGACACATCCCACCCTCCAGAGTCACCATCACCATGGATTGCTGCTCTGGCTGTCCTGGGACTCAGAGGAGGGACTCAAACTCATGGAACTCTACCTGCCTCACAAGAGCTAGGATTAAGTGTGCACCACCATGCCCAGCTTGATAATTTTTACTACATGCTAATGTAACCAGAACTCCTAGAAATGACTTCAGATTTGGATCAGACACTTGGTTTTTCAAACTTTCCCAAAGATCACAAATGGTTCTGGAGGTGAGACTCAGCTGGTCAGTCCAAGCAAAAGCAGTTACTTTTCCCAGCTATCGCCACGTGCCAATAAAGGCACCGACTATACTTTAAAAGTAGGGGTTCCAATGAAAAACATTCGTCAGATATTAGCTCTCTGTAAAACAGTTCAAGTGTCTTTCAAATTTAAACTATGCCTTAAGTTCTCTATCACACTGCCTCCGAGATTCTTGGAAACCATGGAGCTCTCTAGAGAAAACTTCAAGAATATGTCATTTTACCACAGCTGATTTGTGTACTCTATTCAGTAATGTCTTCACAATTTCCCCAACTGGAGTAAAGCTCTCTTTTATCTATGGTTGTAGGTCTATTATGTTTATTCTAATCGCGATAGTCAAAATCATGGAAAACAACTGTCATTCGAACAAATTCTTCCAGAAGCCAGAGACTGTTGTCTGATGGATACTAAATAAAACCCACCAGCATGGGGCTATATAGAAAAGCAATTTATTCCGTTATAAGCACTTACACAGTTAGTCATGGAGAGTTAACAGGCCTGATGGTGAGACAGGTTAGCCAAAATGGAGATGGCGTCAAACTATAGTGGTCAAAGACTAACCCTACAAAAGCAACGTTTATCAAGGATTAATTTAATCTTAGAAACAAATACAAACTAGCAATCCACTCTTTCTCAACATGACAGTGCACCAGTGGTACAACTGCCAGGTAAAAACGTACATCTTTACAACTTGGTGGTCCCAAGTTTAAAAAAGAAAAAAAAAATTAAAAAAAAAAAAAGAAAGAAAGAAAAAAAAAAAAAAAAAAAAAAGGAAGTAAAAACCACACACAACAAAAAACAGACTCTGTTCAGCTATCCAGCCACAACTGGAGCCACCAATGGAGGCTTTGCTGAATTAAGCCCCCCAGTTAAGATTTAGAAAACACCCATGGTTTGGGCTAATAGCATTGTTGGTGGGACCTATTGAAGTTGGACAGCTGAACAAAGTCTGTGTCCCAAACAATGTTAAATCCATCTCAGGCTTCAGAGGAAAACAAGGAGAGTCTAAAATCACAAGTGCAGACATATCTAGGATCCTTGTCCTTCTGGATCCACACTTCCTTCAGGGTCTTCATCATTATAAATGTTCTCTGCCTGCCAAAAAATAAAATAAAATAAATAAATAAAGAGAGGAGGGTATTTAGCATTAAGACAAATTATTTCTTTAAGATATATTTCTATAAAGTATTATGCCAAGGTACCTGATAACATTTCAAGCGGGGTCAGATCAGACATTTCTAACTTAACAACTACTGTTGAATAAAAACAGCAACATGCAACATGCAACCAGTGTGAATCGTAAGTTAGTGCAGCGTGCTCAATAAAAACAAGGACAGGTCACGGCCTCCTGTAGAGGGCACTTTCACTAAATATAGATGATCATCATCCCAAACCCTCTAAATAGAGAAATTATTGTTAATTGCTAAAATAAAACCCAGAAAGTCTCTACGAAATACACAGGGAAGTGATGATTATGAGCACAGAATTTCTTTTTGGGATGACAGAATTTTTAAAAAATGTTTGTGATGTGTAACTCTAGGAGTATAAAACTCACTGAATGGCAAAATTTAAGTAACTCTGAACAAGGCCTATGTCCAAATCTCAATTTATAAATGTTTTTGAAAAAACCGCTTTCACATAAACTAACCCCTATCTCCACAAGGTGACAAAACAGATTAATCTTAAATCCCCAAACGACTAACATCTGGGCAAAATTTATTGTTGCCAGCAGCCACTATCTGTAACTTTATCAAAACCACAACTAAATAAAGGGTGGTGGGTGGTGGGTGGTGGTGGTGGTATTTCATGTCAATACTCATCAGTAGACTTGACAGATACCACCTCAGGGGGTCACTGCAAGCTCCAATCTACAGAATTATCGTGCCATTTCTATTCACCATTGCTATAAAATTTGGGAGTTTTGCAAGGAACTTCTTTGCTTGATTTGAAAACTTGCTACAATTACACAGAACAAGAGATTTTAACATTTATCTTTGTGCACGTACAAGTCCCCCTTCCCAAGAACTAGGAATACAGGGCC
This sequence comes from Rattus rattus, assembly GCF_011064425.1. NCBI lineage: Eukaryota > Metazoa > Chordata > Mammalia > Rodentia > Muridae > Rattus > Rattus rattus. The sequence continues at coordinate 28,831,493 of NC_046154.1, read as the reverse complement.
ACCATACACACCCTGTTTATTACTGGGTTTATTATAGTGGATGTAACCAAGGGACCAAGTGGAAGAGATAAATACAACAGGGAGCAGGCACAGACTATTTATTCATACTACTGTCCAAGCAAGTCAATGTGAACACCAAAATCTGGAAGCTTAAACTTCTCCTTTCCCACTGGGAAGGCTGAGAGTTCCAAATGTTTGTCAGCAATTCTGTTGACTAGCCCAACTGTGAGGCTATCTAGGGTGCCACCAAAATTGCCTTTACTCATAGATGACCCACAAGGGACATCATTATAAACAGGATAAAATGAGCTGGAAATTCCAATGCTTTCTTAGCAGTTCTATGCCAAAAGTCAGACAAAGCCTAAGCATGTACTACGTATTACATGGATATAACCCACAATGGAGGCAGTGTGCCTGGATTTAGTCCACTCTCTTAACATCTTCTCTTTTTCTTTTTTCTTTTTTTTTTCCTTTTTCTTTTTTTCGGAGCTGGGGACCGAACCCAGGGCCTTGTGCTTGCTAGGGACGCACTCTACCACTGAGCTAAATCCCCAACCCCTTCTCTTTTTCTGAGACAGGGTTTCCTCTCTGTGTAACCCTGGCTGCCTTTAAACCCAGAGATGCCTCTCAAATGTCTCTGTTTCCCAAGTGCCACTGGGACTAAAGGCGTGCACCACCATTCCTGGCCTTTCTTGGCTTTTCTTTGGAGTTAGGGTCTCTACATAGGCCCAGCAGTCTTGGAATTCAGTATGTAGAACACCAGCTGGTTTTGAACCACAGAGATACCCGAGTCCTGAGATTAAAGCTGTGCCTGGCCCCACAATATATTCAGAACTACCACTGCATATAATTTTAGACAGGTGCATGACAAGGAATAAAACTGTTTTAAAATACAATATATCAAAGTTGGAGAAACGTCTCAGTGTTAAGAGTGCTTGTTGCTCTTCTAAAGGACCAGAGTTCAGCTCCTAGCACTCAGGTCAAACAGCTCACAACTACCTGCAACTCCAACTCCAAGGTATCAGACTCCTCCTATTGCCTCCTCTGACACCAGAACGCAGTGGCCTGTTTGCATACGCCCACATACACACTCTCTAAAGTAAATCTTTAAAAAATAGCCATGAGTAATGCAAAAATTATAGGACATAAAACCAGTTTGTAGTAATCAAAAATAACTAATGTGGGGTTGGGGATTTAGTTCAGTGGTAGAGCGCTTGCCTAGGAAGCGCAAGGCCCTGGGTTCGGTCCCCAGCTCCAAAAAAAGAACCCCCCCAAAAAAAAAATATTAATTTCTATGCTTCTTTTCCAGGAATATTCTTACAAGTGATGAATGTAAGACTTTTACTAAAGGTATGATATAATATTTGTGAAAAGCCTTATGTTTAATTTCTCATTCATAATTCAAATGCCAAGTGACACAATCTTTGTTGTATCATTCATAAACTAGGTTGGCTTGCTCTATGTAATAAAAATGGCTATGCTATGAAATCTTTACACTAATCTTACATTTTAATGTAAAATTTAACCTATAGCTATGACATTTATACATAAAGATCTGGTGCCTGTCTACTGGTGCTTTCTTCTTTCGAAAAACCAGGCTTAGATTTAGGCAGTGGTGATGTGTGCCTTTAATCCCAGTACTTGGGAGGCAGAGACAAGAGGATCTCTGAGTTCAAAGCCAGCCTGATCTACAATGTGAATTCTAGGATGGAAGATGGCTACACAGAGAAACCCTGTCTTGAAATAAAACAAGTTCTCACTAAAACCAACAATCATTATCTAAAAACCAAGCTGTTGACATAATCAAAGGTTAGCTATGTGTTTGAGAAGGGTAATGATGTCAGTTAAGACTGCTTACTCCTATGGGAAAAATAATCAGAATTTTTTTCTTTTTTGTTCTTTTTTTTCGGAGCTGGGGACCGAACCCAGGGCCTTGCGCTTCCTAGGCAAGCGCTCTACCACTGAGCTAAATCCCCAACCCCAATAATCAGAATTTAAAACAGATAGGCATTACAAATTAAAAAACAAAACAAAAAACCCCAACACTTCCTGAGTCTTTTACTGTTCGCATGCTACTAAATTAGGAGTGTTCCTGCTACACTGCTTTCCAAGGACTGTTTCCTTCAATATGTAATACGCTTATCCTTACACAGGGAGGGAGTGACAACTGAAGGACCTCACAGGAGCAGTTAAATTTTAAGCTTTCTTTTGAGATCTTTAAGCAACAAAGACAGTCCAAAGGGTCCATGGAAAACAAACAAAATAAGCCCAATTGATTTTCCTGCTGCTTCAGAGAAACCCCAGATTGAAGATATTATACAGGGCCACACTTGCCAAAATGATGAAAACTGAGCGCCCAGAAATGAACTGCTCCTAAGCCAGGTTCTAAGAAACAGACCTGCACCCACCTCGACCAGTCAAGAATAACGTCCTATCCTCTAAAGGAAGGAGAGGCCTAGAGCTCTAATGATGGCTACCCTCAAACACTAGCAGAATTCAAAATGGCCTAATAAACTCACACTCAAGCAATTCCAGGTAATGATCAGGTACATTCTGGATGGCTGACAGGACAAACATGTAACAGGGTTGTCTTTTTTTGGATAATGTAGGGCCCTTTATAAATCAGGCTAAGAGGGGCTGGGGATTTAGCTCAGTGGTAGAGCGCTTACCTAGGAAGCGCAAGGCCCTGGGTTCGGTCCCCAGCTCCGAAAAAAAAAGAACCAAAAAAAATAAATAAATAAACAAATCAGGCTAAGTAACCAATGATAAAGAGAATGACCAAAGCCAAAGGAAATTTGTTGTCAATCTCAGTCTTGAGGAAGTAAATTAAAACATATGGGGCCCAAAAAGAAAACCCCACTTAAATGAAAAAACTACCAAATCTACAGCTTTCTTTTCTCGCTTAAATGTTAACATGCAAATATCTAGAACAAGTCTAAACTTAATAGCTAGTGCAAAGCTCATGGCGGAACCTCAGAACGATGGCTCTTCTGATGTTTACTAAATTTTGGCTCAGTGGTAGAGAGTGTTTACCACACACAAGACCCTGAGTTCTATAACCTGGGGGATGCAGAGGCAGGTGAATTCAAGGCCAGGCTAGTCTAGAGTGAGTTCCAGGATGGCCAGAGCTACACAGTAAGACCCTGTCTCCCCCATCCCCCCCCCAAAAAAAAGGAAGAAAGAAAGAGAAAAAAACCAAACCAACAAACAAAAAACCCCTAGAGGCAGGTAGATTGCTATGAATTAAATCCAGGAGTCAGTGGTAAAGAGTACTTGTTCTTGCAAAGAACCCAGGTTCAGTTCTAAGCACCCACATGGTACCTCACCATCTTAATATCTGCATCTGCAGGCCAAGGGGAATCTGATGCCCTCCTTTTGGCCTCCAGAGGCACTGCATGCACATGGTACACATAAATAATGCAGGAAAAATACTCACACATGTAAATAAATCCCAAACACAACCTTTTAGGTCTCTATTGTCTGAAGACTATCTTAAAAAAGGCCGCCACATCACGAACTGCTAAACGATTTTAAAATTCTCTTTAAAGAAGAATGTCTCAACTTCTTGAAAAACAAACAAACAAAAATGACACTCTAATGTCAGGCAAATACTTTTAAATCTAATATGATGATTTAACTAGACCCAGAGGTGAAGAGACATGAAGAATTCTTAGGGGTTGGGGATTTAGCTCAGTGGTAGAGCGCTTGCCTAGGAAGCGCAAGGCCCTGGGTTCGGTCCCCAGCTCCGAAAAAAAAAAAAAAAAAAAAAAAAAAAAAAAAAAAGAATTCTTAGAGCTTTAAAGTCTCTAAGTATAGCCACACTGAATAAAACAAAGAGAAGATTAATTTTTATTTAGTTAAGCTAAAAATAACCAGTGGCACAATCTGATAAAGAAAGGTTGAGCCAGGTAGCAGTGGCGCTACACATCACCAATCCCAGAACTCTGGAAGCAGAGGCTGATAGATCCAGCCTGGTCTACAAAGCGAGTTCTAGGACAGCCAGGGCTATACAGAGAAACCCTGTCCTGAAAAACCAAACCAAAAAACATTGAAGGGGTTGGGGATTTGGCTCAGTGGTAGAGCGCTTATCTAGGAAGCGCAAGGTCCTGGGTTCGGTCCCCAGCCCCAGGAAAAAAAAAAAAAAAAAAAAAAAAAAAAAAAAAAAAAAATTGAAAAGAGGCAGAATTCAAAATGACACATATAAGAGTTGACCAGACAGGACTACATGAGACCTTGCCTCAAAACAAAAACATTAAGAAAAAAAAAAAAAAAAAGACACAAAAATACTTAAATCAGATCCAAAGAAAACTGAACACAGATGGCAGCCGTGTCTACAAAGCGTGTGTCTATCTCTACATCATTCAGAGTTACATACATAGGTAAGAAAGGAATTACGTCTCCCATCTAGCTTTGTATAAACAAACAGCCACTTACCATCTGCCACACTTGCATGATATTGTCTTCTGATACAGAACAAATTACCCAAGGTTCATTGGGATTCCAGGAGAAGTCAGATATCTTGGCAGTGTGACCACCATGAATAAACTGGAAGAAGGACCAAAACAAAGATATTAAATATAGACATATTTCACTATTTAAAAAGCTTTAAGATCCCCAAGTGCCTGACTTGTGTGACATACCAACAACTCTGGTGGGCCATCCTCTGCATCTTCTGGGGACTGTTCTTCTCCAATTTTACTTAAAAAGAAAGAAAAAAAAAAGAAAGAAGAAAAACAACATTACACTCGGTACCTGTGTTTGAACAATGTAAAGAGAGTGATTTTGCTAAGCTTGGCGGCACTCAGGAAGCAGAGGCAGGAGATTGCTTGAGTTTGGCCTATCGAAGGAACTGGAGGACAGCTGTCCACAGAACACCCCCATCCAAATAACTTCAGGATAGAGTAATTAACATAAAACTCACCTTAGATCCCAGACATTCAGCCGACGATCAGTGCCACTGGAAGCTAAGATAGTCTCATTGTGAGGTGACCATTGAACCTATACCCGAGAGTGAAGAAAAACTTCATTAATAAAAGGATATGGTTAAACCTGACAGATACTTCTCACGTGAGAATAACTCATCACTAAAGATAGGATATTAGCTTCTGTTCCATTTTACAGTGTTCCACGGTTTGGCTCAATAGGGCCTCAGAGCATACGGCTCAAATTGGCTTCAAAATTTTGTGCCTCTTGCCTTAACCATACATACTGAAACAGAAACACCCTTGAAACCTTATTTTCCTCCTCTTCCTGACAAATTATTTATACCCAATCTGCCTTTTAGTCAAAACAAGTTCAATTCTGAAATGTAAACTAAAATATTGACAGGTGACATAAATCTATAATTTTCTCAACTGCTCGTTGTGTCACATAACACAGGATAGGCTCCTTCTACCTTTCTCCTCAAAGATTCCTTACAATCACGTTAGCTGTAAGATACAAACAACAATCACGAATTCTGTTCCTATTTATTGAGAAAATGCTGGCTCATGGCACAAGAAAGGTATTATTGACTAACGGGTTAGGGAAAAATGTATTATTTCAAGCAACATCACCACCACGAGGAGTCAAGGACAAAATATGTTCAACACTTAGTCTATTTAGATAAGAATGACCTTGTATTTCATTCTCTTGCCTCTTCTTCCTGCCTCCTGGGATTATTAGCAGTCTTCATGAACGTAGGGTCTCTTATAAGATAGCTCAAGATGAACTCAGGAGTTGTAAGCTACCTCTGTGTTGGACTAGAGTCATGTACTGTAATGCCTGCCTTCACTATAAAATTCAAGCTTGAGAGAGAAGGCTGCTAAGTAGTCCGCACACTGCCTTAAGAGCATGTGTTTTAAAACAGCAGACAATTGTCTGAGCCAGAGGGACCAGGCTATTAAAAAAGGGGCACACAGGACTCCAGCAATGGCTAAAATAGTAAAAAAGGTGGGGCTGGAGATATGGCTCAGAGTACTGGCCAATTTTCTCGAAGACCAGGGTTCAATTCCTAGAATGCACACACAGTAGCTCGAAATCACCTGTAACTGGTCTCTGAGGTGCACAAAACACATGTGTAGGCAAAACACCTCCACACATATGCACATGCACATACTTTAGTTCTTAGAAACAGGGTTTTTCTTTTTCTGTGCAATAAACCTGGCAGCCCCAGAACTCAGAAATCCACTTGCCTTTGCCTCCCAAGTGCTGGGATAAAGGTGTGCATCATGACCACACAGCACAAAATCACTTTAAAAATCAGAAAAGAGGCAGCTGTGGTGGTGCACTCCTCTAATCCCAGCATTTAACAGGCAGACCTCTGGGTTCAAGACCAGCCTAGTCTATAAAATAAGTTCCAGATGGTCAGGAATATGCAGAAAAATCCTGTCTCTAACCCCCAGTTCCCCAAGTACTGGGATTATAAGCATGTACCCAAAAATCCAGCACTAGTTTCTTAATATCCTAAGAAAACAGCATAGGTGTAAAAAATTTTTTCTTCTTTAGAACTGTTTCAGGCTCTAAAGTTCTACTAACCTGAGCAGGTTTGCTGTATGATAAAGGGAGATGAAAGAAAGGAGGGAAGGGATGGGGTAAGCACATTGATTTCTCTTACTTGGAATATTTCATCCTTATGTGATTCAAAGGAATGCAACTTGAGTTTCAGATTTCTCAGATCCCACAAGGCAACAGTCTATGTACAAAAAGAAAACATAAATTAGTATTAACTTATTAAATAAGAGCACCCTAGAGATAACAAGATGGTTTATGGGTAAGGGTGCTTGCTGACAAGCCTGACAAAATGAGTTTGATTCCAGAACCCAAACAGCGGGAGAACAGGCTCTGGAGAGTTGTCCTTTGGGCCCTACAGGTGTCATGGCATATGCGCCTCCTCCACCCCTCCCAAATAAATAGATAAATGTAATTCTGAGATCTCCAGACTCCAGTCAGTGCCTTTACTCACTGAGGCATCCTGCCAATCTAATAATAAGCTCTTTTTAAAAATTACAAAAGAACAGAAAACCTTTAACTAAAAGAAAACATTAACTCAGCACCTACTTGGTGGCTCACAAACATTTGTAAAATTAAATCTCAGATCTGACCTCAACAGGTACCAGGCACTGTGCTCAAAACACGTCTGTGAAAACACCCATACCCATAAAATTTAAAACCTCAAGTTAACAAGGCAAACCTACCTTGTCAGCTGATCCTGTGGCAAGAATGAACTCACTATAAGGATTGAAAGATAAGCAATTCACTTCAGCTGTGTGAGCATCAACCGAGTGGCTTGGCTTGGAAGTATTGTTTGAACGAGTATCCCAACTTAATTAACAAAAACAAAAAGAGAGAACAGAAAAAGAAACTTGACATGGTGACTAACACAAAACTGTGAAAATATATGCATTAAAAATAAACAATGGGCTCCACTTACATCATGAGTTTCTGGTCATCAGCAACTGACCCGAACAGAGACTCGTGGAGCAGATGCCAGGAAACGTCCTCCACTACTGCTGTGTGCCCTGTAAAGATGGTCTTTGCATCCACCACTTTTCCTTCTTTGGGAACCGCGCTGATGTCCCACAGGCAGATGGTCTTAAATGTAAAATTAACCATTATATAAAAGATTCTCACTTCCCCGCATATCCCAAAAAAGAAACCAATTGGTAACAATCCCAGATCTGCTTCAAAACCGCAAGGATACGCACATGGTCATCTGAAGCACTAAGTAAGTGCCCGCTGAGATTTGGATTCCAAGAAAGCCCATAACCTTCCTTCTGATGCCCACGGAGACGCAAGTCTGGGTTGCATTCTCCAGAAGGGTCTGCAAAATAATACATCAAGAATATACAATCCATTGTCTTTCTGGGTTTATTAAGCAAAATAATGTCACAAACATATCAGTATACAAAATACAGGCCCATTGCCAGATATATAACGCTGAAGTTAGACATCATGATTTTCTTCTGCACAAAAGCATTATTTCACTTGAAAAGTGTAAAATACTCATACATATAAATATAAATAAAAATCTGTATCTGATTAAAAAGAGGAGGTACCTGGTTTAGAAGGGTGCTTTGTGTAGTCAAAAACAAGAACATCACTGGATGGAGTCTTCGTTGCAATGATGCAAGGGTTCTGAGGCATGTACCTGGCCCTGTTTACTTCTCCTTCATGGTTGATCTTGATTTCTATTTCAATTTTCCCACTGACAGAACCAAAACCTCCAAATTCTGTAAATATATATATAAATACAAAGTACTTATGCAACCAAGTCTCATATTTAGAAGACTGAACCTAGACATTTATAGAACCGAAGAACTTTCATACATTTGTAATTATAGATAGATTAGTAGTAAATACATTATTAATTGAAATTATGACAGCACATCAAGTCAGGTGTAGGTGTGGTAATGCATACTTTTAATTCTACCACTCAGGAGGCAGAGGCAGGTGGATCTGAGTTAGCCGCCAGCCTCGTCCACAGAGAAAAGTTCCAGGATAACACATAGAAACCATGTTTTGAAAAACCAAACCAAACCAAACCAAAAAAAAAAAAAAAAAAAAAAAGTTCTGTCACTAACACCACTATTCAAATGTTACTTTATGGGCTGGAGAGATGGCTTAGCAGTGAAGAGCACCTCTTGCAGAGGTTCTGAGTTCAATTCCTAGCAACCACATGGTGGCTCACACCCATCTGTAATGGGATCCGATGCCCTCCTTCCTGTGTGTCTGAAGAGAGCAATGGTGTACTCACATGTATAAAACAAACAAATAAGAAAAAAAGGAAAAGGGGGAAGAAACAACAAGTGTTACTTTACTTACTTATCCACTGGTTGACTGGCAGGGTCTCATTTATTTAGTATAGGCCCACCTTACCCTCCAACAACTATGTAGCCAAGGATGACCTGAACTGCTATCTCCACTTCTGGTGTTGGGATTATAGACAAACATCTCTATTACCAGCAAAGTATTGCTAACTAAAGGACAAAATTTGTTCTCAGAGAGCAAAGATGTAAATAGTAAGTAACACTGTTGGCCTATTGGGTAATCTTCAGTCTCAAAATATATATTCATTTATTGTGAGACAAGGTTTCACTGTAGCCCTGGCTAGGCTAAAACCTGCTATATAGATCAGACTGGCCTGGAACACACAGTGATCAACTACCTCCGCCTCCCCAAGTACTGACAGACTGAAGCCACCATATTTATCCATTTTCCCTGTAGTGCACATACCATGCAACACATCTTTTGAGCGCTAGACTAGCCCGCAAGCCAGGGGAACACATTGATACCCTGTCCTTGAAAAGACTCTAGGGCTGGAGAGATGGCTCAGTGGTTAAGAGCACTGACTGCTTTTCCAGAGGTCCTGAGTTCAATTCCCAGCAACCACATGGTGCCTCACAACCATCTGTAAAGAGATCCGATGCCCTCTTCTGGTGTGTCTGAAGACAAGAGAGAGTGTCTGAAGACAAGAGAGAGTGTACTCATGTACATAAATAAATAAATCTTTAAAGAAAAAACTGCAGTGTAAGCACATGGTAGCAGTAAGCACACAGCTACACACAACTCCGATCTTCTAACAGTCTCACAGGAGAAAACCAACGCTTGGCAGAACCCACAGGAAAAGGGACAATCAAGTCATATAATGCATGATCTCAGTTTGGGGCATATACTTAAAATACAGTAGTAGAAGCTCAGAGAATCTAAACAGATTATTTTGTTTTGAAGACAGTGTCTGCCCACCCCAGCTTGTTTCACACTCAAGAGCCTCCTGCCTTCCAAGTTCTGAGATTACAAGGCATGTGCTACTACCATATGCAGTTCTCAAACTGAGCTTTAACAGGTTAGGACGTGTCTCTTTTGCAGACTGAACCTAAGGTCACACATTTGCTAGATAAACATATTACTACTGAGCCATTAACACCCCCAACCCAAGCCACACCTACTTAAAATTAGAGATTGCCACTATAAAGTAGATAAGTGAAAGGGCCATTCAAAATAGGAAAGGTCTAAAATAATAACAAAAAACTCACTGAAAGTAAAAAATTCTTCCAAGTTTGTTTTTTTTTAAACACTCTCAAAGGCAAAACACCATTAAAACTAACCCAAACACAACAGAAATGAACAGATCTGTGTATACCAGGAGAAGCACTCTTCAAATCACAATGAAAACACTCCGGTGGGCTAGCGATGTGACTCACTGGTGAAGAGCAAGACCTGCTTTTCAAGAGGAACCAGGCTTTGATATTCAGCACCCACATGGTAGCCCATAAACCTCCTGTAGCTTCAGTTCCAAGGGGTCTGACACCCGGTGCTGGCCTCCATAGACACCAGGCACATATATAGCACACTGACACACATGCTGAGAAAACACCCATATACATTAATACCAACAATAAAAGCAACTCTTTTTAAAAAGAGAGGGAAGTGAAGATTAATTTGATTATCACAACACAAGTTCCTAGCAAGCCTTGACTACTTCTAATAGAGTCACCTTTCTAGGCCATAAATTTAGTAGAATCTCAAAGAATATGTTTTAACAGCACAAACCAAACAATGAAGCCATTATCACAAACAATGAATTTTTATAATGAAGTTCATCTTTCAGATAGGAAATTACTTACCTAATAATCTCTCAAAACACTTTCTTTTTGTGTCTGTGGTGCTAGGAAAATAGAGTCCAGGGTCCTATAGATCCAAGACTAGTAAATTCCACCCAAAGAGATGGCTGAGATACAACCCAGCACCCAAAGATGTAGACATTTAGACATAACTGTACCCATTGCTTGAAGTCACCACTCCCCCACACCTTTTAAATACCAAGTCTATTCTCTGATCTGTGAAGCACTACTTTAATGGGGAAGGAAAAACGAAGTGTGAAACACTGGGGTATTTGATAACATAAAATATCCACAGCTGTTATTCACATCACTGTTTTTGGAAAGAGAAGCCCTTTTGAGATGTTCTCAATGTGCAGTCTCAATGTGCAGACTACAACTGCCTTTAATGTATGACAATTTCCCCTTCTGGCACTGTGGCACACACGTACACCGACATACAAAACAAAACTGTAGTCAAAGAAAAGAGCTCAGTGGTAGAGAGCATGCTGACCACCAATTCCCCAAAGCAAGATAAACATTCAGGGGAACAGGACTAAATTCTAATCAAACATACCAGCAAAATAAATAGACCAAAGTTTTTTCAGTTGAAGTACAAAAAAATAAAAAAATAAAAAAAATAAAAAAATTAAAAAAATTATTTTGAGCTCTTCAAACAGGATTGTATTTCAAAGAATGACAAAAAAGCTGGAGGACATTACAGGAAAACTTAATAATAATTTATAACTGTATAGTTACACAGCCTTGGAGGACAGAGATGGCTTGGTGGGCAATAAGTTTGCTATATAGCAAAGATGAAGATCTAAGTTTGAACCCCCTTAGCAACCCACATCTGTGAACTAATTTCTGTCTTTGGGTCAGTGTCTCCCCTGCTGACTACTTCTTCCATCCTGGAGTCTTACCTCCTTTTTCACTGTCATAATGGGATGCATCAAATTGCGCATCGTCATTAGGGAGCTGGACACTGGCTATCACAAGGTGGTTTTGTTCATCTGATGTGTGTGTTCCCAGGACAAGCCGATGAATGCTGAAATCTTTCCCTTCAGGCCTGTAATAACAAATCACCACTATTCAAATTGGTAACCCAGGAAACCAGTCAGTAATATACATATAACAAAACAACAAAACAAACCCAAATGATTCAATCTTGAGATAGTAAAAACTACTTCCTACTTAAACACAACAAAACCCTCATATGTGCAAGCACACATGCATGTAGATACCAGAAGACAATTTAGATACCACTCTTTTTTTTTTTTAATTTTTTTAATTTATTATGTATACAGTGTTCTGCCTGCATATATTCCTGTAACCCAGAAGAAGGTGCCAAGACCACATCACAGATGGTTGTGAGCCACCATGTGGTTGCTGGGAATTGAACTCAGGACCTCTGTAAGAACAGTCGGTGCTCTTAACCACAGAGCCATCTCTCCAGCCCCATCACTCTTTTTTTTAAGTACCACTCAAGATGCTATTTATCTCTTTTAAGACAAGACTTGCTTTATTGACCTGGAGCTCACCAATTAGGTTAGCCTAGCTGGTGAGACTGAGGGATCCTCCTGTTACCTATCTCCCTGGTTCTCAGACTTTTTCTCACTTTTAAAAAAGTGGGACTAAAACCATGGTTTAGCAGTTAATAGTGGTTGTTGCTCTTCTTATAGGACTTGAGTTCAGTTCCCAACTCCCATGTCAAGAAACAACCACTTGAAAGTCTAGCTCCAGGAGATCCTGAGTGCACACACAAAATCCCCTCCCCACGATGGTATAAAATAAATGACAACTGTTGAGGATCAGTTCTTCCTTCCACCCCATGGGTTCAGGTGATTAAACTTAACTTGTCAAGCTTGTCAGTAGGCACCTCTACCCACTGACTCCACTTGGCAGTCTATTTCCTGGCTCTAGTGGCCCTCTATTTAGGCTAAAGCACAAATACAGCACTGGATTTTTACTTACCTTGGCCAAAAAATTTAGAATTACTCGAAGGAAACTTACTTTTCTCCCAGTTTATTGAAATAAAAAAGTGAATAACTACACACCCTTTATAATGGGTAAAAAGAAAACATGTTAGATATGCCAATATATTTTTGTTTACCAAGAGCTCTAAGAGATGAAAGAGACAGAAATAAAGGAGAAACTACAGTGTAAAACCCAATGATAGGGGTTGGGGATTTAGCTCAGTGGTAGAGCGCTTGCCTAGCAAGCGCAAGGCCTTGGGTTCGGTCCTCAGCTGGGGGGGGGGGGGAACACCACGGGACGGGACGACAAGACACGACCAAAAAACAAACAACAACAACAAAAAAAACCCCCAAAGATAGAGCTTTGTGCCTGGTCATGTCCAAGAGTTCTTGTATTCCACAAAAGAAAAAGAACATTAGGCAGGCAGAGGTGCATGCCTTTAAACCCAGCACTCAGGGGGCAGAGGCAGATAGATCTCTGAATTCCAGGGGAATCCAAATAACCAAAAAAGAACATTAAATAAACTGTCCAAACATTTACTGTGTTCCTGATTACTAAGTACACTGCTCCAAACACTTTGGATTTAGTTTTCTTTTCACTACAGTTCTCCCTAACCCTAGAGTTGTCTCTCACCAACCATCCTTTCTGTGTGTATAGATCTATGTATGCGCTCACACATGTGGAGGCTAGAATGTGACAATGGGCCTCTGGCTTATCTTTTTCCTCCAGATAGACTGAAGACATAATAACTCTCCTCAACCCAGAGTCTCCCAGGTCTGCTAGTTTAGTTTATTCTAGTGATCCTGTTTGCCTCCTGGAATTACAAGTGTGCTGCTATTTATACCAATGTTGGGATTTGAATTGTGATCCTTACACTTCTACAATTGCTTTATCTACTGGCCCACATCCCCAAACTTTATATATTCACTTAAACATTCTACCACTGAGCAGCATGCACTCCTACTGAAAACACAGATGATTACACATAACTCCCTGGGGCTGGAGAGATGGCTCAGCAGTTAAGAAAACCTGGCTGCGGGTTGGGGATTTAGCTCAGTGGTAGAGCGCTTGCCTAGCAAGCACAAGGCCCTGGGTTCCATCCTCAGCTCAAAAAAAAAAAAAAAAAAAAAAAAAAAAAAACTGGCTGCTCTTCCTTCCAGGGAACCATCATTCCATTCCCAATACCCACATGGAGGTAATCCAGACCCAGCAAACCCACACATGGGGTATACACTTACACACAGACAAAATATGCACATGCCTTAAATTCAAAACAAAATAAAACACAAGACAGGTACTCTTCTTAGAGAGCCAGGACCAAGAATTGGGGAGATGACTCTCAGTGGTCGAGCCGCTGTTGTTCTCACAGAGGACACAGGTTGAGTCTCCAGCATCCACGTGCTGGCTTACAAGGATCTGATACCCTCTTCTAGCCTACCCATGAACACAGTACAAGGTACAGGAACAAAGTGATATACTGACATACATGTAGACAAAACAAAACAAAAGAGAAAACCAACTCAAAAATTGCCGTTATCAGAATGGCTTGTAGGCAACCCTGTGGAGGCATTTTCTGGGATTAATGATTTATGCAGGACCTTGCCCATCATGGGCAGTGCCATCCCTGGGCAGATGACTTTGAGTTATGTAAGAAGCAAACTGAACAAGACAGAGGCCATGTTCATCCATGGCCTGTTTCAGTTCCAACTTCCAGGTTCCACCCTGACCTTCCATGACAGATTATAAATTGTAAACTGAAATAGAACTCTTTTCTCCCCAAGTTGCTTTTGTTTGTGGTTTTTTATCACAGCAAGAGAAAGCAAACTAAGACAACACTAACACATACATAAAAGCTGTTTAAGAAAAATAACGAAGTAATTAGTCAGTGACACAAATACTAGGCAGTATACACCACATGAAAGGCACACAAAACCCTGGAAGGTAACAGCTGAGGAATACAGTCCAGCAGTGGTGTGTGAAACTGGCATGCATGAGGGCCCAGGTCCAATTCAGGAAAAGCAAATTAATACATTATGGGCTGGGCTAGATTTAAACTCAATACTTTGGAGAATTATTCCAATTTGAAATGAAAATATTTGAAATTTGAGGAAATTAAGCAATACAGCTGAGATAACAGAGCAAAGTCCAATTCTAGTTTTGGAAGTGGAAAAGTCAAATGAGAAACCTAGAAAGAGAATTAAAATCTCTGTCCAATTTCTTGAATGTCAGCTTAAGGCAGTCTAGATTTTATACTGTAGGCAACAAGGAATATTAAGTTTCAAAAGAGACGTAGCTTGATACCATTTGTGTTCTCCTGTAAAAAGTTAATCTACATTGTAGAGCAGAGTTTCTGAAATCATTGTCCTAGACCAACAGTACCAGTACCATGGATAAAGATTAAGGAACGCAAATTCTCAGTTCTATAGAATCAGAAGCCTTAGAGAGTAGGAGACACAAAGGTTACAATACCCACAGCTGACTTGCACATTACAATTTGAAACCCTTTGTCTGGATGGGAAAGATGCTGTACCAATAGGATTAAATGAAAGCTCACAATTGTTGTCAAAGGGATTATGTAAACTACCTAGGAAATGCCGAAAGCCAACTACTTTAAGCATATCAAGGAAGAGAAGCCAGTAAGACACTCTAGACACTCTAATGGAGATACTATAAGGGTCCAAGAAACAGGACGAACTTCAATTTGGGTCTCAAGATATCAACAGTAGGAATTTCTCTAAATTTGAGAGGCAAAGATGCAGTCAGTCTGTCCCCTCCCTTTTTGTTTTTAAAAAGTGTGTGTGGGAGTGGGAGAAGACCTATAATGAACTATCATGTAATAGCTAAAAATTTGGGAGTCATAGTTCCAACGCACACATTTTGGAGAGGACAGTTGTGTTATGTAACCCAGGCTGGCCTGAAACTTGGCTAGTCTTGAACTCCTGATCTTCTTGCTCTGCCTCTTATGTGCTGGAAGTACAAGTGTGTAGACCACAGACCCTCTCAACACTGACAGTAGGGTCAACAACCACTGAGAACAGACAGACAACTCTGCTAAGCTTGAGTTCCCAACTAGCTTTTAATCTAATACATGCCCAATCCCACAGACTGGAGAGACGACCGTCCAGCAGAAAGAGCACTGCCTGTTCTTTCGGAAGCCAGGAATCCGGTCCCAACACTTCCGTGGCAGCTCCTGACCTATAACTCCCATTCCATGGAGCTCCAGCCCTCTTCTGACTTCTGCAGGCACTGTACTCACACAAGACAGACACACACACAGGCCATTCGAGATGGCTGCATGGATTTGTTCAACATCCTTCAGATAAAGGTCTCCAATTCCCCTCTACACTGCTACAAAGGTAGCAGCCTCATTCTTAAGTTACTAGTAAAACGCACAGCAACTTTCCATTCCGCACGTAGTAGAGACGGATTGTAGAGGCACTGCCTTTCTTACCAGGCACAAGGTTCAATTCCTAGCCCTCAAACCAAAACAGCTCTTCACTCCCAATTTCTACCACCTGCTGAACCCAATCAGTCTCATAACCCAATTCTGTGCCCATCTTAGCTCTGAATTTCAGACGTTCACTCCTGACAAGTTTACATTAGTAATCAGCCACATTCACCATCTTTGTATTGCCACTTGTTTCTTCCAGACAGTTCTGGTATTTCATGGTGACAGACATTCCCCTTGGTTAGAACATTCTGTGTATGCAGGTTCACTGGAGGGTCTCATCCCCCCTCCGCCCCCCACAACCCAACCTTCTTTGCTGTCTTCGATCAAAGTCCCTGCCAGTAGGTGCTCAATCACTAAACAGTACAACCCCCTAGCCCTCTTGGTGGTACCTATCTACTTATTGAAAACCTCACACATTACTGCTGAAAACACCTGCCCCCCACTTCAGCTAGGCAGATACCAGATTTATCTTGCTATTTAAGAACCTGGCTATCATATATGTTGAGAAATCACACGTTTGGTTGAATAAACCGGACTCATACCTTCTGGAAACTGTCAAACTTTATATTACATGGCCAACCCCAGTTATAAGAATGGCTATTCAACTCAGTGCCGAGGGAAAAACAAAAACATAACAACAACAACTGTAACAACAAAAATGCATGTTTTCTCTTGCAGGATAAATTACAAAATAATCTTATGCTCTCGACCTTAGTTTTTAGTCGAGGAAAATAAATACGACTCATAGGCTCTGATTATGTCCCCCTACCCCTAGAGTGACAGGAGGAAAAAAAGAAAACAAAGATCTGAACTACCAAAGTAATATTCAAGATATTGTCGTCACCTGGTCACATCTGGAAGCCACTGGGCAGTTAGGCTGGGCCACTCCAGGGCATGGGTCATCACCAAATCATAAAGAAATGGGGTGTTCTTCTTCCATATCTTGTACTCCTCGTTGATCACACGTTCTTCCACCGCGTCGTCAAAGGCCGCTAAAATGTTTTTAAAAAACAAGTTAAGTTAGCAAACACAAACGTAAAGCGAACAAACCTCTCCAAAGCCACCGGCGCGGCGCCCGGGTTCTGACAACGAAATGGAGAGTCGTCTTAATCTCCTAGGTCGCAGGCACTAATGCCGTTCTCGGCCGCCACGGGCCGGAAGTCCTAGGGCCACCCAGCCGGACACTCCGTTACTCCTTTGGTGCGATGCTGTCCAACCTCGAAGCACGGTGGCGCGCGCCAAGTCCACGAAACCCAGGAGGAGGCCTGCGCATCGAGCCCGGGGCTGGGGAGCGACGCCCCGAGTCCCGACAGGCAGAGGGGTTGGCAGGGAGCGTCGTACTCGCCTAGGCCCGAGACCTGGCGTCGCCCGGCATCCGCTCCGGAGGAGCCGGCGCGCCGTTAGCCCGCCCCGCTGGGAGCTCATTCCTCAGGCCGGAGTTACTGGGACTAGGCTCGCCAGAGTCGGGCCTTCTCTCCGTCTTAGGCCGCGTAACAGGCCACGACACAGCCCCGAAACCCAGCACCCTCCCGAGCCGGCCTCGGCACACTCACCTTCCTTGTCAGCCATGGCGGCAGGAGAGCCGGGAGGGGTTGGGGGATCCCGGGGTCGTGCGTTGCAGGAGGGGCGGGGAGGCTACGAGCGCTCGCTCCGCGCGCGCGGCCTCTATTGTTTCCTGCGGCCCGTGCGTGGGGGGCCGGCTCGCGTGCCTTCGCGCCAACACTGGCCAATGAGGAAGCGCGGGTCGGAGGGGTAGGCGGAGCATCTGCGTCGCAGCCTATGGAGACGCTCAAGAGTCGCTTTCCGCGGGTCCGAGGCGCGCGCTCCGCCCCTTTCCCCCCCACTACGGTCCAGAGGCTTCCAGGGATTGCGCGCGCGCCCCGCCTGCCCGGACTATTCCCGTGCAGATCACGTGATCCCTTCTCCTCTCCCTTCGTCCCACAAGCTCATGCGCAGCCAGCTCCTAAGAGGGCCGTTATGCTAACAACACCTTCAGGGTAGAAAAAAAGAAATTGAAGTGTTTCCGGGTCTGGTTAGCAACCCCGAAGGCCAGACGAGGAGAAAACGCATCACTGTCTAGACTTACAGGTGCCTAATTTAGCTTACTCCCTCAGCTTTGAGAAAACTAGTCGCAGTGAGTGTGGAAATAGGGTGCCGCTCTCTAAAACATGCTATAAAAGCGGGAGGACCTAGACTGGAAGTCGCAAGCGGCAATATCCTTCCGCGAGCTCCCAGAATGGAGTCCTGGTCCTTTTAGACCAGCTGCCAAGGGGTGGGGTGTAGAGCGGAAGTTATGGCGCAGGGCCGAAGTCTGGCTGATGAAGGGCGGAAGTAGAGTTCCAAATCTGCAATCATGGCTCAAGAAGAGGAAGATGTTAGAGATTACAATTTGACGGAGGAGCAGAAGGCGATCAAGGACAAGTATCCTCCAGTCAATCGAAAGTATGAATGTGAGTAGGTGGCTCACATCTGTGACATTTGGACAACCTCGGCTGCCTACCTGCAGCTTCCTGCCTCACCCATTTCTTTGCCCCACAGGTGCTCTGGCATAATCACAGTGTGCCCCTCATTGTACCTAATTTAGGGGGAAAGTGAAGAAAAAGATCGCCATACTAGAGAATGAAGAAACCTGAGGCCCTACCCGCCCCAAACATTCTCCTAAAAGTCCTCGTGTGCCTGAATCACACTTAACTTTGCGGGTATAGTTCAGTGGTGTAGCGCTTATCTAGCATTTACCATTATAAATTATACTTGTGGTCTAGTTGTATTCTTAAGTATTTTCTGGGTTATCCTCGAGTTTTCCCAGTAGTGGAATAGTGTGAGCATGTTAGAGTAATCGAGAGATACCTTTTTCTCTGCGTGAGTACGTGTGTATGGGTGTGTTCGCAGCCCAAGGCTGTATTTTATTATGTACTGAAACTTTTACCTCACGTTAAAATTTCTTGAAATATAAAAACACTAAATTTTTGACCATTTAGTTTTTCATAAAAATTTAATTTATGTTAAATTGGGGTTGTTATTTTTTTTGGGGGGGGGTTCTTTTTTTCGGAGCTGGGGACCGAACCCAGGGCCTTGCGCTTCCTAGGCAAGTGCTCTACCACTGAGCTAAATCCCCAACCCCGGGGTTGTTATTTTTAAATGAATATTTTGAAATTGTTGGGTTTTCCTTTTATAAAGTTCTTGCGTCAGCTTCTTACTTCTAATCACAGCATTCTGGAGTCAGAGGCAGGAGGATGTATTGAGTTCGAGGCCAGCCTGGACCACATAGTTTCAGGACAACAGGGGTACAGAGTAACCCTGTTTGAGAAACAAAGAAATCTCTTATGACTTTTTTTTTTTTCTTTTTTTCGGAGCTGGGGACCGAACCCAGGGCCTTGTGGTTGCTAGGCAAGCGCTCTACCACTGAGCCAAATCCCCAACCCCAAAATCTCTTATGACTTTAATGGACACTCTAGACCAGTAGTCAACTGCTGAGCTATAACTTCAGGCCTACAGTAGTCTTTTTTTTTTTTTTAAGGTTTATTTATTTATTATTTAATGTATATGACACTGTCACACACCAGAAGAGAGCATCAGATCTCATTACAGATGGTTGTGAGACACCATGTGGTTGCTGGGGATTGAACCCAGGACGTCTGAAAGAGCAGTCAGTGCTTTTAACTGCTGAGCCATCTCTCCAGCCCCCTAGAGTAGTCTTCAAGTGTAGGGTTCCTGAGATGAAAAACTTGGAGAACCATCCTATATAGCAATGTATCATCTTTTTAAAAAATTTTAAAGAATTGAGTATAATTTACATATCCTTCAGTAAAGTGTTAAGTACTTTTCTTTTTTTTGTGAGAGGATTTCACTCTAACCCTCGCTGGCCTGGAACTCACTAGGTGATTCCCTGGTGCTGGAATCAAGGACATGAGGCACCTCACCTGGTGCAGATTATTACTGCTGCTTAGCAGATATACCTGTATAAGCTGCCCTAGTTTCCAGATAGATCAGTTCTGTCATCTCAGAAAGTTCCCTCAGTTCCTTTCCAGCCTCTTATCCCTGAAGCCACCATTGTTATATTTCGGATTTCAAGGATATAATTTTCTGTGTTAGAGATTCCAGTGAGTGGACTCACGCTCTTGGTTCTTTGTGTCTAGGTCTTTTACCCCCTGCTAAGGTAACACAGGCAGACACAAGTCGGAGTGTGGTTAACTATGGGTGCTGTAAGAGCTGAGAGGCGTTCCAGTTCACACAGAGACTGTTCTGGGAGAATGAGGGAGGACAGAGCAAAGTCTCCTACAGTCAGAGGAGGGGACCGAGCACAAAGGGTTAGTCATTGTAGTCGCTGTAGATGCGACAAGGCCAAGGCCAGTTATGCCTGCTTCCTGGCAGTTTTCGAAGCTTGAGTTCTAGCCTCCCACAGACTGGGGACAAGAGGCCCCGGTTGTGGGGATGATAACATTTCAAAGAACCAGGTCTTTAGGGAAGATTGTTCCGAGCTGGAAGGGATACATATTCACAATTGTAAGGCATTTTTGGTTCTTGCTGTAAAATAGGGAGATTCAGAGCCTCTTATCAAGTGTTGGCTAGAACAGAGAGACTCCTACAGCCTTTGTTAGGCTTTCCCCAGGCAAGCATTTTAACTAAGACTTCGCTCCATCCTAAAGATGTGGCCTTATGCTACTAGAGGCCATGCTAGAGTTTGGTTAAATACAGTGTTTTTATGCAGCTGTTACATACTAAGTTCTGCAGATTTATGATAATGCTTATATCAGTTATTTATTTTGTTGTAGCAAGTTAAACGCTGCCAGTGACCTCCATCCCCAGCTCCCTTCCCCTTTTAAAATTAGTTTCATTGGGGTCCGAAGTACTTTGAAACATGGCGCTCTGTGTACCTCAGTACTTGAGCTCAATACATATACTACACTATCCTCAAACTTGTGTTCCTCCTGCCTGAGTCTACAGCAAACCTTCGTTGCACAACAGCTCTACCAGCTTTACTGTTCTGTATGGACTCCAGGTGTCTATCTGCCTGTCTGTCTCTCCATTCTTTCATTCTCTTTGCTTTACTTCTGTCTCATGCTCAATATAACATCCAGAATATAGCACACGTTAGGCAAGTACTCTACCACTGAGCCATATCCCTAGCCCGCTGGGCATGGCCTCTGAGAATCCCTGCTGTGGGAAGAATTGCTGGTTGCTGTGGCCCACATCCTTAACCCTCGAACTCTGGAGACAGAGGCAAGAGAATCCATTCCAGGCTAGTCTACATAGTGAATTCCAGGCCAGCCAGGACTACAGCGTTAGACCCCAGCCCATAGCAAAACAGGTGGAAAGAATTGACATAAACCGTGGACTAGGCAAAGGACAGACAGAAAAGGAGGCGCTGACAGTCGCAGTGGGGCACGCAGTAGAGCTGTTGAGGTCTGTCTGTCCTGTGGGAACACTCAGTGCACAGCCTGTGGAATTGGCCTTCCTAAACTATTTTGTGTTCAGAATTGGGCTAGTTAGTCAGGAAAAGTAACTGATGATAGGAAATGTTTACCGAAAGGCCAATATGTAAGACAGCTGACAAGCATCAACTTGGCTGTGTCACCCAGGGCAGCCTTGAACTGGGCTCAAGTGATTATCCAGCTTCAAACTCCAGCTGGGACTGCAGGGAACCATTGGTGCGCACAACTTAGATGTTTTAGGATACCTAGAAGGAGCTGGGCATTTGTAACCCTAGCACTTGGGGCAGGAGGACCAGACCAGCCTGGAGTGCACAGGGAGACCCTGTGTCTAAAACCAAAGCAAAATGAAACAAAACACAGAAATCCTCCTGCCTTGGTACTTTCCACAAGTTATTGTTCAACGGGTTGAGAACTACCAGTCTATGGATTCTTGTTTCCTCCTCCAGTTTATAATAAGTGTACTAGGATAGTAGATGTTTGTGCTGTTGTGTGTGATGTTAACATGGGTTCTCAATGTCATATTGCCTTGCACAGCATGTACTTTTACCTACTAAGCTGTGTGTGTGTGTGTGTGTGTGTAAGAAGGGGGATGAGTATATATATATATGTGTGTGTGTGTGTATATATATGTGTATATATATGTATATTATATATATATATATAATATATATATATACCACAGTATACATATAGAAGTCAAGGGAGTCAATTTTCTCTTTCCACTATGTGGTCCAGTACAAGTTTTAGCCACTGAGCCATCCCCTTGCTATCCCCCTCAGAGATGGAGTAATATCACTGGGCCATGACAGCACACTTCTTCAATCCCAGCACTTGTGAGGCAGAGGCAGGTAGATCTCTGAGTTTAAGTCTAGCCTGATGCACAGAGTGAGTTCCAGGACATCCAGGACTGCACAGAGAAACCCTGACTCAGGAATGAATGAATGAGTGAATGAATATGGGTTGTTACTGTGTATCCAGGTTGTCTTAGTAGCCTAGGCTGGGCTGGAATCTATGCTCTACCTGCCTTAGCCACTTAAGTACTAGGATTATGGTGCGAGCCAGCTAGGATGATGTTCTTAGTGAGTGGCAGGTGAGTAGAGCTCTTTCTGTCTGCTGCCGTCAGTTCTCTAGTGTTATTTCTGTAGGACTTGGAGTCAAGTTCAGTGATTTACACATATTTTCCCCTCTCTCCCTCAGATTTGGATCATACGGCTGATGTCCAGTGAGTATAGCAAGAGTCGTTCTTGAAAATGTCTTTAGAATGAATGCTTTAATTTTTTTAATAAAAAATTTAACTATGTTTAAGATTTATCTGATTTTCTTGTGCATGTGGACGTTTTGCCTGTGTGTATGTATGTGTACCATGTATGTACCTGGACCCCAAAGGATCAGAAGAGGTTATCAGGTGTGACTGGAGTTATAAATGGATATAAGCCACCATGTGGGTGCTGGGGCTAGGACCCGATACACTTAGTCACTAAGCCATCTCTCCAGCCCCTATCTTTTCTTATATATTTATTGTTTGTTTGTTTGTTTGTTTGTAAGTACACTGTATACTGTTGCTCTTCAGACACACCAGAAGATGGCATTAGATCTCATTCTACAGATGGTTGTGAGCCGCTATGTAGGAGCTGGGATTTGAACTCGGGACCTCTGGAAGAGCAGTCAGTGCCCTTAAACACTGAGTCATCTTTCCAGCCCCCCAGCTCCCCATCTTTTCTTTTTTGAGATAGGATCTTACTGTGTAGCCCTGCTGGCCTGGAATTTGTTCTATAGACCAGGCTAGCCGGAAACTCATAGAGGTACACCTTCCTCTGCCTCCTGAGTGTTGAGATTAAAAGTGTGCCCCCAGCATATACTTACATTTTATTTCGTGGGCTGGGTGTGTAAGACATGAGTGTCACAGTGTATGGGCAGAGGTCAGAAGTCAGTTCTTTCCTCCCACCACAGTGTCAGGCTTGATGGCAAGTATCTTCACCTTCTGGCCCGAGTGTATTTCTGTTTTTCTCCTTTTATGTGGTTGTTTTAAATTTGAAATGATGGTTTAAAAACATCCAATTTGGGCATGGTTAAATTAGGCATTTAGTTTATATTCGTGAAACTGATTTTCTTTTGCTTCGCTGTGGGATTTTTCTGTCTTGTAGTTGTGTGTGTGCAAGGCCTCTTTTATTGGTTCAA
Organism: Rattus rattus; assembly: GCF_011064425.1. Classification (NCBI taxonomy): domain Eukaryota; kingdom Metazoa; phylum Chordata; class Mammalia; order Rodentia; family Muridae; genus Rattus; species Rattus rattus. The sequence continues at coordinate 28,807,878 of NC_046154.1, read as the reverse complement.
TTTAAACTCTTTAACTTTAGGTTACATGCATGGGGAGACACCCTGGAGGAAGCATTTGAACAATGCGCCATGGCCATGTTTGGTTACATGACAGACACTGGGACTGTGGAGCCCCTCCAAACAGTGGAAGTGGAAACCCAAGGTAAGTGCTCTATTCTCAAGGAAAAGTTAAGGCAGGAGAGTACGTTGTTCTGCACGATCTGAGTGTAGAGTGGCCCGCAGTGGATCATGAACGTTGCTAACATCAGCTGTCCTGGTCCCTTTGACCCTGTGTAGGAGACGACTTGCAGTCTCTGCTGTTTCACTTTTTGGACGAGTGGCTTTACAGGTTCAGTGCCGATGAATACTTCATACCCCGGGTAAGCACAGGGTTTTCTTGGGTTTTTTCCTGAGCAAGTAGACTGTTAGTTCACATTTTAAAAAGGTAAGGCATGGGATCCAAAACCAGTCCATCGAGATATGCGAGGTAATGTTGAATTATATAAATTCCAGGGTTTTTAATAGATTTTGTTTTTTACATTCACACTCTTTTTTTTTTTTTTTTTGGTTCTTTTTTTCGGAGCTGGGGACCGAACCCAGGGCCTTGCGCTTCCTAGGCAAGCGCTATACCACTGAGCTAAATCCCCAACCCCCACACTCTTTATTTACAAGCTCCCACACGTGGAAAAGCCAAATGTTTTCTTTTTAGTTTATAGTTGTTTTGCCTGTATGCATATCTGTGCACCAAGTGCATGCAGTGCCGATAAAGGCCAGAAGAGGGCATCATGCCCCTGCTACCAGACTCACAAACAGTTGTGCTGGGAATCAATTCTGGGTCCTCTGCAAGAGCAGCCAGTGCTGTTAACTGCTGAGCAGTTTCTCCAGCTCCGTGTAGGTCCTTATTGATTGATTAACCTGTTAGACTAGGTTTGTTCTCTGTCTGTCTGTCTGTCTGTCTGTCTGTCTGTCTGTCTGTCTGTCTCTCTCTCTCTCTCTTCCTCTCTTTCTCTCTGTCTCTCTCTCTCTCTCTTACTTACATCTCTGGCTGTGAAATGTTGGATATCACTAAGAGCTGGAGAGAATATTTATTGAGCCAGCATGATGGGCACGCTATTTATTATACCACTCGGGAAGCAGAGGCATGAGGAACTCTGAGTTCCCAGTCCAGCCCAGTTGCCAAAAAAAAAAAAAAAAAGGGGGTGGGTGGAGGCAGGGCAGTGGCAGTGTGGGAGGCCAGGCAGTAGGGAGGCCAGGCAGTGTGGAGGCGGGGCAGTGGGGAGGCTGGGCAGTGGGGAGGAGGGGCAGTGGGGAGGCTGGGCAGTGGGGAGGCGGGGCAGTGGCAGTGGGGAGGCGGGGCAGTGTACCTGTGAGTTGTGTTCATGTCCACATGTCTAGTTGTTGCCTTTGAAGTTTAGTGCCTCTGTCACTTTGCCCTAAGTTCAACAATTGATGATTTTAGACTTCTTGATGCAAACAAACAGAGAAAAAAGCCAGTTGCAAATTGTTTGCTGCTGCCGACCTCTAGGACTCGTCTCCAGCACCTGACATACATTCCTTTCGTGTTTCCCCAAATCCTCCAGTCTCTCATTTGTCAGCTCCATCCCAAGTATCCATTGGGTCACTACAGACTTGACCAGGACAGTATTGTGTTATAGATGGATCCCACCCCACTCCACCCCAGACAGAGTTTCTCTGTGTAGCCCTGGTTGTCCTAGAACTATTTTGGAGACCAGGCTGGCCTTGAACTTAGAGCTCTGCCTGCCTCTGCTTCCTGAGTGCTAGGATTAAAGCATGGGCCACGATTGCCCATGTGTTGCTTCTGTGTTTGGTTTTTTTTTTTTTTTTTTTTTTTTTTTTTAGGAGCTGGGGACCAACCCAGGGCCTTGCGCTTTGCTAGGCAAGTGCTCTACCTCTGAGCCAAATCCCCAACCCCTGTGTTTGGTTTTGTTGAAAGTAATGACTTCTGTACTGTGCTTGTAGCTCTCTTGGAAGAATGCTGACTTGGCATTCCGGAAGCCCTGGTTTCAATCCCCAGCACTCCATAAAGCCAAGCACCGTGGCACGTGCCTGTGACCCTGCCACCACAAAGATGAGGGCAGAAGGGCCCATGATGCATACTTTTCCTTGGCTATATCTTGAGGCTAACACGTAATATAAGACCTTGTCCCAAAAGTATTTTTAAAATAAGATAAGTAACATTTTTTTCCTCTTTAGGAAGTGAAAGTACTTAATATTGACCAAAAAAATTTCAAGTTACGATCCATTGGGTAAGTATTCAAACTAGCTAAGTAGCAAGTCACAAAAGACATTAAAATTAAATATATATAAATTTATACATATATATTATATATGACATATATAAATGGTGAGCCAGGGGAGCGTTGCAGACGGTTAGCCTTGGTAGGCTGACCTGTAGAGACCCCTAGGAGTATGAGCTAACTGAGCTTTAGAGACTCAGAAGCTTGCGGAAATAAATTTCTTTCTGGATTCGCAAGCTTGATTCCCAATTTTAAAAAATTTATTTTAATTCAGGAAGTTGTGGTGCACAACCTTTAATCCCAGCACTCAGGAGGCAGAGGCAGGAGGATCTCTGAGTTTGAGGCTAGCCTGGTCTACAGAGAGAGTTCCAGCACAGCCAGGGCTCCACAGAGAAACCCTGTCTTGGAAAAAAAATGTATGTGTATGGGTATTTGCTTGTATGTGTGTGTTCCACATGCATGCCTAGTGCCTGCTGAGGGTGTCAGGGCTACCGTAACTAGGGTAACAGACAGTTGTGAGCCACCATGTGGGTGCTGGTGATTGAACCTAGGTCCTCTAGAAGAGCAGCCAGTGCTCCTAACCGCTGAGCCACCATCACTCCAGCCCTCATTTTTTTTTTTTTTTTTTTTTTCTTTTTTTTTCAGAGCTGGGGACCAACCCAGGGCCTTGCGCTTCCCTAGGCAAGCGCCTACCACTGAGCTAAATCCCCAACCCTCCAGCCCTCATTTTTAAAAAATATATTTATTTGTTTTATGTTTATGAGTACATTCTCTCTTGTCTTCAGACACACCAGAAGAGGGCATCAGATCCCATTACAGATGGTTGTGAGCCACCATGTGGTTACTGGGATTGGAACTCAGGACCTCTGGAAGAGCAGGCAGTGCTCTTAACCACTGAGCCATCTCTCCAGCCCCTCAATTATTTTTATGATGAAAAAAATGTATTTATAATTAGTAGCTGCACTCAACTAGATGATTCAGTTTGTTTGTTTATTTGTTTGTTTGTTTGTTTTGGCTTTTCAAGTCAGGATTTCTCTGGGTAGCCCTGGCTGTCCTGAATTCGCTCTGTTGCCCTGGCTGTCCTTACACTCTAGGAGCCATCTGCCTCCCAGTGCTGGGATTCAATGTGTGCCACTGTGCTGAGCTCGATCCCAGTTTGCTCACAGCATTTCAAGCATAGCAGTCTGAAATGACGCGCCTTCTCCTCCATTAGACCCACGCAGTTCATGCCTGCCCCTGCCCACATCTCCAGGGCCCCCGGTTTAGACCACACTTAGAAGCCTTACTCTATAATGTACAGAATAAAATAAAAATAGAAAATTGTTTAAATAACCATGTTTTTTACTTTCCTTCTCAAGGTGGGGAGAAGAATTTTCACTGTCTAAGCACCCTCAGGTACGTACGGATGTTCACACATTTAGCCACTGAAAGCATTTCATTTGCATAGGTGAAAGTAACAGGGGGTTTTGTTCGTTTACAATTCATTCATTTTTATTTTATGTGCATTGGTGTTTTGCCTGCATGTAGTCTGTGTGAGGGTGGAGGGGAGATGCCCGCGGAGGGAGTGTGGATTGTCCTTTCAGGGAGAAGAGCTGCCCGTGCAGCTCACTGTCGGTAAACATCCACTAGAGATGTGGATGGGCACACACGGTGGTGCCTTCAGAGACAGTGTGCCTGCGGTAGAAAGCGACTACATGATAATAGCAGGGGGAAGACAGTGGCCTCAGTCACCCGTCCTGTGTCCTCATCACATGTTGTGCATTAGAGCCAGCAGGTGCCATTCACTGTGACCTGGCATATTTTATGGCCTCAGAATTATTACAGATTCTCTTTAGAGTTGGAAGGAACTTAAAAGGACATCTAATCCTTTTGTTCTAAACTGGGGCAGGGGTGGGGTAATATCGTGTATCAGAATCCTGGGAGAGCTTGGGCCTGGGAAACTCACTCTCCAGCTGGACCTGCGAAGAGAAGAATCCCAAAGAATGAGCTGAGGGCTGGGGCAAGGTCAGGACGGAAGGAAGTGGAGAAAGACAGAAGGCCCTGGGCCCCTGGAGAAGCTTGTGTTGTCTGACCCGACTCAGTTTATAAATACACAAACCCATGCCCAGCCAGGTCCGGCGTTTCCCTGAGCAGCTGGCCCTGGGCCTGCATCAGCACCTGCTCCAAGCCCGTGCTCTTTCTGCTGTGCTCCCTGTGGTCACGTCACAGCACATGCTACAGCACTGACTTGATAACCGCCGGTTTCTTGTTTCATAATTACAGTCTGACTTTCTGCCAGCTCCGGCTAGAGATAAAGATTCTAATTCCAGTTTCTTTTCCCCGTCACTGTAATTTTAGGGAACTGAGGTCAAAGCAATAACATACTCAGCAATGCAAGTCTACAATGAAGAGAAGCCAGAAGTGTTTGTGATCATCGACATTTAAGATACCAAAAAAAAGGAAAGACTCTTGTGAAGAACTGATTCGTTTTCTTCCTTTTGAGAGGATATGATGATTCATTTTCTATAGTGTCTTTGCTAAATGAAAATACAGAACTGGGAATTTAAAGGGTGATTTTCGGAAATGGAAAACCAGTGTGTAGCCTTGGTCTGTGATTCCTAGAGGATGTATTCTTCGGTTCTGAGGAGCAGTCTTGCACTTGGTCCATGAGCAATAGCCGCGGCCGCCTTAAATCCTCCGCTGCAATGCAAGCGCTCCAGTGTGGTCTCTCTGAAGGGACTGCCCGCGGGTGTAAGCAACCCTGTGCCTATGATCTCAACACTCAGGATCCTGAGTTCAAGGCCATCTTTGGCTGTAGAATGAGTTCAGAGCTAGCCTGGGCAACTGAACATGGTCCTGTCTCCAAAAAGTCAACTGGAGAGCAAAGAGCATGCTCACCACGTGGGCTGAGGTCATGGCTTATGTTGCTAGGGGACAGAGCCATCCTCCGCTCTAGCTGGTTCTGAGCAGAGCCCTCTAGAAGACTTAGAAGACTCCTGATTTTTTCTCTCTTCTTTTTAAGGAGCAATGATACTTAATATTTTCTTAGAATAAATATCTGACATTGTGCCTTACATATAGACCTTTCTGACATGTAATTTTATTTTGCTTTTTTGTTTGTTTGTTTGTTTTTCAAGATAAAGTTTCTCTCAGTATAACAGAGCCCTGGCTTTCCTGGACTCAATTTGTAGACCAGGCTGGCCTTGAACTCATAGTGCCTTCCTCTTCCTTCTGAGTACTAGGATTATTAAAGGTGTGCCCAGCACGATGTGGTTTTATTAAAGCCAGTCTCTGCCTCCAGTTAGAGAAGGAAGAAACACTTTTTAGCCTACTAAGGGCTGAAGAGATGGCTCAGTGGTTAATAGCTCTTGCTGAGCAATCAGGGCCAGAGTTTGTATTCCGCACCTGTATGAGAAGCTGAGCGTCTGCGGACCTCCACCTCCAGCTCTGAGACAGGTGGACAGCTCTCTTCTTCCTCTTGTCCACAGGTGTCCTCATGGCTGCTCTCTCATGGCAACCTCATGGTGAATCCTCTCATTCTTTCTTCTTTCTCCTCCTCTCCCTCCTCCACCCATCTCTCCCTCTTAACCCACATCCTCTCTTGGCCTCCCTCTCTCCTCCTCTTTTAGACCCCCAACTATGATCCAAAGTCCTGCTCTATTCTCTTCTCGTGCCCAGCTAATTGGCTGACCAGCTCTTTATTAGCCAATCAAAGGTGATGAGAAACAATTTTTACATAACATTGAGATGACCATGCCATCATCCGGACTGCAAAGAGGTGTCTGGGTGTAGAAGTCAGCACCTGAAATACACAGTGCACAAACCCATTCCCCAGTGCCATATCAGCCCTTAGATGGTTTTCTGTGATACTAAAATGACAGAATAGATGTTCAAGAGCACCCTTTAATACGACCCTTTAATACAGTTCCTCATGTTGTGACCCCCAACCATAAGATTATTTCATTACAGCTTTATAACTGTAACTTTGTTACTGTTATGGATAAGGGGACATTATTGGAGATAGAGGTTAACCAAAGGGATAGAGACCCACAGATTGAGAACCACTGCTCTAGCAGGTGACCTGGAGGGCAGGTTTGTGGGGACAACTGTAAGAAAGACCTGTTTAGGCTGTGGGAGCTGCGGGTTACCATGTAGACATGGCCAAGTCCAAAAACCACACCACACACAACCAGTCCTGCGAATGGCACAGGAATGGCATCAAGAAACCCCAGTCACAAAGATACAAATCTCTTAAGGGGGTTGACCCCAAGTTCCTGAGGAACATGCGCTTTGCCAAGAAGCACAAGAAGAAAGGCCTGAGGAAGATGCAGGCCGACAATGCCAAGGCCGTGAGTGCATGCGCAGAGGCCATCAAGGCCCTTGTGAAGCCTCAGGCCGTCAAGCCCAAGGTGCCAAAGGCCCCCAGCCGCAAACTCAGCCGTCTGGCCTTCGTCACTCACCCCAGACTTGGGAAGCTACATGGACGAGGGTGGGAGGCTCTGCCAACCAAAGCCCAAGGCTCAAACCAAGGCAGAGGCCAAAGCTCCAGCCCAGGCTCCCAAGGGTGCCCTGGCCCCTGTGAAGGCCCCATAGAAAAGGCTCCTGCCAGTGTGAAGACAGACGGACTGGTGCGACACACCTACCTACACACTATTTGCAGACGACCAGTGTCCTGTGCTGTTTTTACAAATAAGCTTGAGGCAAGATCTGTTAAAAAAAAAAAGAAAGAAAGAAAGAAAGAAAGAAAGAAAGAAAACCTTGTTTATTAAGAGGCAATTTTAACTGCTGGTGGGGCTGTGGCAGACACTGCTGGTGTTCAGGCAGAAGGAACCGTGTAAAATAACATTGGGATCCCAGGCAAAGCACCTCCTCATTCCCAAAGGTAAAGCATGTCTATCATGAGCACAGCTACCGCTCCTGCCAGCTGTTTGCCTTTCAGCCCTAGCTGGTCAGGTTGTGATTACAACCTCACCGATTAACCGAGGAACTGTGGACAAACCACTTCGTAAGAAATACAGCATGACATAAATGTGACTTTTTCCTTTGTGGGGTTTTTGTTGCTGGGTTTGTTTGTTTGTTTGTTTTTCCAAGACAGGATTTCTCAGTATAACCCTGGCTGTCCTGGACCTCACTCTGTAGACCAGGCTGGCCTCGAACTCCGAGATTCGCTCGCCTCTGTTTCCCAAGTGCTCGGAACTCAAGGCCTGCACCACGATCACCCGGCCTCGTGACATAAATGATAAAAATTATTCCTTTTGTTTTAGACAGGATCTTATTGTGTAGCCTTGGCTAGCCTAGAACTCAATATGTAGACCAGGCTGGCCTCCAATGTGCAGAGATCTTCCTGCCTCTGTCTCCCTGGAGTGGCATGGGACTGGGGCGGGAGAAATAATTGAGCAGTTAAGAGCACTTGTCAAGCCAGACATATGTCTTTAATCCAGCCTGGTCTTGAGAGCAACTTCCAGGACAGCCAAGGCTGTTACACAGAGAAGCCTTGTCTCAAAAAACAAAAACAACCAAGCAGAGGGGGTCTGGGTAAACTTCCCAGTGCCCACCTGGTACCAGGCTAACGACTAACTGAAACTCCATTTCCAGGTGATAAGCTTTCGTCCTCCACAGGCGTTGCACACACACAACGCACACTCATAATAAATGCAGGCAAAACCCTCATAAACATAAAAAGTAAACCTTTAAGAGAAAAAAGTATGGGGGTTGGGGATTTAGCTCAGTGGTAGAGCGCTTGCCTAGGAAGCGCAAGGCCCTGGGTTCGGTCCCCAGATCCGAAAAAAAGAACCAAAAAAAAAAAAAAAAAAAGAGAGAGAAAAAAGTATGGGCAGCCACACAAAGCTAGAAATTATTCTGAAAAACTGATTAAGGGCTGGAGAGACGGCTCAGTGGTTAGAGCGCTGACCGCTCTTCCAGAGGTCCTGAGTTCAAATCCCAGCAACTACATGGTGGCTCACAACCATCTGTGATGGGCTCCGATGCCCTTTTCTGATGTGTCTGAAGACAGCAGCAGTGTACCCACATACATATAAATAAATAAATAAACCTAAAAACTGATTAAGTCCCCTCCAGTTTATTTTTGTAATTGCTTAAAGAACCGGGCACAACGCATGCACCTTTAATCCCAGTGTTCTAGAGGCAGGCAAGTCTTTGTGAGTTTAGGGCAGGCCAGCCTGGTCTACATAATGTCCAGCCTGAAATTCCAAAAGCAAATTTTAAAAATATTTTTATTTTGTGTGTGTGCGCGCGTGTGTGTGTGTCTGCGCGTGTGTGTGTTTTTATGTGAATGAGTGTTTTGCCTGCCATGTAAGTGCACCATGCAATGCCAGTAGAGGCCAGAAGAGGGCACAGGATCCCCTAGAACTGGAGTTACAGTTGTTAGTGGCCATGTGAGGGCTCAGCCCTGAGCTGGAACCTGGGTCCTCTGCAAGATCAGCAAGTGTGAGCAACTGATGAGCTCTCTCTCCAGTTCCATCTCCAGGGTCTTTTTAAGGAGAGGAAAAGGGTTATATTGAAAGACCTTCCCCAGCTGACTTGACTTTTAGCAGTGCGTTTCCTGCTTTTAACTCAGTGCTATTTGTGCTGGTATGGTATGGATGTGATGTAGGTGTTTGGAGGCCAGAGCAGGATGCCCAGTCTTCCTCACCAACTCAACCTCCTTGCCTTGAAAAAAAAAAAAAAGGGTTTCTACGGAGCTGGAAGCATAGCATTCTGGCTCGGCTGACTAGCCCATGAAGCTTCCAGGTCCACATGCATTCACCCACGCACATGCTTGGCTTTTTTATGGGTTCCAGGAATCCAAACTCAGAGTTTCAGGCTAACCGAGCCATAGTTTGTGTGTGCCACTTGTGTGTAGAATTGCACACATGCACATCTGCACGCGCATGTGGAGGCTGAAGGTCAGGGCGAGGTTACCATTCTCCGCCTCAGTTCTTGAGATGGGCTTCTTCACTGAACCTGGACTTCTAGACATCTGCTCATCTCCACGTGCCCGAGGAGGACTGGGGGGATACGTATGGACCAGCCGTGTCTGAATTTTTACATGGGTACATTGGGCCTTATATCTTCATGGCGAACACTCGTTTTCTACTGAACCATCTCTGCATTACCTCTAGTTAATTCTCCTGTCCCCCCGCAACAAGATTAGCTCATAAAGTTAATTTTTTTAGCTAGATGATTTGTACAGGCATGGGGTCTGTTTTGTTCTTGCATACTATGTCTGCTTACCACATACATGCGATGCTCACAGAGACAAGATGAAGACATTGGGTCCTCTGAACCGGAGTTACCAATCTGTCTCCTCTGAAAGAGTAGGCAGCGCTCCTAACTGCTGAGCTGCCTTTCCAGCCACTCAAGAGTAGAATTAATTCAATGACAATTTAACTATGGCCAGGTGGTGGTAGTACACATCTTTAATCCCAGCACTCAGGAGGCAGAGGCAGGGGGATCTCTGAGTTTGCGGAAAGTCTGGTCTACAGAGAGAATCTAGAACAGATAGGGCTATACAGGAAAACCCTGTCTCAAAAAAATCAAAACAAGGGCTGGAGAGATGTCTCAGTGGTTAACAGAACTGACTCCCCTTCCAGAGGTCCTGAGTTCAAATCCCAGCAACCACATGGTGGCTCACAACCATCTGTAATGAGATCTGGTGCCCTCTTCTGGTGTGTCTGAAGACAGCTACGGTGTACTTATATATAATAAACAAATAAATAAATCATAAAAAATAAAACAAAATTTACCTATTAACTGTTTCAGACACATTAGCTTTCAGTCATAATCCTAAATCATTTAAAATAATGGAGTTGTGTTATAAATTATTTCAGACTTATAAAAAATTGTTTTTTCTTTTTTTGGGGGGTTTTCAAGACAGGGTTTCTCTGTGTAGCCCTGGCTGGCCTCCAAACTCAGAGCCACTCCCCCACCACACACACACACACGCCTCATAAATGCTGGGATTAAGAGGTTATGTGTATGACAGATGTTTTGCCTGTATGCACGTCTGCACGTCAGTGCCTGGCGCCTTTGGAGGACAGAGCAGGTGTTGATCCTCCCATAGATACAGAGTTACAGGCGGTTGAGAGCAGCCATATAAGTGCGAGGGATCAAATATTTCATTCTCTGAAGAGCAGACAGTCCTCTTAACTGCTGAGCAGCTCTCCAGCCCACAGACTTGATGCTAGGTCCTGCGGTTGGGTGGACGGATTCCTGAATGCAGCCTTATGTGGTTCCCTATGAGATTCAGTATAACCTGTGTGCTTTCAAAACAGCTTAGATTGTTGTATCCGGGTTTATTGACAGGCAAGGGAAAGGCTCCCAGCAAGCCTAATGACCTGAATTCCACACCACGCTTCTACAGATTTTCTTCTGACTTCCACAAGTGTCCTAGCACGCGCACAACCCAACAAAACGAACAAATAAAAAGGTAAAAAAAAAAAAAAAGGCTGTCTTAAAGTTTTGTGATAGATTTATTTAAAATATTTTAGTCAAAAAAGTTTGCTAAATAGATTTTTTTCCCCAATATTTAAAGAAAGTGGTATCTGTAATAAGAGAAAGGGTAGGTGATCATCCATCATGCCAACACAAGCAAGGTCTTTCCAGTGCAGCAACGAAGTTCAGCATGGGTACAGCGGCCTATTCAGAAAGCATGCAAGTTACATCCGGTTGCTTCTAAGTCACAGGAGAAACCCATTAACCGAGCTCTGCCCGAGGAGAGACACACGATGCCTGTGTAAACTGCAGGCCAGCCAGCTCTGACAGGTCGCACTTCAGGCTACCTAATGTTGGGTTTTATTTCTTTCTCTTCTTCTTCCTCACTGTCGTCAACCTGCTGTATGACCAGATCGGCAGAGCCGTCCTCTACAATCTCCACATAGGACCTGTTCTCTTCTTCGCTCAGATGCCACCGGCAATCCTTATCACCATGGGCGGGGGACACGCGGTGCTGCTCCGTTTCCAGGTCAGCAGGGAGGCTGTCCATGCCCACTTCTGTGAGGCACTCGTTACACAGTCTGTAGCGCCTGGTTCCTTCCTGCACCACTTGCCCTGTGAGGTCAGTCACGTGGCGTTTGCATTTCCTGCAGATGAGCTTGCATGCCTGGTGAATCTGTGCAGGGATTCAAAGAGTGATAAAAATAAACGTTCAAAACTGGGTCAGCTTGCTATTTTAGGGAGCAGTTCATATACTTAAGATGCTCAAAGCATTAAACCCAAGTTGACGTCTAATTATTCCAAGTGCCGGTGATAAACCCGCACGATGGACACATCAGATAGCAGCTTTCTCTAAAAAATGGCTGTAATGGTTTTTTTTTTTTTTTTTTTTTTTTTACTATTACATACTTAATAATTCCATACATTCGGGCTGGAGAGATGGCTCAGTGGTTAAGAGCTCTGACTGCTCTTCCAGAGGTCCTGAGTTCAAATGCCAGCAACCACATGGTGGCTCATAACCATCTGTAATGGGATCTGATGCCCTCTTCTGGTGTCTGAAGACAGCTACAGTGTACTTATATATAATAATAATTAAATAATAAAAAATCTAAAAGGGGTTGGGGATTTAGCTCAGTGGTAGAGCGCTTGCCTAGGAAGCGCAAGGCCCTGGGTTCGGTCCCCAGCTCCAGAAAAAAAAAAAAGAACCAAAAAAAAAAAAATTCCATACATTCATTAACCCATTCCTTCCCAGAGTTAAAGTTGCAAAATACTGTGTCATGTTCTGTTTGAAAGATTTTAAAGAATTTTATTTATTATTATTATTATTATTAGTAGTAGTAGTAGTATCATTAATGTGCATAAAGGGGTCATATGCATGCTTTGGTGAACATATGGAAATCAGAGAATAATGTTCTTGTTTACTTTTTATTTTATATGCATTTTGTTTTGCCTGCATGTTTATCTATGTGTGGGTGTCAGATCCCCTGGAACTGAAGCCACAGAGAGGTTTTTTTTTTACTTTTTTTTTTTTTCTTTTTTTTTTTTTTCGGAGCTGGGGGCCGAACCCAGGGCCTTGCGCTCGCTTGGCAAGCGGTCTACCGCTGAGCTAAATCCCCCACCCCGCCACAGATAGTTTTGAGCTGCCATGTGGGTGCTGGGTCATTTGGAAGAGAAGCCAGTACTCTTAACTGCTGAGCCATCTCTCCAGCCCCCTTCATGTTTTTCTTATTTTTATTATTATTATTTTACTAGAGGAAAAATATAATCCTGAATATAAGTTTATCAATATCTTTGCAAAGATTACTGGCTATTTTTATTAACTAAAGCTCAGATGGGAAGTGGACCACACTGGGGGTGAGAGGGCTTGTGCCCTAATCCTGGTTCAGTCCGTATCTTTATCAAGTATTAACCAAGTATCTCAGAGCAAACTTAAACATGATAGACCTGTTTCAAGCTGTCAGTCAAAATAATGAACAGATACGGGGACTGTCCAGAGAGGCGAACCAGACTCACCAGAATGGACGCTGGTTTAAATAACCAGCCCTGTGGTTCTTCCACACATCAGACCATTGTTATCCCTGCCTTCTTTACGACTGATGTGGACGCTACTCACGGGGCTGAAAGTGAGGATCACATGAGTTAAGAGGTCATGAGGTGCTTTGGTTAAAAAGTTAGGTGGGGGCAGGAAAGATGGCTCAGCGGTTAAGACCACTGGCTGCTCTTGCAGAGGACCTGGGTTCAGTTCCCAGAACTCACATGGTGGATCTCGACCACCTTAAAGTTCAGTTTCAGGAGACTCAGGACCCTCCCTGGCTCACGAAGGAACCAGGCATAAAGTATGCACTACACTTCCACACATGCAGACAAAAATTAAAAAGATTTATTTTGAAAAAAAAAAAATGGGGATTGGAGAGACTGGCTCAGTACAAACACTGCTCTCCCAAGTTCCCAGCATCTGAGTTCAGTTTTCAGCACCCGCAGTGGGCGAATGACAACTGTCTGTACCTCCAGTTCTGGAGGGCTCTTGGGGCCCTTTCTAGAATTTGGCAAAAATTTGACATTGGGCCAGGACAAGGAAGTAGGCTCAGGATCTAGATCATCCTGATCAGTCCCTGAATACCACGGGACTCTGTTTATTGCCTTGCTTGTTCCTTGAGTACTTTTGTTTATTGCTCTATTTGTCCCTCGACCTAGAACTGACCTTATTCTTTGCTTGTACTTAGAATGGTATAAAAGCAGAACGGGGAAAAATAAAGTCGCTTCAGCCTCAGCACCGGCTGGAGTCATGTTATATATAATGTGCCATTGAGGGCCTGGAGACCCTGTTGACTGAGCTGGCTTAGTGACAACTCTAGGGAATCTGACGCCCTCTTCTGGCCTCTGTGGGTACTGATGCCCCCCTCTCCCCATAATTAAGAAGAAAATTTAAAGACTATATACTCCTGGCCCTTTCTGTGAGTGCTTGGGTTGGCACAGCATGTCACCCACTGAGTCATCTTGCGGTCCTCAGACTCACTCTTTGCTGTGAAAATACCATTAACAGAAACAGTTCTTGGGGAAATGAATGGCTGTGTGATAGCAGGCCAGCGAAGACGCACCAAGTGGAGTGTAAGAGGTACCACCATACCCCATCCTTTCGACAGTGTTCACTGTGTGACCTCAATTAGTTTCCTAGTGTGACCCATGAACTATACAACATTGGCCTTGATGTGTTCTGGACAAAGTTCTTTATTTGAAAAAGACTTCGATGAAATTTCAGGCAGGGACGTGTCTCTCTCTCTCTCTCTCTCTCTCTCTCTCTCTCTGTGTGTGTGTGTGTGTGTGTGTGTGTGTGTGTGTGTAGGGGGGTTTATACTGGTTTAAAAATACACTTCGGTGCCAACCAACCAGAGCTTCCAGGGACTAAGCCACTACCCAAAGACTATACATGGACTGACCCTGGGCTCCAACTTCATAGGTAGCAATGAATAGCCTAGTAAGAGCACCAGTGGAAGGGGAAGCCCTCGGTCCTGCCAAGACTAAACCCCCAGTGAACGTGATTGTTGGGGGAGGGTGGTAATGGGGGGAGGATGGGGAGGGCAACACCCATAGAGAAGGGGAGGAGGAGGGGTTAGGGGATGTTGGCCCCAAAACCGGGAAGGGGAATAACAATCGAAATGTAAATAAGAAATACTCAAGTTAATAAAGATGGAGAAAAAATAATTTAAGGGAAAAAAAATCAGAACTGTGTCAATAGGGCTGGGGATTTAGCTCAGCGGTAGAGCGCTTACCTAGGAAGCTTAAGGCCCTGGGTTCGGTCCCCAGCTCCGAAAAAAAAAAAAAAAAAAAAACCAGAACTGTGTCAATAAAGTATTCTAAGAACATAAAAAAAATACACTTCGGGGATTTAGCAATGAAGACAAGCTTGACTCTGGCTCAGACAAACCAGCTATAATAGGGATTGGTGGGAGGCTATGGGGAAATCAGAACGGAATTGAGTGCTAGAGAATTGAGTTACTACAGTGGGAAGGCAGGAGGCAAAAGAACATGCGCAGTCTGGTCTTATTTTTGTAAAAAAAATGCATAGAAGAATTTGTGAGGGTATATAGTAAATGAATAGACTATAGGCGTACCCCTCTATGCCCATCTGAAAAGGTTGTTACTGTCAGTGGTGCTTACATGATGCGTGGGTGACCGTGTGACGCATGGGTGACTGGTGTGGGTGCACGAATGACGGTGGGGGCGCATGGGTGAAGGTGTGGGTCCATGAGTGCCACAGCATGCACGTGGAGATCAAAGGAGAATTTTCAGTAGTTTGGTATTTCAGGAATTGGTTCTCTCCTTCCACCATATGCTTCTGAGGTATGAACTCAGGTCATCAGGGGCTTGGCAGCCTTTTCCTGATGAGTCACCTCAATGGCACATCTTCTGATATATATATATATATATATATATATATATATATATATATATATATATATATATGTGTGTGTGTGTGTGTGTGTGTGTGTGTGTGTGTGTGTGTGTGTGTGTGTGTGTGTGTGTGTTCCTGTGTGGCTACATGTTTATGTGTCATTGCATACAACCTCTGGTGTCAGTTCTAACCTTCCCTCTTGTTTGAGGCAGGGTCTCCCCTGCAGCTGCCTCTAACTCAGGGCATTACGATCGCCCAGCAAAGACTTTTACTAACTGAGCCATCTCTCTGGTCCCATTTTTGGATTGTTTTTTATTTTTTTTGAGGGGTTCTTTTTTTTGGAGCTGGGGACCGAACCCAGGGCCTTGCACTTCCTAGGCAAGCGCTCTACCACTGGGCTAAATCCCCAACCCCTGGATTGTTTTTGAGACAGGGTCTTACACTGTAGCTCAGGCTGGTCTGGAATTTACTCTGTAGACCAGGCTGCCCCCTAACTCATGGCGATCCTCCTGCCTTAGCACTGGGATTAGAGGCACGAGCTATACCCAGTCCATCATTAAACCTTATTAAACCATGAGGTATTGAGCACTGAACAGCAAATTCCCTGACACTTTCCCAATAGTCCCTGACCTGGAGTGTCTATCAGCCTTCATACTCCTTTCCTTAGGGAGACCAGGGGAGCCTGACACAGACTAGAGCAGAGGTATACTAGGGACAGGACAGACCCAGCCCCTGACAGAGGGCTCAGCAGGCTTCAGCTATCAATAGTAGACGCCGAGTATCCAGATAAATGGTGACTCTGCCCTGACGCTTAAAATATTTGTACAGGATAACTGTTGTCTCCTAGCAGAGAAATATATCAAACCATTTGAGATTTGATGAACTAACATGGAAATATAAAGACTTAGCACCAAAAGAGAGTCTCCTACTTCAGGGTCTTGAAGGAGAATAATTATCTAGCTGTGTATATGCAGGGTGTGATGATGTGACCCTTTAATCCTGGAAGCAGAGATAGCCGCACCTCTGTGAGTTCTAGACCAGGGACTGTATTTACCTGGTATTCAGTGTGTGTCTGTGTGCACCTGTGTGTCACAGGGCACATGCGAAGGCCAGAGGACGACTTTCAAGAACTGGTTCTCTCTTTTCACCATGTGAGTCACTGATTAAACGTAGTTGTCAGGTGTGACAGAACTGCCTTCACCCACTGAGCCACATGGTGAAACTTTTTATATAACTTTTTTTAAAAAAAGATTTACTTATTTATTCTATATGAGTACACTGTCACTGTCCTCAGACACACCAGAAGAGGGCATCGGATCTCACTACAGATGGTTGTGAGCCACCATGTGGTTGCTGGGAATTGAACTCAGGGCCTCTGGAAGAGCAGTCAGTGAGTCACTTAACCACTGAGCCATCTCTCCAGCCCCACTTTTATATAACTTAATGTATAAATCTATACATTATTTACAAACCAAAAATAGTACTTCTGGAATAATTTTTTTTAAAAATCCTTATTTATTATTATGAATTATTATTGTTGTTTGTGTGTGTGAATGTGTATGTGTGTACATGTGTGTGTGTATGAATGTGTATGTGTGCAGACGTGTGAAAGCCCGAGCACAGCTTTGGAGATCTTCTGGGTTCTGGAAATCAAACTCAGGTCTTGAGGCTGAGACCATTTGGTGGCAAGGACTGGGCATCTCACTGGGCCAAGAGTTCTTATATGGTAGAGTGAAGAGATTTCCTTTCACAATTTTGTGGTTGTTACATGGACGTATACACGTCTGTATATCTACATACATGTAGACATTCAATATCCTCCTCTACTGTAGCCCATTATATTACATACGTCATTTTAACCAGACTATTTACTTATCTATTCATGTATGAGCATTCTGCCTGCATGTATGTATGTGCAGCCTGTGAGCCTGGTACCCACCAGAGTACAGAAGATGGTGTCAGATCACCTGTAACTGTAGTCACAGATGGCTGCGAACCACCGTGTGTGTGCTGGGAACCAAGCCCGGGACCTCTGCAAGAAAAACCAGTGCTCTAACCACTGACCATCTCCTTGCCCCTCTGACCTTTTTTTTTTTTTTTTTTTTAAATCTCTCACTAAACTGGAGCTCACTGATTCAGCAAGACGAGCTAGAGTTCCAGGAGCCTCCTGCCTCTGCTTTCTAGAGCTATAATTACATGTGCAAGCCACCACACTAGGATGATCATCATGTTGTCGTCACCATCATCACCATCATGTCATCATCATCACCACCACCACCATCATCACCATCTGTCATCATCATCACCACCACCACCATCATCATCACCATCATATCATCATCATCACCACCACCACCACCGCCACCACCACCATCATCATGCTATGTTTTCTTCATCATCATCATGCTATGTTTTCATCATCATCATCATTATCGTCATCATGATGCTATGTTTTTCTGTAGTTGCTGGGACCCTGACTCAAGTTCGCACTTTTGTGTGGCAAACACTTTACTGAGTGAACCCCCTTCTCACGCCTCACTTAGATTATTAAAGCAGATAAGAGCAGGGCTGGGGATCTAACTAAGGGTAGAGACCTTGCTTACCATGCACGATGAAGTGTTCAGTCCCCCAGTACCACAAGAAGTGGGTAAAAACAAAGGGAGGGAGAGGGAGAAAGAAAGAGAGAGAGAGAGAGAGAGAGAGAGAGAGAGAGAGAGAGAGGAGAGCAGATAAATGCTCACGTTTCACTAGAAGCAAAACGGCGAGGACTTGCATACACACCGTGCGGAAGTGGCTGCTGAGATGGTCTAGCCTGCTGAAGCGTTTCCCACAGGCCTGGCACGGGTAGGGCCTCTCTCCTGTGTGGCAGCGCAGGTGGCGCTTGAGGTCCGCCTTCCGCTTCACCACATGTGTGCAGTACGGGCACTTGAACCGCAGCCTGGGCAGATCGTCTGTCAGGAGACAGTGGGGTTAAATCACCACAGGGAGCACGGCAACGACTCTGTCAGCATAAGGGAGTTGCTGGGTCCAGACTTGGGAAGGGAAAGTCAGATGACCTGAATTAAGCGCCCTGGACTGCCGAGCAACCCTGGCACAGAAGTAAAACGTGTTTGCACAGACCTCCACTCTTCCCCTCTTTAATCTAATCCTTCACGTTAGAGTTTTACACTTGGAAAGGTAGTGCCAGACATTAAACCACACACACACACACACACACACACACACACACACACACACACACACACACACACAGAAGCCGAAAATGAAGCAAATTAATTTTTAAAGAGGAATTTTTGTTTGTTTTTGTTTGCTTGAGACAGTGTCTTACTAGGCAGTCCTGGGTGGCCTCAAACTCACAGAGATGAGCCTGCCTCTGACCCCCAAGTCCTGAGATTAAAAGTGTGTACCTTGCTTCACAGAGATTTTTTAATTAATTAATTACTTAATTAATTTTTTTTAAAGATTTATTCATTTATTATATATAAGTACACTGTAGCTGTCTTCAGATATACCAGAAGAGGGCATCGGATCTCTTTACAGATGGTTGTGAGCCACCATGTGGTTGCTGGGAATTGAACTCAGGACCTCTGGAAGAGCAGTCGGTGCTCTTAACCGCTGAGCCATCTCTCCAGCCCTAAATATTTTTTAAAAATTAATTAAGTGGGCTGGAGATGGCTGGTGGTTAAGAGCTGGAGAGATGAACTCAGTAATTACATGGTGGCTCACAACCATCTATAAAAGATTGATGCCTCTTTCTGATGTATCTGAAGATAGCTACAGTGTACTTATATATAATAAATGAATAAATCTTTAAAAAAATATTTATTTATATTATGTACATGAGTACACTGTTGCTGTCTTCAGACACACCAGAAGAGGGCATCAGATCCCATTACAGATGGTTGTGAGCCACCATGTGGTTGCTGGGAATTGAACTCAGGACCTCTGGAAGAGCAATCGGTGCTCTTAACTGCTGAGCCATCTCTCCAGGCCCTATGAAATAAATTTAAGTAAAAAATATGACTTAAAAAAAATCGTAAGAGGCTGGAGGTCTCAGGAAGAGCAACGGCTGCTTTTCTAATGGACCTAGAATGGTTCACAGTGCCCACATCCGGTAGCTTACATCTGTAATTCCAAGTCCAGAACATCCAATACACTTGGCTAGCCTGTGGGTGTCACCCATACAGACATGCTCAAACACAGACACAGACACAGACACACAGACACACTCACACACACACAGACACACAGACACACACACACACACACACACACACACACACACACACACACACGAATAATGTAAAAATCTCTTTAAAACTGCTGTGGCACCTAAAATGAGGGGCCTTTGGGACTTGAGAGACTTAGTCTCTCTGGGGTACCTGGAAAGCTCCTGGAGGCGACCTCAGGCCCTTGGCTGTACGGGTAGCCAGCAGAAACAGGATCCACTTCAGCATCCACCTGGACCTGCTCTTCAGACTGGGGAACATGGTGGCTGGAATCGGATGTCCGAGCGTCTCCTTTGCCCGACTTGAAATGAACAACTTCAGATGGTGGTGGCAATCTCAAGTGCTTGGTCTTCTTAATGGGGTCCTTCCTTTGCTCATGCTTGGCCAATGGTGGCTGAGGACTCCTCTGGGAGGCTGGGTGGTAACTGTACTTGTTCCATGGCTTTCCACTCACTATGGCTGGTCCTTGGTCTGGGCTCAGGTGAGAGCGGGGAGACCCGCCATCTTCCTGCCAGCTGCTGCTATAAACAGAGGGACGCTCTACTCCATTAGAGCCAGTGTCCTTATCCGAGAGGCTGAAGTAGCGATCTTTCTCCTTCTCACTAATATCCAAGGAGGACTTAATGAAAGTCTTGCACACGCTGATGACGTCAGTCATCTGAAGGAAGCTCGCGGCGGACATCACTTCTATCACATTCTGTCCCGTAAGGGAGAGTTTGCCGGAATAGACGAAGTCCAGGATGACCGTGAAGGTGTCGGGGGAGAAGGTCTGAAACGTGGCTGTGGTTGGCTGACTTGTCTCCTTGGAGTTCTGAGAAAGCAGCATTTTAAAGTAGCCACTGCTCGCGAACAATACATTCCGATGCGCCTTGAAGACCTTGCCTTCGACTAGAATACTGCAGTCACAAAACACGTCTTGCCTGCGCTGCTCGTTCAGTTGCTCCAGGAGGTGGGACTGGTGCGAGGAGATCTCCATTTTGCGGGGGAAGGACTCACGTGGGTAGCGGAGAGGACCTAAAGGGGGTAAGGACATACGTGGGTACCGGAGAGAACCTAAGAAACAAGCCTGCAACTTGCCGGTGAAAGTACGAATCAGAAAGATCGGTTTCCCAGCTAACCCTCTTTTCTTCTTATAAAATAGTTCCCAAGACACAGAAAACAGCGGGCCCCACAGGAGCGGCTACCGCTAGCCTACAGTCCCTGCTACTCAGAAGGCTAAGGCATGAGGATTACAAGCTCAAGGCCTGCTTGAGCTACAGAGGTTCGAGGTCAGCCCGGAAAATTTGCAAGATTCTGTCTCAAAATAAGAAGTGAGGAGAAGGATATAGTCACATGGCAAAATACCAGCTGAACTTATGGGGGAAGGCCCCGTGTTGCAAAAACCAACCAAAACAGAAACAACAGACAAAATAAAACAACCCCAACCCACATGTGCACACTCCCACACACACAAACCCGGCAGGAGAGGGTTCCAGGCTACCCTATTCCTACCTCTATTTCTGATGTAAAATTCTAGTCGTCACTACATGATGACTGGAACTATTTGTCAAGGTCTGATGCTCAAACTTAGAAAGACGTGCCTGGTGCACAAAGACCACAGAAGCAAGCAGTGCATCGTATGGAAATGACAGTGTAGCTGACACTGAAATCCTGTAGCAATGGACCTGACAGTGTCTTCATTTTGGATGGCACTCAGTCTCCCGAGTGCAGGGCCTCTAGGCTTGCACTTCCACGCTGCCTAGGAAAGCTGCCCACTCTTTTCTCTTAAGATGTTTTTACTTATTTTATATATGTGAGTACACCGTAGCTGTCTTCAGACACACCAGAAAAGGGCATCAGATCCCATTACAGATGGTTGTGAGCCACCATGTGGTTGCTGGGAATTGAACTCAGGACCTCTGGAAGAGCAGTCAGTGCTCTTAACCGCTGAGCCATCTCTCCAGCCCTGAGAGCAGCTCATTTTTACTGTGGCTGGTAGCATCCTCCCCCCTGGCCTCCTGAGCTCGACCTTTCGTCTCTCTTACCCTTCCCCTTCACTCAGGCTAGGCCATGGCCTATCAAACAAACAAACAAACAGGAGCTGGAGAGATGGTTCAGTGGTTAAGAGCACTGGCTGTTCTTCCAGAGGTCTTGAGTTCAATTCCCAGCGACCACATGGTGCCTCACAACCATCTGTAATGGGATCTGGTGCCCTCTTCTGGTGTGTCTGAAGACAGCAATAGTGTATTCACATACATGAAATAAATAAATCTTAAAAAACAAAACAAAAACCATAAAATGAGACAGTTTAGGGTCAGTGGTATAAGCACAAATGATTTAATAGCAGTCGAGTGAAATTATTTCTTGCCATGTCTAGTAATGAAAAGAAGGGTGGTGTTGGGAAAATGCTGAAGTCCTAAGGAATGGAGGAGGGCAAGACATTCAGTGTACTCTTCAATTTTTTACAATTTTTTTTGTTTTGTTTTTTGTTTTTCATGTTTCTTTTTTTCGGAGCTGGGGACCGAACTCAGGGCCTTGCGCTTGCTAGGCAAGCGCTCTACCACTGAGCTAAATCCCCAACCCCTTACAATTCTTTTGTTCTGTTTATTGCTTGTTTTTCCAAGATGGAGTTTCTCTGTGTAGAGAAACTATCCTGACCTGGAACTCACTCTGTAGACCAGGCTAGCCTCCAACTCAGAGATCCACCTGCATTTGCTTCCAGAGCGCTGAGATGAAAGGCATTGTACCACCACTGCCTGGCTCACAGAAAATTAAATTATTTTTAAGTTAATTTTTCCATCAGGAAAATTTTTGTTTAAGTTTCAGTAAAAATTGCTTTCGGGGCAGTTGGTAGGAGTTGAAAGTGGGTATCTGTGTTGGTCAGAGTTGCCATGAGCAAGTTCTTTAAACAGGCTCTACCTGGGGGCTCCTGGGGAGCAGGAAGACACTTCACGTTAAAAGTAAAGTGGACAATATCTTCCCAGGCACTGCCTCTGACACTCGGTAGGGCCGACAGAAGCTGAGAGGGATGAGCCCAGCTCCATTCACACAGGAGTGACTACACTTGTCACCTAGTGCAAACACGCCAGCCCACAGCTCAGATCCTTGGGGAGCAGGCAGAACTGCAAGACAGGATTAAGCGTGAGTTTAGGGGTGCACACACTTTCGTAAACCCCCGCCATAAACTGGGCAACAGGATTTCCAGAGAGAACTAATAATGAGTTTGCAGGTTGATCACTCTCTTATGTCCCTGAAATAAATGATCTGTCTGGAACATAAAGAACAGCTTCTGATCTCTGCATAGGATATCATCTTGGTTGACAGACAAGAGCCCAGGAAATAAACCCTCCATATCAGAATCTAGGGGTTCATTTTCCAGCTGTTTGTGGTGGAAAAGATTTCCGTGCCAATGAAAAAGTGAACTGTGGAGACGGGTGTCAGGTGGTGGCTCAGGTGTCAGGTGGTGGCTCGGAGGCTCTCTCCTCACCTGCATCTGCATATTGAAGTTGAGGCTGCTCACTGCAGTAACCATGACAACGGCGATGGAGCGCCTAAGAGGGGAAAGGATAGGCTCCAGGCCTCAGACTCTCAGAGAACTATTGCCCTAAGGGAGTTTTTTCCTACAGCTTGAGGTGGGGACCTCCGGAACAACCAATCACGAAGTATGCATGGCTTTCAAAGTTACAACAGAAGTTATTTCACGCCTTGACCAAATTTCTTCTGTAAGAACCATTGATGAAGGAGAAGGACCTGGGCACTTGGAATGAGAGCTCTGGAACAGATTCAGACCATCGGAGAACCTTGTACCTCTGAAGTGCCCTGAGCTCCCCACATACCAGGAAAAGAGCCTCTCTTCACTGGGACTGTTATCTTCCTCCTTCTTCCATTCCTCTTCCCTTTTCCGTCCCACCCTCACCCCAGTCAGAACTCAGGTGGGCCTCACACCCAGGATCCTTCTGCCTCAGCCTCCCAAGTGCAAGACTCTGGTGTGTGTGTGCGCGCATGTGTGTGTGTGTGCGTGCGTGTGTGATGAGCTCTACTTCTACACTCTATCTGAAACATAGGGGTGCTGTGAGTAAGCAATGTCCCGCAGAAACATTTGAATGTTTCCTCTCCAGGAACTATTTGGAGGGAATTGAAAGAATTAGGAGAGGTGACCTTGTTGGACAAAGGTTGTCACTGGGGGTGGGTTCTAAGGTTTTAAAAGCCCACACCAGGGGCTGGAGAGATGGCTCAGCGGTTAAGAGCACCCGACTGCTCTTCCAGAGGTCATGAGTTCAATTCCCAGCAACCACATGGTGGCTCACAACCATCTGTAAAGAGATCTGATGCCCTCTTCTGGTGTGTCTGAAGACAGCTACAGTGTACTTATATATAATAAATAAATAAATCTTTAAAAAAAAAAAAAAAAAAAAAAAGCCCACACCAGGCTGCCTGTCTGTCTGTCCGTCTGTCTGTCTGTCTCTCTGGGTCTGCACATCAGGAGGAAGCTCTTAACTACTGCTCCACCAACACGAGCGGAGCCATGCTCCCCGCCACCATGGTAACGGACTAAACCTCTGAAACTGGAAGTCCCCGATTCAATTTCTCTCACAGCAATGAAAGAGTGACTAAGACAGAAGTCGGTGCCGGGCAGCTGGATACTGCGGTGACAGCCCTGACCTGGTTACTTGTGACTTTGGGATTTTGGATTAGGAACGTGGTTGGAGGCTTTAAGCAGGCCTTAGTCAGCCATACTAGTAAGGCCATGAAGGCCAATGGAGCTGAGGGCAATGTAAATCATCGGCTGGCTCCGGAAGGTTCAGACAGGGAGTGTGTTAGTGAATGGCCTAGCCTTATGTTGGCAGAGAATGTGACTCCTTTTTCCCTTGTCCTAAAAATCTGCCTGAGGCCAAATCGAAGAGTTTCAGATTAGGGCATTGGCCGAGATTTCAAAGATAGCCTAGTATTGACTTTGTCCGAAGATACCCCTAAGAACTGTGGTCATCAGTAATCACTCTTCTGCAGTTCTATACTGAAAAGGAGCAAGTTGGACAGGACAAATACAAAAACACAGCTTAAGGAGAGAAGGAACGGGCTGGAGAGGTGGCTCAGTGGTTAAGTCCTGAGTTCAAATCCCAGCAACCACATGGTGGCTCACAACCATCTGTAATGAGATCTGATGCCCTCTTCTCGTGTGTCTGAAGACAGAGAGAGAGAGAGAGAGAGAGAGAGAGAGAGAGAGAGAGGGATTTAAAATAAATCTTTTAAAAAAAGAGAGAGAGGGGGTTGGGGATTTAGCTCAGGGGTAGAGCGCTTGCCTAGCAATCGCAAGGCCCTGTGTTCAGTCCCCAGCTCCGGGAAAAAAAAAAAAAAAAAAAAAAAAAGCCGGAGGCTGAATGGAATAAAGGGATTGTCAACTTCAGGGCAAGACCTCATCCAGCTAAGTTCCAATTTGTGAGACGGAAGTAAAGGAAAGCGTATGCAGTGAAGGAAACCTTCAAGCAGGAGAAAGCTGGTCAAAATGTATTGGATGGGGCGTGTTCCAGGCCCAGCAAGCAGCCGGCCTTGGCAGTGTCAGCCACATGGTTCTGGCTTTAGAGTCAAGGATACAAGAAAGGGGTTGTGGAATCTCCCTCCTTGGCTAAGGAAAGCCACCAAGGTCAGGCACGTGTCAGGGTGACCTCCATGGAGTCTCAGAGAGGCCATTGTGTGAAGCTATGAAAGTGAAGCCTGCGTTGCCTTGGAGATCCTAACATGTTGAGAGGCCAGAGTCGTGGGCTACCTGCTGAAGCAAGCTGCAGACTGGATGTGGAACCAGCCCAGGAGAAAGAAGTGTGCTGCAGTCAACGGAGCTGAAAGGAGTTGGAGATCTGAAGAGAGACATTAGACGTGGAGATGCAGAATGGGGAGTTTGCCCTGCTGGGTTTCAGACTCGCTTTGGTCCAGCGTTTCCTCAGTAAGCTCCCCTTCCTCCCTTCTGAAATGGTAATGTGCGGCTGTGTGTTGAAGTAGATGCTTTGCCTTGAGTCTCGGAAGACTGGAGTTCAAACAGAGTTGAGACAGAAAGACCACGAGGACTCTTGAAGTGGGACTGAATGCATTTTGCATTATGATATGGCTACCGGCCCATGGGGGCCGTGCACTGGAATGTGGAGACTTGAATCAGAAGAGCCCCATAGGCTAAGACAAGGGCAGGCTGCCATTCCTAACTTGCCTTTCTAGACAGCTGTGTGGCTCCTGACCTGAGATGCTCACCCGTAGCGGGTGCCTAGCAAGCAAGCTTCCTCAGACCTCCCTCACCACGCCAGCACCACTGGACCATACTCACAGCCACAGAACGTTTTCCAAGGTGCTAACTTTCTAAACCCACACAGAAGGAAAGAAAGGGTTTGTCAGATTTCACTAAACAACCTAGGCACAGACCTAGGAATGAATAATGACTTCAAAGGAATACACTGTTGAAGTTGGCTGAATTCATTGACCTGGATGCAGTTACCAGATTCTGGATTTAAAGTGTTTGCACAGGCACCTGTGGGTGCGAGGGGCGGGGGTGGGGAGCAGCTCTGAAATGTATTTTTCTCCTTGACTGCAACTGGAACTCAGGAGCAGATAATTTCCAAATATGTTAAAATACCAGAACGTCTGGCGGAGTGTGGAAAAAGGCCAAGTGATCGGGCTACCATTTTGATCCCATCAGAGATGATGCTCTGAAAAGCTGGGTGCTGGCCAACAGGATGCGGTGTGCGTTAAAAGCACTGCATGGGGCGTGGGGGTGGGGTGGGCACTGAGCAATGTATGACCCCATCTCTTCTCCAAAACTGTGACACTCGGTCTTGACACCAAGGGGGCGGGGCTACAGCTCAGCGGTAGAGTCCTTGTCTACAAGGTATTGTGGTCAGTCTCCAACACTGAGGACAAGAAAAGGAATGAAGGAAGGGATGGAAGGAGGGAAAGCCAACTGCAGCATCTCGTGCCTGTAGCTCCCGTGTGGGGAGGATAAGACAGGGATTCCCGAGGCTTGCTACTCTCAGGCTCCAGGTTCAGCAAGACTCTGTCTCGAAAACTAAAGCGGCAGCCGAACTCAGAGGCACGTGTCTTCAGTCACATCGCTTGAGGTGAAGAAGCAGGCAGATCTCAGTAAGTTCCATGCCAGCCTGGTCTGCATAAAGAGTTCCTGGGCCACCTAAGACTACACAGTGAGACTCTGTCTTAATATAACAATAACGATGTTGTGGAAAGTGACTGAGGAGAATATTTGACATCAACCTCTGGCCTCTATACTCATGTGCATACGCATGTATATATACATGGATGCATGCACATAGGAGCATGTTACACACACACACACACACACACACAGAAGGAAAGAAGTAATAGGGTGAAGCTGGTACAGCTCGGTGGTTCACATTAGCAATGGACAAGCCCCCTGGCTTAGTCTCCAGCACCAATAAAACAAGAGCAAAACCGCAAAGCAAGAACGAAGGCAACCTCGGAGTTTCTGCAGCCTCCCCTGCATCCAGCCTCTACCTCCAACTTACGCAGCTTTTGCTCTGACTCTGCAGAGACCTTAACTGCCAAGGTGCAAATGCCACCCCTTAGAAATACGGACCAGTACCACTGAATTGGACTGTGCCTCGACTTTCTGTCCTCTTCTGGGGGAGGAACAACTTCACTTGCATTTTGAAAATGGAGGCAGGAGATCTCTGAGTGTGAGCCCAGCCTGGTCTACAGAGTGAGTTCCAGGACAGCCAGGGCTGCAGAGAGACACCCTGTGGATGCTGTGTGGATGGGGATGGAGTCAGATGACTTCTGACACGAAATGGAAGGCTGACTGGAAAACGCTCAGCAGCTGTGCTAACCCAACCGAGAAAAGCACAGAACCGAGCTGGTCAAACTCAGGATGGCTGGGGAGAGGCTCAAGACGCCCAATCTTAGCCGAGGAGACACTGACAAGTTGATGACTACTGGAGGAGGAAGGGTCATTTTCCTCTGTAGTTGTGGCCCCAGTAAGTTGTCCACTATCCAACAAGTGACCTCATCCTTATGTGCATATGGCTGACAGTAACAGGACTCAGCAGGTTATGAAGAAGAAAGGGACAGGGAGAAGGAGCGCATGAAGTCAGGAGGGAGACATGTTGGAAAAAGTATGGGGTACGGGGGAACTTGGAGACAGGGAATGAGCAATGATGTAATCAAAACCCCTTGTACACATACATGAAATTCTCAAAGAATAAATGGAAAATATTATATTAAAATTTCAACACGGGCTGGAGAGACAGTTCAGCAGCCAAGAGCACTGGCTGCTCTTCAGGAGGGCCTAGGTTCAATTCCCAGCTCCCACGTGGCAGATCATGGGTGTCTGTAACTCCAGTTTTAGGGGATCCCAAACCCTCACAAAGACATACACGCAAGCAAAACACCAATGCATGTGAAAGGAAAATTAAAAACTGGATGATAGGGCTGGAGAGATGGCTCAGTGGTTAAGAGCACTTACTGCTCTTCCAGAGGTCCTGAGTTCAATTCCCAGCAACCACATGGTGGCTCATGACCATCTGTAATGGGATCTGATGCCCTCTTCTGGTGTATCTGAAAATAGCTACAATGTACTCACATGCATAAAATAAAACTTAAAAAAAAAATTAAAAAAAAAAAAAAAAAATTGGATGATATTTGACAGTAAGTTAGAGGCTTGGGGGGCAAGCCAGCGTGTGAAGTAGTTGCCACGCAAGCATGGGGACCTGCTCTGACCCCTAGAACCTACATAAACTCTGATGTGGCAGCATGCATCTGTGCTCCTCATGAGAAGAAAAGTCAGGCGATTCGGGTGTAGGATAAGTCTAAATGGTCCTGGTCCTGATCTGAGCAGGAGGCCCTGGGATGACCTTCTCCCTTATATGGGACCAGGAACATTAGGAGCTGGAGAGAGATGGCTCAGCGGTTAAGAGCACTGAATGCTCTCCCAGAGGTCCTGAGTTCAATTCCCAGCAACCACATGGTGGCTCACAAGCACCGTAACACTAGTTCTAAAGGATCTACAGCCCCTTTCTGACCTTTGCATGCATGCAGTGCACAGACATACATGCAGGCAAAATACCTATACACATCATAGAACTAATATACAGAATTAATATTTATATTAATAAAATCAAAGGATTAAACTTTTCCACGTGCAGCTGGAGTGGAGCTCGGAAACAGAACACCCAAGGGCCTGAGTTCAGTCTCCAGCACCAAGGACATGACTTCCTCATACCTGGAAAGGTCCGATGCTACTCTTGAAACCTTAAGACTGTTGCAGGGCAAAGAGGAAGGGCTCCAAGTCTGCACAAACAGCACAGTGTCTGTGGGGAGAAAAGATAGATACGCAGGGTGAACTTCTGTAATGAGAGACATATCTGTGGGGATATCTGGTTATTTATTTATACAGAAGGCATCGATGTTCAGCATGTAAAAATAATCTGGCATAGAGTATTCGTTTTGATGCATTAGGTCACCTTCTAAATAATTAACACTTTAGGGGATCATGGAACACACGTGGGATCCTGACACTTGGGAAGTGTAACAGGAGGGCCAGGGGTTCAAGGCTGGCTGGGTCTGCCTTGGACCCTGCCTTAAAATAATAGTAACCTGGCTACAAAAGCAACTAAATTGGCAACTAAAGCAGCAGGAGGGAAACTGTGAATAAACTCAGAAGTTGGAGGAATAACTGTTTTATGGGTTTCAAACTTGCGATCCTCCTGCTTCAGCCTCCAGTGTTGGAAGGACGGGCATGTGCTACCATGCCCAGGAAAAGTTTGAGGGAGGAAAAAGTCTTGGCAGAATGAATGATCGTGTCTGTTAGGACGGGGTGGGTGGGAGCAGTTCCTCTGACAGTGCTCTGGGATCACCAGAGCTCCGTGGGGCACAATCACGGTCTTCTCTGTGGCCAGCCAAAGTGAATTCAGTTACCAGAGAATAAACTTGTAAACTGAGCCTATGCCTTACACAGCTTTTACACGGTGGTGAAATGTCAGGTTTTGGGACAATCACCAAGTTCCACCCTAGCAACTCAGACATCGAAGAGCACATTTCCCACAGTCCTTTGCAGTAAAGTTTCCACAGTGTGAGATGTCAATGAGGTATTCTTTCATGACAGGTGTAAGGGAGGCAGAAAGCAGGTGGGAACCATGTGTGCATAGCTGGGCTGTTAATGCTGGCAGACATGTTGATGGAACCTTGATGGCTGGCAAGACAGCAAATGACTTATACATATATTCGAATGTCATGAATCTCATTAAGACATTGTTAACAGTTATACTTCTTTTTGTTAAAAGACTTATTTATTTTATCTATATGAGTACACTGTCGCTGTCTTCAGACACACCAGAAGAGGGCATCGAATCCCATTACAGATGGTTGTGAGCCACCATGTGGTTGCTGGGAATTGAACTCAGGACCTCTGGAAGAGCAGTCGGTGCTCTTAACCACTGAGCCATCTCTCCAGCCCCATCAGTTATAATTCTTAAACAGATAAGTAGAGTCACTGGTGACATTGAAGGCAGCAGTTTCTGGATCCCCAAACTGCAGCTAGGAATGTCATTTGCAGCCCCCAGAGTCCTTCCGTGATGGCCCCTTGGGTAGTCTTGTTCTGGGAAACATTTCAGAAGCCCTGAACCACAAGCCCCTTATGCAAGCCCTTTTGATGAGGACCCAAACATTTCAGTAGATCTCTCTCTGCTTAAAATACTCGAACTGTTTTTGCTTTCCTGAAACAAGATCCAGACGGCAGACTGGTACCCCGTTGTCCTCAGGACTGGAGCAGAGGGGTGAGCAGTCTGTGAGCTACATGCCTTGGTTTCTTCATCTAAAAAAACGACAATAACAACAGTAACCTGAGGCTCTGGAGCTACGGGATTACAGCCATGAGAAATAACCCAAGGAAAACGTCCACCACAGGCCTTCCAGGTAAATCACAGAGCTGGAGAGATGGCTCAGTGGTTAAGGTCACTGGCTTGAGCCGGGCATGGTGGTACACTCCTTTAATCCCAACACTCGGAAGGCAGAGGCAGGAGGATCTCTGGGAGCTGAAGTCCTGCTGGTCTACAGAGCGAGTTCCAGGACACAGAGAAACTCTGTCTCAAAATCACCGACAATAGAGGAGAAGTTGCTGCTCTTCCCAAGGACCTGAGTCAGAGTCCCAGCACCAACCCGTTGGTCCACAACAATAGGATCCATCCAGGGTCCCATTCTGACCTGTATGGGCACCAGGCACACACATAAATGTAGGTATAATAATCATACACATAAAAATAACTTTTGGGCTGGAGAGATGGCTCAGCGTTTAAGAGAACTGACTGCTCTTCGAGAGGTCCTGAGTTCAAATCCCAGCAACCACATGGTGGCTCACAACCATCTGTAATGAGATCTGATGCCCTCTTCTGGCCTGCAGTTGCACATGCAGGCAGAACACTGTATACATAATAAATAAATAAATCTTAAAAAAAAAAAATAACTTTTAAATAAACAAGTGTTGCCAAGTGGTGCCTGCCTTTAATCCCAGTATTGGGAAGCACACGCTTAAGTTTTGGGTTTGTTTTGTTTGAGACAGAGTCTCACTGTGTAATCTTGCTTGACCTGGAGCCTGCTATGTAGACCAGGCTCCACCGGTCTCTGCCTCCCTGGTGCTGGGATTAATTAAAGTTTCAAAAATTAAATATAGTTTTTTTTTTTTTTAATTTTATGTGTCTGCATGTATATGCAATCTGTGTGTAGTACCCACGAGCACCAGAAGAGGGCGTCTGATCCCTGGACCTGGAGTTAGGGCCTGGACCTGGAGTTATGGCCAGTTAGGAGCTGCCCAATGTTGAGTGCTGGGAACTGAACTCGGGTCCTCTGGAAGAGAGGCGAGTGCTCTTAAGTCCTGACCCATCTTGCGAACAATTTAGAATTTCATTGTCATACATTTTCTTGTGTCTGCTAGAATGCTTATGTAGAACTGACTGCTTCTACCAAATGTTGATAGGTACCAAAAAGCAAGAGAACCCGTTTCAAATTATATAGGGGGATTGGGGATTTAGCTCAGAGGTAGAGTGCTTGCCTAGCAAGCGCAAGGCCCTGAGTTCGGTCCCCAGCTCCAGAAAAAAAAAAAAAAAAAAAAAAAAAAAAAAAAAGAATTACCTATACAGCTCATTTCAAATGTTACCTTTCTCCTTATGACTCACTATGTAGACCAGGCTGGCCTTGAACTCGGAGATTCTCACCTGCCTGTCTCCAGAGCGAGGGGATTAACAGTGCGTGTGCGTGTGTGTGTGTGTGTGTGTGTGTGTGTATGTGTGTGTGTGTTAGTGGGCCACACCTATAATCCTAGCACTCCAGACCTCATGATCTTTACGAGATCCTAACTAGAAAAGAAACCATTGGGTTGGGGATTTAGCTCAGTGGTAGAGCGCTTGTGTAGCAAGCGCAAGGCCCTGGGTTCGGTCCCCAGATCTGAAAAAAAAAAATTAAAAAAATTAAAAAAAAAAAAACTAAAGCAAAAAGAAACCATCTTACTGTAGCAAACTCTCTTGGGTTTGTACTTCTCTCCTTCTAAACAGATCCCAGTTTAGCTTCACAGTGACTCACCCAAGCATCTTTCAGTGCCCTACTGCAAGTTCCCAATTTCATCTGGGTGGAAGCCCCTAGGAGGCACTCTTCAGGCTGTGAGACTCAGCCAGAGTCACAGCTCCTACTGCTGCCAGCCTTCTTTGGAGGTTTGTCCAAGATCCACCCAGGCGCTGCTAATCAGATTTCCCCAGCCGGCCACGTAACTTTGGTCCCTTTCTGTTAGTCTGGAACTTTTGCTTCTTTACTCCTGGCTGGAGGTTCACATAGTGCTCAGGAAGCTTCACAGGAACAGAGGGCGGGGATCTCAACTGCTTCTTTCTTTGTTTCATTTACTTAGTGAGGTCCAAAGACAACTTTGTAGGGATTGGTACTTTCCTTCTATCGCTGGCGTTCCGGGGATTGAACTCAGGCTATCAGACCCCGTGGCATGGCCACTTTACCCACTGAGTCATCTCCCTGCCCCCCTATGGAGTTGCTTGAGGCAGGAACAGCTTTAAGCAGACAACCTACCTCTCGCCCTTTTTCCTCTCTTCAGTCTCACATGTTTCTTGTGTTTACAGAGCCCTAGGAATGGGCTGGAGAGGTGGCTCAGAGGTGAGGAGCACTGACTGCTCTTCCAGAGGTGCTGAGTTCAATTCCCAGCAAGAACATCAGGGCTCACAACCATCTGTAACGGGATCTGATGCCCTCTTCTGGTGTGTTGAGGACAGCGACAGTATATTCATATACATAAAATAAATAAATATTTTAAAAAAAAACCCATTGCTCTAGGAAGCCTGAAATAATTTGAATAATTTTCTTTTCAGCTTCCAACTATGATCCGACAGACCCAGTATAGACTAGGTCAGGGGCCGTGGAGCACGGCCTTTAACCCCAGCACTCAGGAGGCAGAGGCAGGCAAATCTCTATGAGTTCAAGTCCAACCTGATCTACAAAGTGAGTTCCAGGACAGCCAGGGCTACGCTGAGAAACCCTGTCTCCAAAAACTTTACAGCAGTTGTTTAAGTTTTAAATTAAATTACTGTAATTTATTATTGTGTGTCTAGCACATCCTATGGTGGGCACCTGAAGGTCAAAAGACAACAGTGGGGGGTTGGGGATTTAGCTCAGCGGTAGAGCGCTTGCCTAGCGAGTGCAAGGCCCTGGGTTCGGTCCCCAGCTCCGGGTGGGGGGGGGGGGGGAAAAAAAGAAAAGACAACAATGGGCATTGACGTTCCTCCATCATGTGAGTTCCAGGGACCAAATTCAGGTCATCCAACCCAGCAAATACCTTGACCCTCAGAGCCATCTCACTGGCTTCCAATAATTATATTTTCAATAATGTTTTCCAACATGAAAGTCAGGGCTGGAGAGAGGTCTCTGAGGATGGAAGCGATGCTGCTTCTCAAGAGGACGCAAGTTCGATTCCTGGAGTCCCCATCAGGAGCTTCACCGCTGTATAAGTAAAAAAAACTAATGTACAAGAGAAGTTACTAGGGCTGGAGAGATGGCTCAGCGGTTAAGAGCACTGACTGCTCTTTCAGAGGTCCTGAGTTCAGTTCCCAGCAACCACATGGTGGCTCACAACCATCTATAATGAGATCCGATGCCCTCTTCTGGTGTGTCTGAAAACAGCTATTGTGTACTTATATCTAATAATTTAAAAAAATTTTAAAAAATTACTAGAAAATCGGGGACTGCAGCGATGTTTTAGGGGTTAAGAGCACTAGCTGCCCTTCTAGAGGACTCACATGACAGCTTCCAACTGTCTGTAACTCAGGGTATCTGAAACCCTCACAACAGACATAAATTAATCTAAAAAAGAAAGAACCACATCAACACTTGAACAGCCTGAGCCCAGAACGAATTTGCCCCCCGACAGTGTATGCAAATGCCCCACACAATGCCCCTCAGTTTACACTCCCCAAAGAAAACTGTAACAGTACAGGGAAAGACGTGGCCCAGAAGGAGCAGGAAAACCCAGGAAAGGTGCAGTCACCTGGTAAAGAGCTGTCTAACACACACAGAACGTGGCGTGGCTGTACACAGCTAGGATCCCAGTATTAAGGAAATGACTTGGACTTCAAGGTCTCCCTAGACACACCAGAGGGCCTGAGATTGTGAGCCACCATGTGGTTGGATTTGAACTCAGGACCTCGGGAAGAGCAGTGTAGTGCTCTTAACCACTAAGCCATCTCTTCAGCCCTCCCTCTCCCTTGTAAACCATAGATTACATCCCTAAAGCTAGCTACCAAGGTCTTATGTTCCTTATGCCAGACTCATTCCTAAGGCTGAGAACCAGAGCCCCGCGTGCTAGCCCACTAGCACCCTAGGACATTCTAACACTGACCCGCTCCTTTTTCCTCCCACAATCACACCTATAAGGTCACTTGCTTCTGTTTTCTGTCTGAGTCAAAAAGCATTTACTTTTCTTCCAGGCTTAATAAAGGCTGTCTCTGTGAGAGCAGGTGTTTGGGTGTAGGTAGTGTCTAATCCGGGGTCCAGTCCCTTCAGGAAGGACAGGGTAAACTGTGTACCCTACAGCTCCGTAACATTCAGCATAATTAACAATAACAAATAGTATCCTATATCAAAAAAAAAGGGGGGGGGTTTACTTTCTACAGAGGTATCCATGGGCAAGTTTAATGCCTTCCGGATTTTTTTTCTGGAGACTGATCTTACAAGTTCTATTGGCGAGTCAGTTTAACTCCCGAGAGTCATCCAAAAAGTCAAGCGGAAACAGTTACTGAATCTCGGATGAGTTAAATATCTATAGTAGTCCTTAGGAAGAGTAGAGAAGTCAATTCCTATTAAGGTCAAGGATCTTTTTACAGGGTGGCTGGAAAAGGCAATCACATATTTTAGGAACCATTAACTTGGAAGGTCTTTAGCATAGACAGAAAAGTCATGTAGACTGAAGATTTGGGCGAGATAGGGAAAACCTGAATGGAGTTTGTGGTCCAGAAATCATCTTTTCGTACTACACACAGCACTGATCTACGCCTTAGTGTGTGGGTCCTAGCAAAAACCCTACCTCCCAACTCTGGGCTAACTGGAACTGAGCAAACTGTTCTTTGAATGTCGACTGTATTCTTCAGAGGAGGAATGGCCATGTAATTCTGGGAAGATTTAGAATTAAGTCCAGAAACAATTTAAGAGCTTTGCTTTAGAAAGCCGTATGTCCTCCAAAGTTCATGCTGAAAGTTCATTTGCAGAGGAGGAGTATGACTAGGAGCTTTTAGGGGGTTATTAGGCCGCCGTCGGGGGAGGGGCACTGCCCTCAGGGCGGGATTAACATCCTTCAAAAGGGGTTTGAGGAGTAGGTCTGCTCCTGGCCTTATCCCTTCTTATCCTTTTTACTAATGAAGACGCAGACTGTATTAACCCTCATTATGTATGTGGTGAGGAGGTGCCATCCCGGAAGCAGAAAGCAGCCTCCAGTCAGGGCACCATAATCTGGAACTTCCCAGCATTTACAGGTGTAAGAAGTAAATACCTGTTCTTTGGTTGATCTGTTGACCAGGCTGGCTTCCAAATCAGTGAGATCCGCCTGCCTCTGCTAGGATTAAAGGTACGCAACATCGCGGCCCGGTAATATCTGTTCTTTCTACGTTACCCAATCTTTGATTATCTTAGTAGCACATATGGGCTACAGGGTCTAAGATAGGAAAGTCTTAGGATTAAATGTTAGAACACTTAGGGAGGCTGGAGGCATGGCTTAGCGGTTAAGAGCACTGGCTGTTTCTCCAAGGATCTGGGTTCGATCCCCAACACCCACATGGAGGCTCACAGTCATCTGTAACTCCCATCCAAGGGGATCCACCACCCTTATCTGACACCAGGCATCCACTTAGTACACAGGCAGGCAACACACACACACACACACACACACATAAATCTTAAGAAAAAAAAATAGAGACTTGAGTTTTGAACTATGGTTGGAAGGCCTCACTGAGAAGATGGCACTTGAGTGATGCCCATAGTAGGAAAGAATGTGCACCGTTGAACCTACTACAGGCAAACTGACAGCAGGTGCAAAGGCCATGAGGTGAACAGGAACGGAAGATGGAGAAGGGATGGGTGGGGAGAGCAGGCCACTGTGTGGTATGCGGGTAATGCCCTCTAAACCCCAGGGTCTTGGGAGGCTGAGGCGGGAAGAAGTAAGACCAAGCCAGCCCAAGCAAAACCCTCATCTCATAATGAAATTAAAATTTAAAATATAAGGGCTCTTGGGGATGTATCTCAACAATAACATTTGCCTAGCACATGCAAGGCCCTGGGTTCAAAATACGCACGCGCACGCAGGGACGCACAAACGCAAGCACGCACACGCACGCTGGGACGCACAAACGCATGCACGCACACGCACGCGCACGCAGGGTCGCACAGACGCATGCACACACCATGGGGCCTGTGTTTATTTTTTTGGTAAGACATAAAGGAGCCATTTAAGGTTTGGAGAGAGCTGGGCATATGGTTTGGTGGTAAAGTGCCTACGTAACATGCATAAAGCCTTGGGTTCGGTTGGAGTACAGGATAACACCAGGTTCGGTGGCCCATGCCTGGAAACCCTGCATTTGGCAGGGGGCTACGAGAGAATCAGAAGTCCAAGGTCATCATCATAAACTACAGATTTAGGTCTAGCCTGGGCTACAAGGAACCCTGTCTCCAAAAGGGAAAAAAAAAGATATATAAAATAGTAAAAATAAAAATAGTAAAAAATGAAAAAAAAGAGATATTTTAAAATCTTATATTAACCTCTTTGAACATTACAAAATATATAATGCCATTGAAGACAGAAATTTGTCTAGTGCATCCCAGTACTCCCACGGAGGTAAGAAGATCAGAATTTCAAATCTAGCCTGAGTCCGCTTTAAAACAAAGAATAAACAGGTAAATAGAAGCGCGATCTAAGTGATAAAATCAGCGAAGGTTTTTGGTTCTTTGGAGACTGCTCCAGGACGCTGCAAGAACAGGGCGTCTTGGGGGTGCGGGGGTACCCCCCTCTCAGTTCCCTGCCTAGGGATGAGACTCCATGGTTAGCGGGTTTTTGTTTTTGTTTTTTTCCCTTTGCTAGGTAGAATAAACGGCCTGAACTGGTAGCCGTCCCATAAGAAATTAAGTGCTCTATTTCGTCAAAGTGAAACCACTCCATTTGCTAAAGTTCTGGGAATATAAAGAGTTCTAGGTGTTGGCGGCGTGTGCGGTTGGGTGCCCGCTAGGTGTGAATCCTATTCCAAACACGTCTCGGAAAGACGTGGATTATGGCTAACCGCACGGTCAAGGGCGAGTAAGCGCGCCAGAGCGCGAAGGGACCAAGCCAGACAGGTCGCCCGGTGGGAGATGCCAGGGACATTTTGCCGGGAGCCAGCTGGGGCTCCATATTTCTGCCCTCGGTTCTAAGCCCGGAACTGTCGCGTCGTGATGGAAAGCCAGAGGGTGGAGGGCGGAGTGAGGACGCCCGGCTGCAGCGCCCCGCGCCCCGCGCCCGACGGCTGCAGACACGCCCGGCCCCGTGGCGCCGCCTCACCGGCGCCTTCCCGCCTTTCCTGGGGCCGGGCCGGGCTGGAAGCCGGGTGGCAGGGCGGGCGCGGGCGGCGACGGTGCAGCCATTGTCCCGCAGCCGCGCCCGGGGCCGCCGCCGCCGCCCGCGCCTCCTTTGTGGCCGTCGCCGGCCCTCGGAGCCGCGGCTCTGCGCCCTCCGCTGCAAATGGCGCCCGGCCGCCCGCGCACCGGCCAGGGCTGCAGCCCCGGGCGCACCCCGGCGGCCTCGCCGCCCTCCGCCAGGCTCTCGGCCCGGCCCGCAGCCCCGACGCCCCGGCCGCCCTCCACCCGCTCGCGCCCGTGCCCGCGCAGCCACTTACCGCGGGGCTCTGGCTGCTCGCTCGCTCTCTCGCGCGCGCTGCGGAGCGATTCCCGGTTCCCGGTAGGGGAAGCACCCTGTTCCAAAGCCGAGGCTTTGCGCCCTAAAACAAGTAGCCCCAACGTGAGAGAAACAAAAGGTATTTGCTGACGTGGGCGTTGGACAGAAACGCCCGAGGGCTGAGGACACAATTAAAGGGGCAACGCACAGATTTCAGGCACCAACCAGCAGCTTCGCCCACTCCCCCTGTCCGTGCCCACACCCGACTGCACCCTCCGCAGGCACTGGGGCGCCCAGGTTCCCCAGCAGTTGGCTGCGGATCATTCTTTTAGTGGGGAGCTTAAAATTTAAAATTGTACTTTACGTTGGAAAAGGCGCCTCCGGAGGGCAGAAGGGCTGGATCTCTAAGATGTGGGGATATTGGTTCAAGGAGAGAGGGAGGGACTTAGGCGTGCCCACAATTACTGTATAAGTACTTGTGACATTATTGTGCTTAAGTTTAGCGACGTAAAATGGGAGAGATTTCCACAAAATTTCCCTGTGTTGAAGCACTTAATTCCAGGCAGTCATAGCCTTTTAGAAACCTCTGTAGGTCCCCATCAGACCATTTGAAGAGGCAAACCCTGAGGGGCTGAGATAAGAGAACGTGATTCCTGATAGAAAAATTAGTAAGAAAAACAGGTTTCCTGTTTTCAAATATAAAAACTGGTCGTAAACCAAGTTTCTCTTCTGATGTCACCCTAATATCTAGAGCACACAAATATCAGGTAATACATTTCCTAAAATAGTAAACTGCTGAATTTTTACACTGCTTAAATTCCACGAACTAGTTTCCTACTCCTTCATGCTGATTGTCAAGTACTGCCTGCCAAACTGGAGGGGGGGCTCAAAATTTCAAAGCATACGTTTAATATTTTGAAGCTATCCCCGAAGTCATACCCACCAGGGTTTCTGATTTCCTAAGTAGCTATACATTCGAACATCATTGAGAATCAATACATACATTCAGTTCTGAATGAAAAAGAAAGAAAAGAAAGGATGGAAGGAAGAAATAGAAAGCAAAGGAACACGACGGGTCCTAGGTATAGCGGAGGAGAAAGTTTATTTTAGAATGTGAGAGAGCATAGCCAGAGGCAGGGACATCTGGGAGAGTACAGCGTGGACAGGAGCAGACTGAGCTGTGGCCTGTGAGAAGAAAGGAGGTGCGGGAAGGGAGGAGAGAGAGCAGCATAAGCAGGTACAGCAGTCAGGGGACCCAAAATTACAAAGAGGGCGGGCAGCCAAAATGGTTGGATTATATAAGGAAGAGTAGCCCAGCCCCCTGGGCAGGAGAATTCAAACTAGGGGGCAGGATAAACCAGTCAAGAGGGCCCTGTAACAGGTATGGATTGAGGGAGGCAGGGAGAACCTGGCAATCCAGGTCCCCTTTGTCATGTTAAATAGGCACCCCAGCTATTTGTCCCAGGTTAGAAACCTCCTGTTTACACCCCAGGTGCTCTGTGATTAGATGTGTTTCCTCACCGAAGGAAAGACAGAAGGAAGCTTGTTTGAAAATCATTAGGACACCAGGTGCTGTGGCACACGCCTTTAATGCCAGAACTCAGGAGGCGCTGAGTTCAAGACCACCCTGGTCTACATAGTTCCAGGACAGCCAGAGCTACCTAGTGAAACCCTGTCTGGAAAAAAAAAAAAGAAAAGAAAGAAAATGAGAAAACAATTAGCACTGATTAGAATTGCTGAATATGCTCAAACTGTTCTGACACATACACACAAACACACACACCACATACACACACACCACACACCACACACACATACACACACACATACACACACACACCACACCACACACGCGCGCACACACACACACACACAAAGAGAGAGAGAGAGAAAGAGAGAGAACTTATCCCTGAAAGACTTAGACATTAAAATAAGAGGGTTTCTGTCTTTCTTTTTTTTTTTCTTTTTTTCTCTTTTTTTCGGAGCTGGGGATCGAACCCAGGGCCTTGCACTTGCTAGGCAAGCGCTCTACCACTGAGCTAAACCCCCAACCCTAATAAGAGGGTTTCTGTAGCAATGAGGCAGCAGCAGGCAGATCTCTCTGTGCTCTTCTCCAGCCAGGGCTAAGCTCAAAACAAAACAAAGATTCCCACAGCCGATTAAGTCAACCAGGAAGGTCCCTTTCCCTGTGGGGGCCTGGTGTGCAATGGTTGCGGATGGCAGAAGCCTTTTGCCTATATGGTTATCCAAAACGAAGTTGGAAACAATTCTGTAGCAGCTATTCATGCCAGATCTCAAAGCTGTCCCCAACCTAAGCCCCAGACAGGTGTGAAAGGTGCCTTTGGGAAGCCCCTGGGACAGTGGCCAGGGTTCACTTTGACCAGGTCATCCTGTCCAGCTACACCAAGCTGTCAGATAAGGAACATGTGACTGGGGCTCTACACTGAGCCAAATTCAGGTTCCTGGCCACCAGAAGATGCCTATCTCAAGGAAGTGGGGCTTCCCCAAATGTAATGCCCATGAATTTAAAGATGTGGTAGCTGAGAAGTGGCTTATCTCTGATGGCTATAGGGTCAAATACATCCTCAATCGCGATCCCCTGGACAAGTGGCAGGCCCTGTACTCCTGAGGACTCCCACTGTGTTCTCCTATACCCCCACCAAATTGTACCCAGTGGTAAATCTCACCAGTTTGGGGGGGGTAGTTTGTTTTTGAATGGGGTTTTACTGGACACTTCGTGCTGTCTTGGAACTCCTGAGCTCAGGCTATCCTGGTGTTTCAACCACCCAAGCAGCTGGGAAGAGAGGTGCGTGCCTCTGGGCCTGCCCAGAGCTTTTATTTTAGTGCTAGTGAATTAAAATAGCCAACAGTCAGGCATGGCGGAGGAACGGGCATTCGGAGCTAGCCTGGGCTATATGCCGCCTGGCCCTTTCCTCAAAAATAAATGAACAAATACAGCACAAGGAGTTCTATAAACATGTTCCCAGGGGGGACGAACGGCTGATGATGAACTGTATTGCGAGGAAAAAGAAAGGGAGTTTCTTTTATTTCCATCCTGCTGACCTCAGTGGCTCCCGCTCTCGGTGCTCAGACCCTGCCTTTTCCAGGGCTTCCGTGGTCTTTCTAGCTGGTGTAGATCTTTGTTTTGTCTTCCTTGTCTTTCGTTATTAAAACTCTCTCAGGTTCACATTCTTAGAGAGGAGAACTCATTCCAATGTTTTTAAAGTTTTTTTTTTTTTTTTTTTAATTTTGTGTTTATGAACATCTTGCCAGCCTGTATGTCTGTGGGTCTTATATGAGCCTGCTGCTTCTGGTGAAGAAGAGAAAGGCCGTCCAATCCCCTGGGACTGGAGTTAGGCTGCTCCTGAGCCCCCTCAAATCACAGCCTCTGTGAGAGAGCAACCGAGGCTCTTGACCACGAAGCCATCTCTCCCCCATCTTCTTCCAACTTTACAGAAATGTATTCAACACATACTGTACTGTTGGGTTTCAGATCTGGGACAAGGGGCTGAGATGCATACTTAACACGCTAAAGTAGACCTGGCGCCACTCCCAGCATCCCCAGTTACTAGTTGTCACAGGGCATAGCTGGCACACCCTGCCCTCCGCCCTGAGCTTTTCAACACAGGGGCTGGGCTTCCCCTTCCCCAGAAGCTCCTCCCTCTATAATCCAGACATTTTGGTCTCCTCTTGCTCTTGCCTTCTCTGCATTTTCTCTCTCCCTACTTGCTTACATTTTCTCTCTCCCTCCCCTCACCCCTCTGTCTCCCTCCTCCCTCTCCTGTCTCCCTCCCTATGGTGACTTCTCTGATCTCATTCCTTGGGACCAGTGAACCCACCCAAGAGCTGCCCCCCCAAATAAACCTGCCTTTATATAATTTAATTTGGCTGGGATTGGCTCATTTCATCAACAGAGAATAATTTATCAACCTACCAAGAGCAAGGTGTTTATTGTTGACTCTTGAAGTACAGTAGTAAGTAAAAACTCTTGGCCCAATAGGGCCCAGCCCTCAAGAGGCCAAAGCAGGAGGATCTCTCTTTTAAAAAAGAAAAAAAAAAGATTTATTTATTTATTTCATGTAAGTACACTGTCCCTCTCTTCAGACACAGCAGAAGAGGGCATAGGATTCCATTACATATGGTTGTGAGCCACCATGTGGATGCTGGGATTTGAACTCAGGGCCTCTGGAAAAATAGTGCTCCTAACCACTGAGCCATCTCTTCAGCCCTGGACGATCTCTTATAAGGGTCTATAATTAGCAGACTAATGATACCTGAGACTTAAGTAGTGTACAAAAGCAAAGAGCAGTATATTCTGCAGAAGTCTAGCAGGGGTCTATCATTTACCAAGATGGAGACACCTAGGTGAGCCCAGTTTAAAGCAGGTTAGGGGAATTCCTGGGAGGTAGATAACCTTTATCTTGATTGGCTGGTTTGATCTCTAGAGATATGGGGGTCTTTGGAATTCACTAGGGCTCTAGAGACTTTCCAGAACCTTTCCTGGATGTGGGAGGCCGGAAATTATTGCTGGGAAGCCTGGAAACTGATATTGTCCTTGCCTCAGACCAGGTGGTGGACAGCTTCTGATTGAGGGGCAGCTTCTGATTGGCTGCCTGAGGCCTGTCACTTTTCTCTAGTAACTGACTTGCCCAGACTTGCCTAGCCCTGGGAAACAGAAATTTAGGCCTGGTCTCCTGAACTGCCAGTTTGAAGCCTGTCCTAGAGTCAGCCTGTCTCAGTCCTTTCACTCTGAATTCCAGGCCAGCCTGGTCTAAAGAGTGAGTTCCAGGTCAGACAGGGTTGTTATACACTGAGAAACCTTCTCTTGGAAAACCAAAAAAAAAAAAAAAAAAAGAATAATCAAGCATGATGGTTGTTGTGTAACTGTCCCCCTGAGATTAAAACATTCCATCCTTCCAGGAGTCAAATAACAGAAAAATAACTTCACGAACTCCCTGAAACTGGACAGATTCCGCTAGGCCCCTCCCTGCTACAGGGAACAGAGCTCAGCTTCAAAGACTCAGGAAAGAGCTGTCCGGAAGAGACCTGGATCAGTGGTGGAACCTGGAAAGGATGCTCTCCAGCCCGTTGAGCTGCCGGCAGGCTGTGCTGTGGCCTCCAGCTTTCCCCAGCTCCTGTGAGCTGTCACCCATGCTGGGTGAGCCTCGGTGATGCCTTTAAGTCATGGCTGCTACTGTAAGTAACCCATCACCCATATTCTTTTTTTTTTTCTTCTTCTTCTTTTCTTTTTTTCGGAACTGGGGACCGAACCCAGGGCCTTGCGCTTGCTAGGCAAGCGCTCTACCACTGAGCTAAATCCCCAACCCCCATCACCCATATTCTTACAAATAATCCGAATGAAACTCATTGTTTCACCAAGCTGGACTCTGGTGGTTTCTGTACTACAGTCTGTCATGGGTTCCTATCTGGGTGGGTAGAGGAGTATGTTGTGTCCCCCAAGAAGTGTTTTGTCGAGGATTCTGCGCGGCGTCGTTCTTCCTGTCCGGCCGTCATCGGAAAGCTGCAGCCATGGCCCTGCGCTACCCCATGGCCGTGGGCCTCAACAAAGGCCACAAAGTGACGAAAAACGTCAGCAAGCCGAGACACAGCCGCCGCCGCGGGCGCCTCACCAAGCACACCAAGTTCGTGCGAGATATGATCCGGGAGGTGTGCGGCTTCGCGCCCTACGAGTGGCGTGCCATGGAGCTGCTCCAGGTGTCCAAGGACAAGCGAGCACTCAAGTTTATCAAGAAGAGGGTGGGCACGCACATCCGCGCCAAGAGAAAGAGGGAGGAGCTGAGCAACGTGCTGGCAGCCATGCGGAAGGC
Source organism: Rattus rattus (assembly GCF_011064425.1). NCBI lineage: Eukaryota > Metazoa > Chordata > Mammalia > Rodentia > Muridae > Rattus > Rattus rattus. Next base: position 28,764,394 of record NC_046154.1, on the reverse strand, counting down.
GCGGCCAAGAAGGATTGATGACCCCTCCCCCAATAAAAGATGGTTCTTTTTTTTTTTTTTTTTCCGGAGCTGGGGACCGAACCCAGGGCCTTGCGCTTGCTAGGCAAGCGCTCTACCACTAAGCTAAATCCCCAACCCCTAAAAGATGGTTCTTAAAAAAAAAGTGTTTTGTCACACAACAGTGGTACACACCTTGGATCCCAGCACCTGGGAGGCAGAGGTAGTCAGATCAGTGTGGGTTGGGGATAGCTTGATCTACACAGATAGTACCAGCCTATCCGGGACTCTCAAAAAAGAAAGAAAAGGAAGAGCCTAGATCAGTTTTTTGGTTTGGTTTTTTGTTTGTTTGTTTGTTTTTGGGTTTTTTTTATTTGGTTTTTTTAGATTTATTTACTTATTTCATGTATACGAGTACACTGTAGCTGTATTCAGACACACCAGAAGAGGACGTCAGATCCCCATTACAGATGGTTGTGAGCCACCATGTGGTTGCTGGGCATTGAACTCAGGACCTCTGAAAGAGCAGTCAGTGCTCTTAACTGCTGAGCCATCTCTCCAGCCCCCAACCCAGCCCAGAAGATTCAGTTTTTGTTGTCTGTTTGTTCAGTTTTAGTTTAGTGGAATTCAGAGAGTCATAAAGACAATAAAGCCAGCCTAGAGATGCTGAAAATGAGGTGTCTCTGTGATACAGATGGGCGTCGTCCTCTCTGTGTGTCCTACAGATGGACATCTTCATCCTCTCTGTGTGCCTGTCATCTGAAACCCAGAATTTCAAGAATTCCTTACCTTAGGGTTAATTGTGGGAAGTAGAGCCTACCTTCCGCAATAGAATATGAAAATGCCAGTGACTCACTTTCCCAGAATTCCTTGCAGACACAAAGGCCATTGTGTATATTCTGACAATGAGATGCACCACTTTGAAGTGGGAGCTACAACGCCAGTGCCCAAGAACCACAGAGGACCTCAGCAGCAGGGACAGCTGCAGCAGTAGCTCCGGGTGCCATAGGGACCGAACCTGCGATGGTAGCAACATTGCCTCTCTCTGATGCTCTTGCGCTGGCTGGCCCGTCTCTAGGTGCCAGGAACAGTGTTGGTATCCTCACTGGGAGAGTTATGATATGACTTTGGCTATTGTTTCTGGCTGCCTTCCATCACTGTGTTTGAACTCTTCCTGTAATTCTGTGAACTTCTGATAGAAATTCATTTCTGCTTAAGTTAGATGCTTAATAAATGAGTGGTTTGAGATGACTGTTAGCCATCAACAGCTGTTGGTAACACAAGCCCGTAATTCCACTGCTTAGGAGGTCTCCTAAAAGCAACTTGGGGAGGAAAGGGTTCATTTGGCTTACAAGACCCAATCACTGGCCTCCTTTGAAACTCAGGGCAGGAACCCAAGCAAGGCAGGAACCTGAAGGCAGGAACTGAGGCAGGACCCAGAGGAAGGCTACTTAATACCTTGTTCCTACTTACTGTAGGAGACTGAGATATTCAAGGCCAGCCTGGGCTACATGAAACCCTGTTGAAACACAACTTGTTGTCAGTGTTATGTAGATAGTAGAGGGAATATGAAGCAAGAGGAGAGAACTTGGGATCTCTGGAGGGTCCCTGGGCTTTACAGCCAGCAGGGAAACAATCTGGGTTTCTCTGTGTCACTCTGACTGTCCTGGAACTCATTCTGTAGACCAGGCTGGCTTTGAACTCACGAGGGCTGGGATTAAAGGCATGTAGCACTACCCCCCAGTTAGAATAAATTAAAAAAAAAACAAGCTTAAACACTCATAGAAGCCACAACGATGAAAAGGACATCTTTAGTTAGTACACAGAAGAAATAGTTTATAGTAGCTTCATTTCTAAGAATTTCTAAGAATGGCTCTGAGGAATAATGTTGAGTCCACTACACCCATCTCCAATCTCAGGGCCAAGATAAGAGCAGAGATAGACGCGATGACCTCTAAATGCCCATAAATAGTTTGACGTGCTCTCCTGAGGGGAAGAAGGCAGCTGACGAGAGTGTGGGCTAGACCTAGTGACTTGCTTCTTAAAATAGAATAAAGTAGAAATAATGGTGTGTGTGGCTGTAAAGACTCGGTTGCCAAGACATAGCACCTTCCGGTTTGCTCTTTTCTGTCCTGAGTAAGTTACTCTGGGAGAATCTTGACGAAGCCCTGAGGAGGTGGACTGAGGTCTCTGCCAAGAGCGTGTGAGTGGGTTACCAGGAGAGGCGTCTGCCAGCCCGTCCTCGCTCGACTGCCTGCAGCCCCATTAAATCAACAATTTCACGAGAGACCCTGAGAATCACTCAACTGAGTTCTCCTGGACTGTTGGTCCTCACAGTCTTTTTTTTTTTTAACAGTCAACCCTCTTTTTTTTTTTTTAAGATGTATTTATTTGGGGGTTGGGGATGTAGCTCAGTGGTAGAGCGCTTGCCTAGCAAGCTCAAGGCCCTGGGTTCGGTCCCCAGCTCCGGGGATGTATTTATTTTTGTATATCTATACACTGCAGCTGTCCTCAGACACACCAGAAGAGGGCATCAGATCTCATTACACATGGTCCCACCATGTGGTTGCTGGGAATTGAACTCAGGACCTCTGGAAGAGCAGCCAGTGCTCTTAACCATTGAGCCATCTCTCCTGCCCAGTCCTCACACCTCACAGTCTTTTTTTTTTTTTTTTTTTCCGGGGCTGGGGACCGAACCCAGGGCCTTGCGCTTCCTAGGCAAGCACTCTACCACTGAGCTAAATCCCCAACCCCACACCTCACAGGTCTTATAAAGAGAAAATGTTCTGTTTGGTTTTCAGAATTAAGTATTCAAACCCAGGGTTTAAGAGAGGGCTAGCTGTTGTGGTTTGCCCTGGAGTTATCAGTATTTTGATGCTAATTCCACTGCCCCAAGGACAGCGGCCTAGTCACATACTCAGGAATCTGGTGACTTCACCAGAACCTTCTCCCATTGAATTTGTAAAATACAGGTGAGGGGCAGGTACAGGATAGAAGGAGGCCTGTCATTGGAGGAGAAGGAAGGATGGGCGGGAGAGAAGTTTGAAGGAAGAGGAGGAGACTGGGATAGAGAGGAGAAGAGACGGGAGGGAGAGAGAGGCAGAAACCTTGGCAGGACGATGGAGGCTGATGTAAAGTTCTCGCTCTGTGTATTTACAGGTTGTTATTCATGTTCTCAAGGGATGGATGGTACCGGGCTTTGTATGTTTAAGTGGGCAATTATATCTTACCAATTGGGTCAAAGGTTGTTGTGTTGTGTGTTCTTTTATGTGACGGTTTGAGTGTAGGAAAGTGTGTGGCGGCAAGAGACACTGGGCAGCGGCAGAGTTGGCATGTGTTTCCGCCAAGATACCTAGCAGATATCTTGGGGTACTGTGGTGCCAGCCTCAGCAAGGTAAAAGACCAATACTTTTTTTTACTTTTGATATTTACAACAACAGCTAGCATTTACTGGTTGCTCTTCCAGAGGTCCTGAGTTCAATTCCCAGCAACCACATGGTGGCTCACAACCAACTGTAATGGGATCTAATGCCTTCTGTCATGGAGGTACACATGTAAATTAAGCACTTATATAAATAAATGAATAAACAAATGTCTTAAAGAAAAAGAAGTATTAAACCTGAGACCTCACATGTATTAAGCAAGTGTTCCCCAGCTGAATGCTTGGTGTTTTAACCACTAAGTTGGCCCAGCTAGGCAAAGCAGTTCGATCAGGTAATCCCAGTGAAGTCAGGAAGACTGCCACAAGTTCAAGACCAGCCTACTGTACTGAGTGAGTTTCAGCCTAGCCATGACTACATAGAGAGCCCTTATCTCAAATAAAAACGCAAACTTGTTCTCTAGCTAACTTTCTATTGTGATAAAGACCACGACCAAAAGTAACTTGTGGAGAAAATAGCTTATTTGGTTTACAGCTTACAGTCTGTTGTGAAGGGAAGTCAGGGCATGAACCTGGAGGCCTGAACTGAGGTAGAGCACGTGAAAGATCGATGCCTACTGGCTAGGCCCTCCTGCGGGTTTTCTTATACACTCTTGGACTTCCTGCCTATGGAGAGTGCCACCCACAGTGAGCTGGGCCTGCCCACATCAGTCATTATCGGGAAGATGTCTCACAGGTTTGCCTGACAGGCCGATCTGCTAAGGGCATTTCCTCATTTGGGGTTCCTCTCTCAGATGTCAAGCTGACAAACACAACTTGGATGGGGAGTGGGGAGAGGGACTGTTGTGCAGTAGAGAACTCTCGGATTTTGGTGCTGTCTTGGTTACTTTTCTTTATCAACATGGCGGAACTGAGACTTAATTTAGGAGACTGAGTCATGCCTCTTGGCAGGTAGAGGGTATGCCAGGGTCCTTCCAGAGGGTTAACTGAGGAAGGGCTCACCCTGAATCCAGATGAGGAGACAGCAGATCCCATAGTCCAGTTCTTGTCATGTGCTTCCTCCAAGAATGAAGGAGGAGGGGGTTGGGGATTTAGCTCAGTGGTAGAGCGCTTGCCTAGCAACCGCAAGGCCCTGGGTTCGGTCCCCAGGTCCGGAAAAAAAGAAAAAAAAAAAGAATGAAGGAGGAATAGATGAGTAAAGTTGAAACAAGATTCCGTTCCCTCCTTCCACCACGTGGGTCCCTGGGGTCTAACTCAGGTCTTCAGGGTTGGCAGCAAGCACCTTTAGCCTGGAGCAAGCTCGCTGTCCCCTGCTGGGTGTTTTGTTTTATTTTGTTTTGTTTTTTAAAGATTTATTTATTTAATGCACATCTTTGGACACACCAGAAGAAGGCAACAGATCTCAGTACAGTTGGTTGTAAGCCACCATGTGGTTGCTGGGATTTGAACTCAGGGCCTCTGGAAGAGCACTCGGTGCTCTAACCACTGAGCCATCTCTCCAGCCCCTGTTTTTTGTTTTTTGTTTGTTTGTTTCATATCATCCAGTAAATAAGTGAATACTAAAATTTAAAAACAAGCCTTGGAATGTCCTAACCAGAGAAATGAACAGTGCCCCTAGTAAAGTCTGCAAAAGCCTCTGTGAGAAGAGCTGAAGAACTGGGAAAATGGAGTGACCTCCTGAGCTTGAGAGCTGGCCGACTCGCCGTCCTGAAAATGGCCATCTCACCAAAACAGAATCAATGCCCGCCCTATCAAAATCCCAACACCGGGTGCTGGAGAAAGTGCTTGCGCTCTTCTTGTTGCAGAGGACTGGAGTTCGGTTCCCACCCGTTCACATCCAGCTGCCCACAGGGGCCTGCTACTCCAGTTGCCGCGGGATCTGCCGCCCTCTTCTGGCCTGCTTGGTCATCTGCACACTCATGATGCTCTAAGACACAAACACAAAAATACCGACACTGTCTTCCCAGAAACAGAACATTAAAAGTTCATTTGTGAAGTCAGCTTCCCATGTTTATAGCGATTATATAAACATGTTTGCATTTTCTTTCCATACTTATCACAGAACATGGTCACAAATCATTTGTTTTGTTTTGTTCTTCTAGACAGGGTTTCTCTGTGTAGCCCTGGCTGTCCTAGATTCACTCTGTAGACCAGGCTGGCCTGGAACTCATAGAGATCCGCCTGCCTCTGCCCCTCGAGTACTGAGATTAAAGGCATGCGCCCAGCTTGCCGCGGTGACTTTTAAGGCCTGCGTGTGGATGAAATATGTTCCCTACCCCGTCTTCAGGCTTGGTGTGTTATACTGGAGTCAGTGGCGCTGTTAAACAATGACAGCATGCTTGTCCTGAGCGGAAGTTCGGGGAGGCACCACTCAGTCCCTGAGCAGAAGTACCGGGATGCACCATGCAGTCTCTGAGCGGAAGTACGGGAATACACCACGCAGTCCCATGGGCCCTCTTGCTTTTCCTCTCTGCTATAATGTTATTTCCCCCTCCAACACTCCCCTTCCCCGAGAGATGCAAGCAAGTCAATTCCAGATAGGCTTCCAACAGACCAAAGAAACAAGTCCACTGAAGAATAACATGATTCAACATGAGTTTATAGGGGTATTTATAGAACTACGGGCAAGGGGTTACTTACAGTGATTCAAAAAAGTCTACAACCTAGAAAGTCCCCTCCCATTGTGGACCATGACACCATGCAAGCTGCACCATGCAATCCCTCCTTTTGGTTAACTTCTGCCTCTTATACCCTGGTGCATCCACTCCACATTCCCTTCCAGATCATATGCAGCCGTGGGCAGGAAAAATAGGTGGGTGGAATACGAGGAGAGGGTCCAGCAACCTTCGCCTTCCTCCTAAGCAGTGTTACCAGCTCACAACAGTTACCCTAGACCTAACTACTGCTATTATGTGGTACTTGGGTTCGTTTTGGGTCCCAGGTTCTGCCTCCCTTTGCTGGCAGTGTCTGGACATTGCCAATTTGCCAGCTCAGATATCAGGAACAAGAATCTGAGGTCCACATCTCCCCTCAGGGCATTTTCATGCCAAGCAGGAAGGGGAAAGCAGAGTCCAAGACAAATAGGATCTGGTCTTTTGGGAGCAAGTGCTTAGACCCAGAAGAGCAGAAGAGAAAGGCCTTCTTTGGAAGGCTTAGTGTCGCAGCTTGTTTAAGCAGAGGCCTTCCCTGTGGCGATCTTTAATGAAGCAGCTCTCTGAAACGATCCTTGCATGCTCATATTGCTTTATCCGGAGTGGATGTGAACCAGGGATTATATACTTTTACGGGAAAGGGTGTGATATATCCAGGAAGAGAAGCTCATTGGCTGAAGGCTGAGGCTATCTAGATACCTCATGAGCATGGAGAACTCCAGGGGCTATGCCACGTGACTGAGTGTCCGGTGGGCCTCTCAAATAGTGTCATGGTTACAAGTTCTAGCGCAGGCATTGGGGGTTGGGAGAGGGGGCACCTCCACTCCACCTGTCTCAAATCTCTCAGATTCCCAGAGTCTGAGTACACCCCACTTAACCAGTTCTTATGCCCATCTGGCATCGTCATCCCACGTTCCCTACACTAGGGTTTTGCTTCTTTACAGGGCTATGATACAGACTTATCTCCCTTCATGACAGTGTTTGGAGGATTGTGTGATGCCCTACAGGAAATAAAAACATTCTACAAGATGTAATATGGAGGTGACCCGGGTGGAGGTGACTTCTGCAGCACAGCCTGGGTCAAGAAAGGACACAGAATCTGACCTGAAATGACCAGCAGATGAGAGTAAGAACTGCCCGTGGCCAGGTATGGTGCTCAGGTGTGTAATGCTAGCCCCCCCAGAGGCTAAGACTGGAGGATCTAATATTCAATGTAAATCCAGGCTTCAAATTAGGGCTGAAGAAATGGCTCAGCGTTTAAGAGCACCTATTGTTCCTGCAGAGAACCCTAACTCGGTTCTCAGCACTCAAATCAGGTAACTTACAACTGCCTAGTACTCCAGCTTTAGGGAACTGACACCTCTCTGACCTTCTTGGGTACACACACACACACACACACACACACACACACACACACACACACACAAGTAAACGATAAAAATGAAACAAAACAAGACAAAATGCTGGGTGATGGTGGCACACACTTTCCATCCCAGCACTTGGGAGGCAGAGGCAAGATATACCATGTTTGAGACCAGCCTGGTCTACAGAGAGTTCCAGGCCAGCCAGAGCTACACAGAGAATCCCTGTCTCAAAGAAACAAAAACTAGCATACTAACTAACTATTACAGACCACAGGCTCGACCCAGTCTCTCTAACATTGTTTTCTTTTTACATTTTTTGTAGGTTGATTGTAACTAACAGAAGAATGTTTTGGGGGCAACTGAAAGGTCTATGGATTCAAATTTTGCTTTGAAAAACAAATCTACCAGAACTCAGCTGTGTTAGTTACCTTTTCTCTCTTTGACCCGGTACCTGACAAACGCTACCTGAGGGTCGACTTCGGCTCACAGTTGGAAGAGCTACAGTTCACCTCGGTGGGCAGGCACGACCCTAGTGAGACTGTGTCTGTGTCAGGACCCAGAGAGAGATGAATCCAGTTCTCAGCTCTGCATTGTCTTCTTGATTCAGGCCAGGAGTGCTCCGTGGGATGGAGACACCCTTATAGACACACCCAACGATCAAGCTGGCAATGGAGATGACTATGACATCAACCATGGCGGCTCTTTTGTATGTTGCCTATGGTGACTTCTGGGCAACTATGTCAGTGCTGAATGGGTTACAACACATGGTATACCCAGCCCCTGGGGTAGTTACTACCTGGCCCTTTATGGAAAAAAATGTGCTGGCCTCTGTTGCAGGTTTTCAGGGAGCCTATTAACTCACTGGAGATGACTAACAGGATCAGGATGAGTTAACAGAGCATGTGAATAGCCACAGGGAAGGGCTTGCATGCACCACAACGCGCTGTGGGGCCCTCCCATTGGCTGTAAGTGTGCACTCGCACACCTCTGAGCTATGTGATTCCTTGGTCTTATGAGTCTGGAGGAGAGGCTGGCAGAGGGGAAACCTTCCTCCCTCTCCTCCCTTTATCCTTCTCCTCATCAGGACTTGGCTCAGCTGTGGCATTTTCAGTCAGTACTGGTAACCTGGACTTTACTCGGCTCCCACACTGCTACAAACTTCATAACATAAGATTTACTGCCTTGTCCTGTCAGCACGCATGTGGGGATGCACACGATGATGTGTGAGGTGTATGAAGATGTGTTGTGCGCACTGGAAGACTGGGTCAATGTTCTAGGGTATTGGGTATCATCTCTCACCTCTACCTTTTTGACACATCATCTCTTGCTGACCAGCATCCATAGATGCTTTTGCAGACGTGTGTTTTCTCATGGTCCCTGAGAACTGAACTCTGGTCCTTTTGCCAGTACAGCAAGCTCAGAACCACTTAGCCACCTCTCAGGCCCCATTTAAACCACTTAAAAATTATCACATTCAGGGTTGGGGATTTAGCTCAGTGGTAGAGCGCTTGCCTAGCAAGCGCAAGGCCCTGGGTTCATCCCCAGCTCTGGAAAAAAAAAAAAAAAAGAAAAGAAAAAAAATTATCACATTCAAACTTATTTGTGTGTGTGTGTGTGTGTGTGTGTGTGTGTGTGTGTATGTGTAAGTGTGTAACACAGCACACATGTAGAGATCAGAGGACAATTTGGAATTTGTGGGGGGTCAGTTCTTTCCTATCTCACAACTTAGGCCCTGGGGATTGAACTGTGAGTTTTGTTTTAATCCCAGAACTCCATGGAAGAAGAAATGCATGCATGTATGCAGGAATACATGCATACAAACTACATACAGGTGTATTTCAAGGTCGTCCTCAGTTACATATCAAGTCCAAGAACTCAGTCATGAAAAACAAAAACTAGGGGAGGCTCTATTCTCAGCACTGAGGAGGCAGGCAGATCTCTGAGTTCAAAGCCAGCCTGATCTACAGAGCAAGCTCCAGGCCAGCCAGGGCCCCACAGTAAGATCCCGTCTCAAAAAAACAAACAAAACAAAACAAATGAACAACAACAAAAAAAAAAAAAAAATTGGAGGCAGCAAGGCAGCTCAGTCGGTACAGACACCTAATACGAATTCTGAAGATCTGAGTTTGATCCTAGAGACCCAGGTGGTAGAGGGAGAACATTGACTCCCATGTCTTCTGACTCCGCCTTCCACCTCCAGGTAATACACACAGTGTGATAAAAACACACAAAGGAAATAAAAACCCAGAGGTGCCCAGTAAACACCAGTAGGAAGGACAGTGTTGGGGATCTGTTGCACAGTGGGTAGGACATGGTCCTGCCTTGTGTGTAAGGGGTTTGGTAAGGGAGAAAGGGGCAGAGGAGGAAGCCAGCAGGATTGGTTCTTAAAGGAGAGGTAAACTTTCAGCAGACACACGAGCCTGGAGGAGATAGGAAGTGGAAAAAGGCCAGAGCAAAAGCAGCACAACGTGAAAAGTCTCTCCAGGGAGCTCTCCACGAGCCAGGAGAGGGTGCAGCCACCTTTGAAGGTGGTGCCAGCGAGCGCATATTTGGATAACGTTTCACTGATCTTAACATCTGATCTCGTTAGGGAGGATATTTTACTTGGTGGAAGATTCTATTCATATTTTTTCGATGATGGTTTCTTGGGGCCAGAGACGTTCGACCTGGTTTTTCCTTCAGACCAGAATCTAGCTCTATCCTCTCTCTCCTGAGACAACCTCGGCAGCACAGGCAATGTGACTGTGGAATTGGGGACACCATGAATGAACAAATAAACATTGAATTCCCAACACAAAGAAAGATACCCAAGGGGATAGGGGGACCGCTCAGCGGTTAAGAGCACTGAGGTCGGTTGGGGATTTGGCTCAGTGGTAGAGTGCTTGCCTAGGAAGCGCAAGGTCCTGGGTTCAGTCCCCAGCCCCGGAAAAAGAGCACTGAGGTCTTCCAGAGGACCTGGGTTCAGTTCCCTGCACCCACGTGGTGGCTCAATCATCTGTAACTCCATTTTCAGGGTATTCCGTGCCCTCTTCTGGTCTCAGCAGGCGTGCACATACATATCACACAGACATAAATAGAGGCAAACACTCACACATGTAATAAAAATAATCGTCTTTTTTTTTTAAAGAAAGGCACCTGAAATACCTTCTTCCTCATTTAAAAATTTTGATACATGTTTAAATAATAGTATTTTAAATACATTAAATGGGCTGGAGAGGTGGCTCAGCGGTTAAGAGCACTGACTGCTCTTCTAGAGGTCCTGAGTTCAATTCCCAGCAACCACATGGTGGCTCACAACCATTTTTAATGGGATCTGATGCCGCCTTCTGGTGTGTCTGAAGATGGCTAGAGTGTACTCATATATAGTAAATAAATAAATCTTTAAATACATTAAATAAAAAGACTATTGGTATTTCCTTATTTAACATTTAAAATGCATGTGTACTCACGTATGTATAAAGTGCATGCATGTATGCTTGTGTGTGTGCATGTGTATGTGTAGGTTTCAGAGAACAACCTCAGGTTTCTCCCTCAGGAGCGTTCTCCACCTCCTTTGAGACAGACTCTCCCATTAGCCTGACCTCGTATGGTCAGCCAGCCTGCCCACCCAGCAGGCTCGGGTGTCCTCCTGCAAGTCTTGCCCTGTCCAGCTTTTCACGGCTTCTGGAGACTGAACTCGGGTCTTCATGCTTTCAAGGCAAGCACTTTCCTGTCTCACCTAACTCTTTTACAAGATTTATTTATCTGTTTTATGTACATGAGTACACTGTAGCTGTCTTGCACCAGGAGAGGGCATCGGATCCCATTACAGATGGTTGTGAGCCACCATGTGGTTGCTGGGAATTGGACTCAGGACCTCTGGAAGAGCAGTCAGTGCTCTTAACCACTGAGCAATCTCTCCAGCCCCCATGAACTCTTTTCTGAAAAAAAAAATTATTTATTTATTATTTTATGTATGTGAGTACACCGTAGCTGTCTTCAGACACATCAGAAAAGGGAGTCAGATCCCATTACAGATGGTCGTGAGCCACCATGTGGTTGCTGGGATTTGAATTCAGTATTCTCTGGAAGAGCAGTCAGTGCTCTTAACCATTGAGTCATCTCTCAGACTGGTCAGCTAACTTTTTTTTTTTTTTTTTTTTTTTTTTTGAGCAAGCACTCTACCACTGAGCTAAATCCTAAGCCTCAACTTTTTTTTTTTTTTAAAATATGGCGGCTGGGGGTTGGGGATTTAGCTCAGGGGTAGAGCCCTTGCCTAGGAAGCAAAAGGCCCTGGGTTCGGTCCCCAGCCCCGAAAAAAAAAAAAAAAAAAGAAAAAGAAAAAAATATATGGCACAGTGGCACAAGCCTTAATCCCAGCACTCAGGAGACAGAGTGCATCTCTGTGAGTTGGAGGACAGCTGGGTCTATAAAGTGACTTGTAGTGTAGCCAAGAGTCCTCCTGTCTCAACAAACATATGTGTGTATGTATGTGTGTTTATGTCTAAACACACACACACACACACACACACCCATTAGAGTATTATGTCTTTTTTTTTTTCTTTTCTTTTTTTTCGGAGCTGGGGACTAAACCCAGGGCCTTGCACTTGCTAGGCAAGCGCTCTACCACTGAGCTAAATCCCCAACCCGGAGTATTATGTCTTTAATTCTAGCATTCAGGGGGCAAAGGTAGGAGGAGCTCTGTGAGTACCAAGCTAGCTAGATTTGCATTGTATGAGAGACCTTCTCTCAAAACAAAACAATAAATAAAAGAAAGAAAATATGTATATACATATATGTGAGGATGTGTGTATATATGTGTTTGTGAGCATGAGTATGTGTATATGTGTATGTATGTGTGTACATGTATATATGTATTGTGTACATGTATGTGTATATCTGTGCATGTGCGTATATGTGCTTGTAAGAACATGTTTATGTGTATGTATGTGTAAGTTGTGTGTACATGTATGTGTGTTTGTGCATATGTATGTGTGTATGTATGTGTATATGTGTTTGTTTGTGTGTGTGAGAGAGAGAGAGAGAGAGAGAGAGAGAGAGAGAGAGAGAGAGAGAGAGAGAGAGAGAGAGAGAGAGCTAGAGGTCACTCTCAGATGCCATTTGTCAGGAGTCATCCACTTTGTAGAGTGTAGGCCATTTTCTTATTCAGGGACTTATGGGGGAGGGCCCAGCCTGTTGTGGGTGGGGCCATCGTGGGGCTAGGGGGCCTGGGTCCAATAAGAAAGCAGTCTGAACATTTTTGTTGTTGTTGCTGTTGTTTTGTTTTTCAAGACAGAGTTTCTTGTGTATCTCTGTCCTGGAACTCACTCTGTAGACCAGGCTGGCCTTGAACTCAGAGCCCCCCCTGCCTCTGCCTCCTCAGTGCTGGGATTAAAGGCCTGGGCCACCACTCCTTGGCTCTAAAATTTTACTATTAAATCAGACTGGCAGGATGGTGCGGCAGGTAAAGGGATTGGCCTCATGACCTGGGTTTCCTCCCAGGCCAGTGAGAAACCCTTTCTCAACGATCAAACTTAGAGGCTGGGCAGGGCGCAAAACCTCAGTCCCAGCACTCAGACGGCAGAGCTGGGTGGATCTCCGTGTGTGTCGGAGGAGAGATTCCTCTACAGAGTGAAACTTTGTCTCAAAAAGAAAAGGAAACAAACAAAAACAACTAAGTGGGGGCGGGAGAGAAATCAGCTGTTAAAACACTGACTGCGGGGAGGGGGGGGGGTTGGGGATTTAGCTCAGGGTTGGGGATTTAGCTCAGTGATAGAGCGCTTGCCTAGCAAGCGCAAGGCCCTGGGTTCGGTCCCCAGCTCCGGGGAAGGGGATGGAGAGATGGCTCAGTGGTTAAGAGCTCTGACTGCTCCTCCAGAGGACAGAGGTTTGGGTCTCAGCACCCACAGGGTGGCTCACAGTCATCTTCAGCCTCAGTTCAGGGGATCTGATTCCCTGTTTGCCCTCCCTAAGCTCCAGCCACATACGTGGTACACATGCCTACAAGCAGGGAAAAACTCCTACCCATAAAATAAATAAAAGCATATCTTAAATTCTCTTCTCTTATTTTAGGGCCAATTAGTGTCCACTGTAAGTCATCAATCCTCACAGATCCTGTAGCCTAGACGCTATCTGGAAAACTTAGTCCTTAATTAATTGGCCATTGATAAGGCTTTGAGGAAGCTTGGTTGGTAGAGTTGAGGACATGTGCTAAGCCTTCGTTCCTCTGGACTTTACAAGCTCTGTCCCCTGGTCCAGTTTGATTGCGTTCAGGCAGCACGCTTAGACGATTGAGTGTTGTGTGCAAGTACTCAGATTTTATTGTGTTCTGTGTTAGCGGCCTTGATAAGCAATATAAAACTTCCACGGCTGCACTTGGCTGCTGTGTCGCAGTATGCCTCATACAGGAAACCACTGAGTAAACCCCATTTAGGATCAGGCGGCCGAGTCTCACCGTGTGGTCCCCATACCTGTAAATTCCGGGTTCTCAGGAGACTAAGGCAGAGGAATAGATCACTTGAACAGAGAGTTTGAGAACAGCAATAGAGTGAGGCCTCTTCTCCCAAAAGAACTCAATGACGGAAAAAGCTCCTTTCTTAGCCGCATGCCTTTAGTCGGAACCCTCCTTAGACTGAGGCAGGCAGATCTCTGGGATTTCCCGAGGCCAGAGGCTGACTTCTGGCATCTTGATCAGTTGCTTTGCACCTTTTAAAAACACTAGTCTTATTTATTTATATGTACTGTATTGTCTGCATGTACGGTATGCCTGTGTACTGATGCCTTTGAAGGCCAAAGGAGGGTGTTGGAGCCCCTGGGACAGTAGTTACAGTGGTTGTGAGCCACCAAGTGCGTGCTGGGATCGGAATGCAGGACCTTTAGAAGAGCAGCTAGTGCTCCTAATCACTGAGCTCCCTCTCTCTCTCTCTCTCTCTCTCTCTCTCTCTCTCTCTCTCTCTCTCTCTAGGCACAACATACCTTTTTTTTTGAGATAGTATCTTTCACTGAACTTGGAGTTCCCTCAATGGGCAGTGAGCTCCACCCTCTTCCCACGCTGGGATTACTGATGACCTCAGAATCCAGTTTTTAAGTGAGTCCTGGGGATCCAAACTCAGTCCTCTGATGGTATGGAGTCCCGTCTCCATCCCCCATCCCTGATCCCCCTGCCACCCCTGAGGTAGAGTCTCACTGTGGTGGCTAGCCTGCCTCAAACTAAAGGTTGGTGGCCTCAAGCCATTCTCCTGCTTCAGCCTTCCACCCATCTCCTCATCCCCTGCCCCTACCCCCTGCTCTGCAGATGGGGCTTTTCTGAGTAGCCCTGGAAATTGCTCAGTAGTCCAGGCTAGACTTAAACTCTAAGATCTGCCTGCTTCTGCCTCCCAAGTACTGGGATTTGAGGCATGTGCTACTATGCCCAGTTGCTTGTAGATGTGTGTGAGCATGTGTGTGTGTGTGTGTGTGTGTGTGTGTGTGTGTGTGTGTGTGTGTGTGTGCGCATGTGGGGGACATGTGTGCAAGTGAGCATGTGTGTGCATGTGCATTCATGTGCATGTGGGGAGCATGTGTGTGTGAACATGTGTGTGCATGTGCGTTCATCTACATGTGGGGGGCCTGTGTGCCTGTGTGTGTGTGAGCATGTGCGTTTGTGTACATATGTGTGTGGGGGCATGAATACATCTGTGGGTGTGAGCGTGTGTGTGTGTGTGTGTGTGTGTGTGTGTGTATGTGTGTGTGCATCTGTGCACACATGCAATGAGAATTCTGTAAACACTAGGCAAGCACTGTACCACAATTCTGTTTCCTTTAAATGAGTAATGTAAGGATGTATTTTCCACTGGTTGGTAGTGGTTTCAATAGATGCATAAAGTCAAACACATCTGGAAACTTTTATTTTTCTTCTTCCCTTCCCCTCTTGAATCATGTGGAAGAAATTCATTAATAAGTGGCCCTTAATGAGCACTTCACAGCATGTCTGGTTGTTATTGTTGTTGCTTCTTTTGAGAGGTGGTCTTGGAACTTTCTGTGTATCCCCAGGCTGGCTTCAAACTCCAAGTAACTTTCCTGCCTTCGTCTCCTAAGGGCAAAGCATACAGGTGTTCAATCTTAGTTTCCCGTGACATTTCAAACATGGATTAAGCAGCCAGTGTAAAGCCATGATTGACAACTGGGACGATAGATAGCCCAGACCTAAAGTACTTGCAGTGAAAGCTTGAGGGGTGGAATAGGATCCATTTCCCAGCCTGGTAGCAAGGATTTGTACCCCAGGATTTGTAATCCCAGCACCTGAGAGGCGGAGACAGGAGGGCTCACTGGGCATAGCCTAGTCTACCTGGTGAGCTGCGGGCCCACGGGAGACTCTGGTAAAGCCGGGAGCTGGTGTTCTGTCCTTTAATCCCAGAGGCAGGTGGATCTCTGTGAGTTCGAGGCCAGCTTGTCTACAGAGCAAGTTCCAGAATAACCAGGACTACATGGAGAAACTCTATTTTGAAAAAAAACAAAACAATGACAAAAAAAAAAAAAAAGACAAAGGTAAATTCAATGAGCTCAGTGAGCTAAAATGACGACGACAACAATGGTGATGTGAAGTTGGGAGGAGACATGAAGAATAATGAAGGTGAGTGGCTTCTGGGGAATGGCATATGACGTTAATTTCTGCCCGCCACACAAGAACCTCAGCACAACACACACATACACACACACACACACACACACACACACACACACACACACACACACACTCTCACGGTTACCATGTAATACTGCAAAGCCAGCAAACTTTCTCTGTAAAAGATAAATAGAATTTTGGACCTTCTCAGGCAACTTAGCCTCCTTGATGATAAATAAAGAAACCCAGGTGCGCTGACCACTTACAGAGACGGAACGTTGGGAGTTGCTGTAGTCTTCCCACGTCCGAACGTGCTATTGCTCTTTTGGTTTTGTTTCAGCCATTTAAAGTTTACAAACCAATTTGAGTTCACAAGAACACAATACGGGGCAGAGAGCCAACTCTGGCCTGTGGGTTGCAATTTGCCTACCTCTGCAAATTTTAATGAAAAAAAAAAAAAGACCAGGCTGCAAAATTGCATTTACTGTATGATTTCTTTTTTTTTTTTTTTTAAAGATTTATTTATTTATTTAATGTATACGAGTACACTGTAGCTGTCTTCAGACACACCCAACCCCATTACAGATGGTTGTGAGCCACCATGTGGTTGCTGGGAATTGAACTCAGGACCTCGGGAAGAGCAGTCGGTGCTCTTAACCGCTGAGCCACCTCTCCAGCCCTACTGTATGATTTCAAGTAACTCAAATGAAGAATCTCATACACAGAGAAAAAGCCGAGGGGCTTGTGAGACTGCCACCAAGTCCAACGACCTGAGTTCCAGCTCTGGGACCGAGGTGACAGAACTGAGTCCTGTAAGTTGCTCTCTGGCATCCACTTCATAGGTGTGGGCTGGCGTGGGATCACCCACGACAGCCAATAATAAATACATCAATTCATTAAAAGGCTAACTGTGACTCTACAAAAGCATAGATGTTTTTATAGGTTTTTTTGTTTGTTTTGGTTTGGTTTTGTTAAATAGATTTTTTTTTTCTTTTTTTCAGAGCTGGGGACCGAACCCAGGGCCTTGTGCTTGCTAGGCAAACGCTCTACCACTGAGCCAAATCCCCAACCCCTGTTAAATAGATTCTTGCTGGGGAGCCCTGGCTATCTTGGAGGTCTGCATCCCCCTGCCTCAGCCTTCTGAATGCCAGGGTTACAGGAGTGTGCCACTGTGGCTGCTGTGGCTGAAACTGTTCTTGACTCTCCTGTCTTTATTTTTGGTGGTTTTGAAATTTTACCGATGCAAAGGGGCTGAGGCCATGGCTCAGTGGTTAGGAGCACTTACTTCCGGAGGACCAGAGTTCAGTTCCCAGGACTTACAGTGTGGCTCACAATTACCTGTGCCTCCAAATCAGAAGGCATCTGATGCCCTCTTCTGGCCTCCAAGGGTATCAGGCAGGCACGTCGTACACCTACATTTACATTAAAATAAAAATAAATTTCAAAATTTTCTGAAGGCAATATTTTGCTGCACTACGGTGATTTTTTTTCTTTTTTTTCCAGAGCTGGGGACCAAACCCAGGGCCTTGCGCTTGCTAGGCAAGTGCTCTACCACTGAGCTAAATCCCCAACCCCTGTGATGTTTTACAAAGATAAAGAACAAATGTCTTTGTGCTCATCCTTCGTGCAGATACATGAGAAAGTAGAAGAGAGGGAGAAAATATAATAACTTCCTTCTCTCGATTGGAACTGGAGTCTATCTAATCACTGTATATATCTTATTATTTCTATTACGAGTTTATAATGACTGTATTATTTTATGTTTTAGAACTCACTCACCTTTTGATGGATGAAAGACATGTCTACTGAGAGGCCCTCAAAGCAAAAGCAATGAGCTCCTCCTCCCCCTGCTCCCCCTCCTTGCCCTGTTCTTCTTGACAGATCTCACTGTTTAGCTCCGGCTGGCCTGAAACTCAGAATTCAATATGTGGACTGTCTTGCTTCTGCCTTCATGTGCTGGGATTAAAAGTATATACCACCCATTATGACTGGCCTTTTCTTTTTTAAAGATGGGGTCAACTCAGAAGTATCCACATTTTTCTGTCTCCATTCACCCAGTGCTAGGATTACAGGTATGCGCCACCACCCAGGGCTCAGATCGAGGTTTCTAAATCCCCACTCTCTGCTGGACCTCGTGGTACCTATCTATAATCCTAGCACGGAGGAGTCAGAGGCAGGAGACTCCAAAATCCAAACCAAGCCTGTCACAGAGGAAGATCCTGTCTCAAGATAACACGTTCTTTTTTTTTTTCTTTTCTTTCTTTTTTTTTTTTTTTCGGAGCTGGGGACCGAACCCAGAGCCTTGCGGTTGCTAGGCAAGCGCTCTACCACTGAGACAAATTCCCAAGCTCTACCACTGAGACAAATCCCCAACCCCGTAGATAACACGTTCTTTATTAAGCAGAACCAGGGCTCCCCAGAGAAGTACTGGATTCTAAGCCTAAGACCGGTAGGAGAATGTACAAGATGAGTCCGGAACATCCTTTGTCAGAGTGCAGGAAGTATTCAAAGACCAGTAGAGACACATCAATGGAAACACAGACAGCTGCTTGAAAGGGCTTTCATGGGGTTGGGGATTTAGCTCAGCGGTAGAGCGCTTGCCTAGCAAGCGCAAGGCCCTGGGTTCGGTCCCCAGCTCCGGAAAAAAAAAAAAAAAAAAAAGAAAGGGCTTTCATTGGCCTGACTCAGGAACATTAAATGTGAGTGACACCCACAGATTACACTGTAGGAATAAAGTCGGAAATGGTGAGTCCGCATTTTTAAAAAGTATTAAATTTAAAACGTTCAAAACGAGAACAATAGTGTTTGGAATAGTTTAGAGCCCTTGCTGTTCCAGAGAACTGGGGTTCAACTTCCAGCACCCACATAGCAACGCCCAAACATCCACAACTCCAGTTCCAGGGGATCGGACATTCTCTTCTGTCCTCCAGGCATCAGGGACACACGCGGTGCACAAGGGCGCAGGCAAAATATTCATACATGTAAAATAAATAAACCTTAAAAACAATTTCCAAAGAAGAGAAATGGTGATTTAAGTATGAAAGTCTTTTTAATTGCCAGGGGTAACTTTCCAGCAAAGAATCTTGGCAGACATCACCTTAATTTAAGGCAAAAGTGAACATTATCAGTAATGAGTCCTGACAGATTTAAACCCTGGACCACTGAATACCAAGCGCTAAGAAGGACTTCTGCGATAGTACTGCCTAAGATGCATGGCCAGAAGCGAATCAAGACCCTCACATCCTCCATAAATCAGCCGCCCAGACCTGACCCTCCCGAGGCTTGGCGCCCGACTGCTGCAGGAACGCCCAAGCTCATTCCCGCTGCCTCCGGTGCTTGCTGCCAGGAGACTCAGACGCCTTTCCCCAGGCGAGCGGAGGCTGGGCGACAGCGTGGCCATTATCCTCGCAGTGGCTCCCGGGAAGCCTCCTCCCTCATGAGGTCCTCCAAGAGTCCAGAACAGTTAACTAGCCTTCTCTTTTCATTGTGGTAACATACACGTCGATGTGTCTCCTCATAAATTTAACATTTTGGAGCCCGTTTTAGCCAGGTGGGCCAGTGCACGCCTGTAATTCCAGCCCTCAACAGGGAAAGAAACAGGAGTTCAAGGTCATCCCTTGACTGAACAAGAAGTTCAAGGCCAGCCTGGGCTACGTTAAACCAACAGTCAGCCCCGTTCCTGCTCTCCCAGTCCCCCTTGCAGCTGACACAAGTGGTTGTCTCTAATGACTTGCATATCCTGGATGTATCCAGTAGATGGAATTGAATAGTAAACAGCTCCTTCTCACTAACTCTCTCCTTTGGAACTCAAATGCCTGAAGCGAATGAGGATATTCTAAAAGGTGTTTGGGTCTCTCGTTCTGGCTATGTGGACTGTTGGAACCAAGAAGCCCTGGAAATTGGAATTCCACCCCTTCTCCCCCAGGTTTCGCATATTAGGGGATGGAAAAGGCTGAAGCCTGCCGCCAACCAAACCGGGGGCCTGCCTACGTGAGAAGGGGAGGGACTTTAACTGGAACCAAGCAGTGATTGGTCAGCGATAGGCAGAACCACACCCTGACTAGGACCGATTAAGGCTACCGCTTGCCCTCCATTGAAACTGTACTCCCCCCTATGTTAGGACCAGAAAGATGGTGTTGGAAGGGCACCTGATCTCTTTGTGTTTCATTCCAGTGTGGCCATATTGAATACATAAGTTTTTCTGCTTTTCACTGTTTTAAAAGGAGGCTGAATCTGGCTTACTGGGGCTTCTAAGGATACAGGATTATTTTGCAGGTGGTGATGTCTACGTGCTGAGTTTTAACAGTCCAAATGGCATTTCCATCTTGTGCTAGGGTCTAGAGGTCTGTCACAAAACAGCGCTCACACCTGAGTTATCTCCTAGTCCCCCAAATGATGCTGAAGTAGTTAGTTCTGACAGCAACCACGGTTTGACTGGGGATCAAGTGTTCAAATGGAGGACATCTCATTCAGAAGGATTGCAAACATTTTAGGCTTTGCAGAGGAAAGGTGCCTGTCACAAGCACTGAACTTTGCCACTGCAATGCAAAAGCTGGCATTTGCAACACAGAATGGAACAGAGGACCCTTTATTGCAATAAAACTTTATTTGCAAAAACCAAGAAGCAAGAAGAGGCCTAACTCTGTGTTACTAGTAACAGAGTAACAGTCTATTTTTTTTCCTTCTTATGCTAAATGAAGCTAATGAGTTTTGAGGCAGATGGAAAGAGTATTTAACATTAACAGTTCTATATTGTTATGCGGAATCTTTGAAAAAAAAATCACAGGCTATAAATGTTTTTCTCAAGAGCAGGCAGCAAGCCCAGCTAATCTTAAATAAACTCAGCTTCGCCATTTTAAAAAATGCAAAATTATATCAATATACTGCTGGAGCTGGACCAACTTCCTGACTTCGAATGAGAAATATTTGAAACCGTTGTTCCCCTGAAATCATTTTAAAACACAAATATGTACATATGTTTTAAAAACATTAAGATAAAATGCTAAGAGCAGGAATAAGTAAATTTCAGGTTGTATGGGTTAAATCCACTCATTTATTGCTTTATCATCTTTTAGTTTTAGTTCTTTGTGTGTGTGTGTGTGTGTGTGTGTGTGTGTGTGTGTGTGTGTATGTGTGTGTTTAGACACAAATGGACACCACTAGACCAGAGGAACAGACCTGGCTTGACCATAAAGGGCAATCCTCATTTTGAGGGGAGGAAGGATTGTGCCTTAGGGTTTTATTATTGTGCACAGACACCGTGACCAATGCAACTCTTATAAAGGACAACATTTAATTGGGGCATGGCTTACACATTCAGAGGTTCAGTCCATTGCCTTCATGGTGGGAAGCATGGCATCATACAGGTAGAATTGGGGCTGAAGGAACCAAGAGTTCTACATCCTGATCTGAAGGCAGCCAGAAGAAAACTGACTGTTCTGTACTGGGAAGAGCCTGAGCACTAGGAGCCCTTAAAAGCTCAGCTGCACAATGACACACTTCCTCCAACAAGGCCACACCCCCTAATAGTGCCCCTCCATGGGCCAAGCATATACAAACCCCCACATTCTACTCCCTGCCCCCCACTGGCTTGTTCAAACATATGAGTCTATGGGGGTGGGGGCATCATACCTAGCCATAGCATAATGAAAAATGCATTTAGTCCAACTTCAAAAGTATCTATAGGTTATAACAGTCTCAACAATGTTACAAGTTCAACCTTTCAAGTCTTTTCTGAGATTCATTTAATCTCTTAAATGCAATCCTCTATAAAATTGAAATTAAAAAGCAGATCACATATTTCGAACATCAAAGGATATACACTACTATTCCAAAATGTCATAGCGAGGAAATACTGGATCAAAGCAAGACAGAAAACCAGCTGGGTAAACGCCAAACTCTGTATGTCTGATATCCAACTCCTTTCAGCTTTGTTGACAGAACACAATTCTTTCTCTTGAACGGGTTCCACTCCCTGTTAGCAGCTTTCTTAGATAGGTATCCCATGGCTCTGGGATCTATAACATCTTAGGGTCTCCAAGGCAATTCCAACTTCACAACTTCTTCTCCTTCTTCTCCTTCTTCTCCTAGATTTATTTTATTTATATGAGTACACTGTAGCTGTCTTCAGACACACCAGAAGAGGGCATCAGATCCCATTACAGATGGTTGTGAGCCACCATGTGGTTGCTGGGATTTGAACTCAGGACCTCTGGAAGAGCAATCAGTGCTCTTAACCGCTGAGCCATCTCTCCAGCCCAACTTCATAGCTTCTTGTTCCAATGTCTAGCATCCACACATGAACTTCTGGCTTCCTCCAAAGGGCTCGAATCATTTCTGATAGCTCTGTAGTACTCTCCTGGTTGACTTCACTCCACTGCCGATGCTTTTCTTGGTGCTCATCCCATGGTACTGGCATCTCCAATACACTGAGGTTTCCTACTGCAGGTAGGTTTCACCAATAGCCTCTCATTGGCTCCTTTCATGGTGCCAAGCCTCAACTCCAAATGCATGACCCCTAAGGTCCTGGGCTGTCAACTGCAACTGAGGCTGCACCTTCACCTTCACCAATGGCCTTTCCTGGACTCTCACAGTGTCAAGCCTCAGCTGCTCTCCATGACCCCTTCATATCTTCAAAACCAGTATCACCTGGGTGACTCATGCATTACCAAGTCCAGCTACCCAACATGAAGTACAACCTTGGCCACCTCTGGAACATAGCTTCTTTGTGCTCTCAGAAAACACTTTCCAGAAGATTTCACCTCAGCAATGCTGGTCTCTTCTTAATCACCACTAACTTCTTAGCTCCAGCTGACCAGCATCAATTGTCCCAGGAGTCCCTTCTACTGTTAACTGTAAAGTCAGAGCCACTCGGCCAAAGCTGTCAAGTTCTGCTGCTTGCACGAGCTGGAACTTGGTCTCCTCATTCTATTACATCATAACCAGCTTTCTGTTTTCCAACTCCTTTCTTCACTGCCTGGCTGTCCTGGAACTTGCTCTGTAGATTGACCTTGAACTCAGAGATTTGCAGGGCTCTTGTCTCCTGAATGCTGGGTTTACACGTGTGCACCACAACACCTGGATGTTAAGTTTTTCTTTACCTGGAACTTGCTCTGTACAAGGCTGGCATTAAACTCAGAAATCTGCTTGCTTCCGTCTCCTAGGATTAAAGGTGCTCCACCATGCCTGGACCGAGGCTTTTCATTATAGATCTTAATCAAGTCTAGAATAACCATCACAATCCATCCCTTGTCAACTTGACACACAATCATATCTCCTTGTATCCAAATAAAAATAATAACCAGGTCATAATGATGCCTAACATGGTATAACTTCCCCTCACGCACCTGCAAATACATAAGCTTAGCTTGTTGGAGGTGTCAGCACTCCCTCAATTCCACTTAATATCCTTTTTTTTTTTTAAAGATTTATTTATTTAATGTATATGAGTACACTGTAGCTGTCTTCAGACACACCAGAAGAGGGCATCAGATCTCATTATAGATGGTTGTGAGCCACCATGTGGTTGCTGGGATTTGAACTCAGGACCTCTGGAAGAGCAATCAGTGCTCTTAACCACTGAGCCATCTCTCCAGCCCCTCCACTTAATATCCTTGAACACAGGATTTAGCTTCATTCCACTTCCTGGTGCCCCTTCACTCTTTGAACCATACATTTCACATTTTTCTTTTCGAAGCTCGCTACACTTTAGGAAATGCTGTTCTTGAGAGG
The DNA here is from genome assembly GCF_011064425.1 of Rattus rattus. Lineage (NCBI taxonomy): Eukaryota > Metazoa > Chordata > Mammalia > Rodentia > Muridae > Rattus > Rattus rattus. The sequence goes on along the minus strand of NC_046154.1, from coordinate 28,740,691 downwards.
AAACCAGAGGACAAAGTCTATGCTGGGCTGTTCTGAGACTTCCTTTGCCAATGCATTGAGTATAAATCTCTTTTCTTTACCTTAGCTTCATGCAGACTCTTCGGACAAGGGCAAAAAGCAGCAACATTCCTCACTGAAACATCCTGAGAGCAATGTCCAGAGTTCAAATCACACTCAGCACCAATGTCTCCCATATTCCTACTGTGATGGCCCATTCAGTCACACTTAAAGTGTCCATGGCTTTCTAAATCTTAAGTCCCCAAATCCACATTCCTCCAAACGAATCATGGTCAGGCCTGTCACAGCAAAACCCCAGTCCCTGGAACCAACTTCTGTCTTAGGGTTTTACTGCTGTGAAGAGATACCATGACCAAGGCAACTCTTATAAAGGCAAACATTTCATTGGGACTGGCTTACAGGTTCAGAGGTTCAGTCCATTATCATCATGGTGGGAACCATCATGCATCATACAGGTAGACTTGTGGATGGAGGAATCAAGAGTTCAACATCCTGATCTCGAAGGCAGCAAGGAGAAGACTGACTGTTCTGTACTGGGCAGTTCTAGTGCTTGAGCACTAGGAGCCCTGAAACCACACCTGTACAGTAGCACACTTCCTCCAACAAGGCCACACCCAACCCAACAAGGCTACACCTACTTCAGCAAGGCCACGCCCACTCCAACAAGGCCACACTTCCTAACAGTGTCACTTCCTACGGGCCAAACATATTCAAACAACCACAGCTTGAGTCAGGGTCTTGCTATGTAGCTCTGTCTGGCCTCAAATTTATAGTGAGCTCTCACATCATACCTGTCTGTCTCCCACATGGTAGGATGGCAGGCATAAGCAGCCATGTTGGTTGATGACAGGCATGAGAAACCATGTTGGTTACTTCCCACCTTTTAAGAGAATTATCAGTCTCTGTTTGTTCATGGTCAAGATGATTACCAATTTTGAATTCTCCCCTTCATATTTTTTTGAGACATGGTCTTTCTATAAAGCCCTGACTGGCCTGGAACTCACACAGATCTGCCTGCTTCTGCCTCCTGACTGCTGGGATTAACTTGTGCTACCACCCCTGACTTTCTTTTACCAAAAAAACAAAAACAAAACAAAAAACAAAACAAAACAAAACAAAACAAAAAAACGTTTTGGCAAATGCCTGTTTAAGATGAAGTAAAGCCACTTGGAAACTTATTGACCAAAAGTAAAGTCAGACTTTATTATGGAAAGTATGTGGCTTTAGAACTCGAAGCTGAGATAATCTGCCAGGGGTGTGTGTGGTGTGTGTGTGTGTGTGTGTGTGTGTGTGTGTGTGTGTGTGTGTGTGTGTGTACCACCTGCCTGCAGTACCTGAAGAGGCCAGAAGAAGCTGAGATAATCTGCCAGGGTGTGTGTGGTGTGGTGTGTGTGTGTGTGTGTGTGTGTGTGTGGTGTGTGTGTGTGTGTGTGTGTGTGTGTGTGTGTGTGTGTGTGTGTGTGTGTGTGTGTGTGTGTGTGTATATACCACCTGCCTGCAGTACCTGAAGAGGCCAGAAGAGGGAGTCACAACCCATGGAACTGGAGTTGCAGATGGTTGTGAGCTGCCATGGGTGCTAGGAACTGAACACAGGCCCTCTGGAGGAGCAGTAAAATAATCTTATTTCTAACCTTCCTGCCTCCATCTCTCAGTTTCTGAGAAGCTAGGACTCAAACCCAGGCCTTCATGTCCATGAAGGAAGCACACTACCAACTGAGCCCTGGGAAAAGGAATTTCAAGAAAATTGAAATTTTTTACTTTCAAACATTTTTATTTTTACTTTCAAACATTTTTTTTTTTTTTTTTTTTTTTTTTGTTCTTTTTTTTTGGAGCTGGGGGCCGAACCCAGGGCCTTGCGCTTCCTAGGCAAGCGCTCTACCACTGAGCTAAATCCCCAACCCCACTTTTAAACATTTTTATTTTTACTTTTAAACGTTTTTTTGTTCATTTGTTTTTGTAGTTGTTGGTTTTTTTAATTTTTTTTTTTTTTACTTTTATTTATTTACTCTCCCTTAGTTTAAATCCGGGATGGGTACAACATCACACGGATTCTGTGTCCAATGGCCTTTGCAGGAAGGTTGCTTCGGAATTTGGCACGAACCATGCCACTCTTTCCATGAGCCCAAGTTACTTTCCCCCAGATCACTCTGGTTTGGTTTGCCTCCAGGAGTCACTGTATTGTTTTTTGCTTTGTACACATAAGCACACCTCTTCCCTGAGTAGAACTCAGTTTCATCTCGGGCATAAACACCTTCAATTTTAAGAAGAGCCGTGTGCTCTCTTTGGTTCTGGAGGCCTCGCTTGTAGCCAGCAAAAATTTTTGTTTTTTTTTTTTTTTTTTTTTTTTTTTTTTTTTTTGTTTTTTTTTTGTTTTGTTTTTGTTTTTTTTTGTTTTTTGTTTTTTAGAAGTCCTGTTCCCTGCAGGCCTCCAAAGGCGCCAAGATGGCGGAAAGAGCTTTAATGATTTTTTTTTTTTTTTTTTTTTGAGCTGGGGACTGAACCCAGGGCCTTTGCGCTTATAGGCAAGCGCTCTACCACTGAGCTAAATCCCCAACCCCTTTTAATGATGTTTTTAAAGACGGGATCTCTCTATGTTCTAAAGGCGTTGAAGTAAATATTAATAAGAGAATTTACCAATCTGTGCGGGTGCCGACACCCGTAGGGCCACATGGCATCTGCGGGGTAATTTTACCTCAAAGAGCAAAGCGTCTCAACCTGATTCGCCATCTCACGCTGCTGCCTGCTACTCTCTGAGCCCGGCAGCAGCCGCCCTCTTGGAACTCTCTGGTTGTAAATTCTGCTCGCATTCCCGGCATCTGCCCACTGTGGTTATAGTCACAACTCCCAGTATCCCCCAGCATCCTGTTAAAATCAAAACTCCATAAGCTTGTAATTTAGCAATCAGAGTTATATCTTAAATTCTCATTCCACGAAACATCCGCACAATAAACTCACCATTGATAATGATATAAACCGCCCACCTAGATAAGATAAATTGCCCTATAAAAATCCATCCCTTACGAAATATCCATACTACCTGTGGCCATTTAAGGCCACACAGATCTGGGTCTTCCTTCTCCTCCATCTTGGTTCTTCCCCTCTTTCTCCTCTCTCCCACCTTACAAAAATTCTGTCCCCGCCTTACTTTCTCACTGCCCAATCACAGGCCTTGCTTTATCTTGTGCTTGCCCTCACCTCATCTAGACATCAACTACACTATGTAGGCCTGGATGTTCTGAAACTCACTCTATAGATCACTCTGACCTTGAACTCACAAAGACCCACCTGCCTTTGCCCACAAGTGCTGGGATTAGAGGCGTGGGCCGCCACGGCCTGGCCCTTTTGAAGGTTTGTACAAATAAAATGAATAGGTCAGGATGAAATACAAAATGCATAGCAAGTACCTAGATAGTGGAAATTTCAGTTTACATTATTTGTGTGTGTGCATGTGTGTGTGTGTGTGTGTGTGTGTGTGTGTGTGTGTGTGTGTGTGTTTATGATGGTGGTGTTAACAACGCCGAGATATAAAAGAGGATTACAAGGCAAAGAAATTAAATTAACTCCCCCTACACTCAACTTGTGGCTTCCCCTCTCCCTGCCTAAGCATGACGAGAATGCAGGCCGTGACCACACAAAGCATATTTTATCATTCAGGCCCAAGCAGCAATTTGGTCTGATAGGTGACCACAGTAACAAATGCTATCTGTGAACAGACTTTTCTGCCTGCCCAGGCATGACCCTCTCGGGGCCTAGTTTCTGAGCTTACCCAGCAGTGGGGGAGCAAGACGCTTCATTCCATGTCTCTGCAAAGCAGACCTTGCTTCAGGTCCTTCCTAGCCTTGAAATCCTTTGTCAATCCTTCCCTAGAGCTGTCCTGATCTCTGGGCATTAAACTACTTCACATGGGTAGCCGGACCCAGTCCAGCCCTTTTCCCAATTTGCCACAGTAAGAATATTTTCCTTTTATCGTAGAAAACCAACAAAACAACAGATATGAGTGCACTGTCGCTGTCTTCAGACACACCAGAAGAGGACATCGGATCTCATTACAGATGGTTGTGAGCTGGGATTTGAACTCAGAACGTCTGGAAGAGCAGTTAGTGCTCTTAATCGCTGAGTCATCTCACCAGCCCTTAATGCTAGAGATATATATTTTTTTCCTTTTCTTTTCTTTTCTTTTTTTTTTTTTTTTTTTTCCGGGGCTGGGGCCCGAACCCAGGGCCTTGCGCTTGCTAGGGAAGCGCTCTCCCACTGAGCTAAATCCCCAACCCCTGGAGATATTTTTTTGAAATGCTCCATATATCTGAAATCCTGCAGTGCTACAATGTGTTTCCCTCACCCCAGGCTAGTCTCAAACTATATGCAGCTGAAGATGACCTTGAACTCCTTAACCACCTGCCTCCACCTCCCAAGGGCCACAACATCTGGAATAGGAGGTGTGCTCAGGCCCATGCTACCCACTGAGCAACATCTCTAGCCCTGAAGTGTGTATACCATCTAACAAGCGATTAAACACTGCCCATGTCCAGAGCCACCATGTTCGGGCAAGGCAAGAAGTTTCAGGAACAATTTAAACTGCTTATAAACCAAAGATCACTGGAAGGAGCCCCAGTAACGGCAGCTTAGAGAAGAGAGCCTTTGTGAGGCTGGACACCTGGGTGAGGGCTCCCACCCGCATATCCTCAGAGCCGTCACCCATAACTGCTCTAATTCTTGTCTCCCTGATAGCGAGGTCCTTAAAAGCAGGGATTGTGCTGACTCCTTGCAAAACCAGACTCTGGCCTTCAGTAAGAACTTCATAAATAATGGTTGGGTGACTGCTGAATAAATAATGAGCTCTCCTCACTACTGATGTGCCAGGAGCAACTGAAGCAGGCAAGGGGAATCACGCACTTCATGACACCGACCATGATGCACAGTGCTCGCTGGTTCCTGGGTGAGCACAGGTTCCCTTCACAGCACAGCAGGTGGAACCCTCATAAGTTTTCAGTCAGTAACTTCCCTATAGTAAGACATATGCACCTATATAATAGAATACATATGACTCTGAGGATCATCGATGAATATATATATAGCTACACATTATATATCTATATATATCTGTCTGTCTATGGAGAGAGAGAGAGGGATGGGGGGAATCAGGCCAGCTTGACCTTGAACTCACAGAGATCTGCCTGCCTCTGCTTCCCAAGTGCTGGGATCAAAGACCTGTGCCACCATCACCTTGCTGACTCTGAACTTTTAAAAATAATGATTATTTTATCTTATGTGTATGGGTGTTTTGCCTGCACTTATGTCTGCATACCACTTGGGAGCCTGGCCATTAATGGAAGAGAGTCACAGATCTGCTGGGTCTGGAGTTACAGACAATTGTGAGCTGCCAAAAAAAAAAAAAAAAAAACAAACCCAAAAACCAAAAAAAAAAAAAAACAAAAAAAAAAAAAAAAAAAAAAAACTAACTATATTTTAAACATTTTCCCTTTCCTTTTTTTTTTTTATGTGCATTTGTATTCTTCCTGCATGTATATCTATGTGAAAGTGTCACATCTTGGAATTAGAGACAGTTATGAGTTGTCATGGGGTGCTGGGAATCGAACCTAGGTCCTCTGAAAGAATAGTCAGTTCTCTTAACCGTTGAGCCTGTCTCCAGCCAGTCCGTTTACATTTTTATGTATGAGTGTTTTGCTTGGCCAGAGGAGTGGGTCAGACTTCCTGGAACTGTTGTTACAGATGGTCGTGAGGCACCACAAGAGAGCTGAGACTGCACCTGGCCAGGCCTAATAGAAAAGCAGCCAGTACTCTTAGCACTTAGCCAATGAGGCATCTCTCAAGGCCCCTGATCCATGACATTAAAAAAAAAAAAAGGTTTATTTATGTATTATAACCATATATTTATATATGTATTATGTATGGGCGCTTTGTCTCCATGTACATCCGCACACCAGAAGAGGGCATTAGACAGTTGGGAGCTGCCATGAAGGCTCTGGGAATTGAACTCAGAACTTTAGGAAGACTAGGGAGTGTTCTTCTATTTTTATTTAGGATTTTTATTAATTTTTATGATTTATTTATTTTAAATATGTGAGCACACTGTATCTCTCTTCAGACACACCAGAAGGGGATCTGGAATACCATTACAGATGGTTGTGAGCCACCATGTGGTTGCTGGGAATTGAACTCAGGACCTTTGGAAGAGCAGTCCGTGCTCTTTTTTTTCTTTTTCTTTTTCTTTTTTCGGAGCTGGGGACTGAACCCAGGGCCTTGTGCTTGCTAGGCAAGCGCTCTACCACTGAGCTAAATCCCCAACCCCCAGCCAGTGCTCTTAACCACTGATCCATCTCCCCAGCCTCCTGACATACTTCTTAAAGAATTGTTTTCATTGAATCCTGTCTCACCAATTGTGTTTCCTCCTCCAGTTCCTCAAAGATTCTCCCCACTTCTCTTCCACCAACTTTCCCTTCTTTTTTGTCTCTCTCCTAAAAAAACAAAAACAAAAACAAATAAAAGACAAAATAAATCAAAGCAAGAAATATACCAACAAAGCAAAAACAAAACCTCCTGTAAAAACTCCAAAATGGGGTTGGGTCTGGTAGCACGTGCTTTTAATACCCCAGCCCTCAGGAGGCCAAGGCAGAAGCAGAGGCAGGAGGATCTCTGTGAGTTTAAGGCCAGCCAGGTCTACATAGTGAGTTCCAGGACAACCAGGGCTGTGTAGACAGATCTTGTCTGGAAACAAACAACAAAAACCAAAAATGAGGCTGGAGAGATGGCTCAGTGGTTAAGAGCACTGACTGCTCTTCCAGAGGTCTTGAGTTCAAATCCCAGCAACCACATGATGGCTCACAACCATCTGTAGAGAGATCTGATGCCCTCTTCTGGTGTGTCTGAAGACAGCAACAGTGTACTCACATACATAAAAAAAATCTTTAGGGCTGGAGAGATGGCTCAGTGGTTAAGAGCACCGACTGCTCTTCCAGAGGTCCTGAGTTCAAATCCCAGCAACCACATGGTGGCTCACAACCATCTATAATGGGATCTGATGCCCTCTTCTGGTGTGTCTGAAGACAAGAGACACTGTGCTCGCATACATAAATAAATAAATATTTAAAAAAAAAATCTTTAAAAAAAAACAAAAATAGAAATAAAAATAAACAAACAGAAACGTAACAAGGAAAAAAATGCCCAAACAAAGCAAAATGAGACAAAAAGTCTACAAAAATACTCATGGGCTTTTGTGTTGGCCAGCTGCTCCTGGGGCAGGGGCCTGCCCTGAGATGTGGTAACATACCCGGGGAGACTCCATTGAAGAAAATTGATTTTCCTTTGCCAGCAGTTCTCAGTTTCAGATAGTATCTTGTTTAGGGATGTGAGTCCATACCTACTTGTCCCTTTCAGTGTCGTTACCCTATTAGCTTGAACCCGTGCAGGCTCTGTGGACGCTGCTACAGTCTCTGTGAGTTCATACGTACACCAGACTTGTATCTGGAAGGCGCTGTTTCCTCAGATTCATCCATCACCCGGGTGTCTTACAGTCTTTCCACCTCGTCTTCCACATAGATCCCTGAACCTTGCAGGGTACATGGAGGTTTTAACGAAGACATACCATTGGGACTGAGTACTCCAAAATCTCTCACTCCCTTCACATTGTCCGGTGGTAAGTCTGTGTTAGACTACCACAAGAAGGCTCTCTGAGGAGGACTGAGTTAGGAACTGATTTATTGGTACAGCATGATGTCACGACTAGTTATTTTGTTGCTATGTTCCTTAGGAGAACAATAGTATAAGGTTTTCCCCTAGGTCTGCAACCGAATCCCAGGTTCTTGGGTCACTTCACAGGTGTGGGTTCCATCTCTGACTGGGCCTCCCATGACCTTTGTGCCACCACTGTATCAGTGTATCTTGCAGGCTGGTCACTATTGCAGGTTGCAGGGTTTGTACCTGGGAGATATTGATGAATCTCTTCTCCTTTAGTAGCATGCAGGAGCACCTTCAAGTACCATGAACACTTGGTGATACATGACATCTTCTAAAGATTTATTCATTACTATATATGAGTACACTGTCGCTGTCTTTAGACACACCAGAAGAGGGCATCCGATCCCATTACAGATGGTTATATATATATGTGTGTGTGTGTGTGTGAAATATATATATATATATATATTATACTTGCTAAGAAAAGAATTAGGTGGAGTGTCTGCTGTGCAATTACTTCATATATCATCAAATAAAAACGATTTATTTGGGGTTGGGGATTTAGCTCAGTGGTAGAGCGCTTGCCTAGCAAGCACAAGGCCCTGGGTTCGGTCCCCAGCTCCGAAAAAAAAAAAAAAAAAAAGATTTATTTGCTCTATGAAATTTTGACCTTTAGTTAACTTTTCTATCTCTGTTCCCCTGACAACCTGATAAGAGTCATATATTTACTATGTTGCTAGGCAACACTGTTTATGGTGGAAATTACCTCTAAATGGTAAACTACACCTGGAATGAGAGAACTATATATACCTCAACGGAGCCACAGTGCTGGGATTTCCTGGTGACTTTTGGAACAGGCATGTCTTACTGAGACCCTGGAAGCTACGTCTGAGGTCCTACAGCTGACATAAAATCCAAGGCAGAGTCCACGCGTGTGTGATCTGTGTACTGCGCCTGACCTATGCCGAGGAGATAGCGTCAAGGATGTCACAGAGCATGTTAACTGGTGCTTACCTGCTGCCAAGTTACGGGTCCCATTCGCATGTGAAACGGATTTATTTTTTAAAGATGTATTTATTTTATGTATGTGAGTACACTGTAGCTGTCTTCAGACACACCAGAAGAGGTCATCAGATCTCATTACAGATGGTTGTGAGCCACCATGTAGTTGCTGGGAATTGAACTCAGAACCTCTGGAAGAGCAGTCAGTGCTCTTAACCGCTGAGCCATCTCTCCAGCCCCCAAACAGATATTTCATACTCATTCCATGTCTTCAAGATGTGTATCTGAAAAGGGTGTCTCCTTGTAAAATCCCTAAGCTTACTACCAAACCCTTCCACAAAAGCACATAACTCACCCTAACACAGGGGTCTCTCTCTCTCTCTCTCTCTCTCTCTCTCTCTCTCTCTCTCTCTCTCTCCTCTCTCTCCATTTTATTCTTTCTATCTGTCTTTCCTTCTGGTACTAGGGATTGCACTGGACCACTTTTTTTTTATCTGAAGAATAGCATCTTTCTTCCAATGATCAGAAATCATGTTCAGAGTAATTTCTTCTTTTCCTCTTTCCTTTTGAGTCAGGGTCTTCCTATGTAGCACTGGCTAGCTTAAACTACATACGTAGGTTTTGCCCTAGGACCATGACCTAATCTCAGGTTCTTGGTCAATTCACAGGTGTGGGTTCCATCTCTTTGAGTGACCCTTAAATCCCATCCGAGTGCTTGGTTACTCCCGTAACCTTTGTGTCCCCACTGTATCAGTGTATCTTGTAGGCTGGTCACTGCTGCAGGTTACAGGGTTTGTACCTGGGAGATATTGATGATGCCCTTCTCCTCTGGTAGCATGTAAGAGGACCATCAAGTGCCAGGAACACTACAGAGATCTGCATACTTCTGATGCTGGAATCAAAGGCGGGTACCTTTAAGTGTATCAGGCATTAGAGTCATTTCATAATTACAGATCACAGGTATAATTTACATTCCTTCTCAACCCTTGAAAAGACCATCCCCACCCCTCACGAGAACTACTTCGTAAGTATGCATTTTAGAATTATTTCACGTTTGTATCTTGGACCGATCCATGCACTACATCTACCTATGAGACAAGAGTATCTTTGGGTAAACTTGGACTGAGTGTGCCAGAAAGGTGCCATAATAGGAACTCAATCATTTATGGTCAATGTTGAGCCCAACTGCAAATTTACTTATAAAAATGTCACCACAGACAGCCAGGGCTATATAGAAACTCTGTCTTACAAAAAAAAAAAAAAAAAAAAAAAAAAAAGTGATCAGAGGCTGCAATGGCTGCAAGTGTGGCCTGCTTGGCACATGTGGGGCCCTAATTTCAATCCCCAGCACCCACTCCTAACACATTTTAAACTATTTTTTAAATTTTATTTATTCATTTTAATTATGACGAGTACACTGTCACTGTCTTCAGACACACCAGAAGAGTGCATCGGATCTCCTTACAGATGGTTGTGAGCCACCATGTGGTTGCTGGGAATTGAACTCAGGACCTCTGGAAGAGCAGTCAGTGCTCTTAACCACTGAGCCATTTCTCCAGGCCACATTTTAAACTATTAAGATCATGAGTTAAGGGGTTGGGGATTTGGCTCAGTGGTAGAGCGCTTGCCTAGGAAGCGCAAGGTCCTGGGTTCGGTCCCCAGTCCCGGGGGGGGAAAAAAAAAAAAAAGATCATGAGTTAAGCCTTGAAGATACTAAGATAATTACTGACCATCAAATGTGGAAACACATTTAAAAGGGGAACAGTTCATGATCTGACAGTATACACCAGAGAAGTAACTCTTTCTAAGAATACAGCAACCCAGTTATTATAATGTACATTGCCAAACTCCAAGGCCACCTAGGAATGAGCAATCTGAGACATCATGGAGTGTTAACACTACATACTCCAGGCTTCACAGGAAATCTCCTTCCCAAGATTCTGCTCATGTAACAAAAATAGCATGTCTGGAGGCTTATGTCAGCACCCAGGAGGCAGAGGTAGACAGGTCCCTCTGAGTTTGAGGTTAGCCTGGCTAATACGGAGTCCTGGATGAGGTGAGGCAAACAGCAAGGCCCTGTCTTAACTCAACAAACAAACAAACACCAAAACAAGAAGAAGTCAGAGGCAGGAATGAGTGATCCTGGGCATATAAAGCAGAGTCAGAGTTGGTTTCCTTCTTTCGGGGTTTGCTTTTGGATTTTCATATACTGGGTGTGAGTGTGTGCAGGAGCTGGTGTCCACTAAGGCCAGCTGCATCAGGAGTTCCTAGCGCTGTACTTACAAGCAGCTGAGACTCTGGGACCTGAACTTGGGTCCTCTATAAGAGCAAGAAGAGCTCTTAACCACTAAGCCTTTATGAAGTAGAATTTCTAGTTGTCATGTGATGCAGACTCACGTGATGTTTTGTTTGACCCGTGAGAGGACATGTGATGTCTGGAGAGAGTATAAACAGGTCTCAATGGAAGTGACAAGGTGCTTGCATAGCTAGCTGTGCAAAACTTCCTGGTCTTGTGTCTTCACTGATCTTCACTCTGTTGAGAGTAGCATGGCACCCCAGCTGGTTCTGGTTGCTACCAATGACTTGTGTTGATTCAGCGGAGGCCTGGCAGTTTCTGCTGCATCATGCCACCGCTGACACTTTGGACTGGACTGTTGGTATCCTAATACTACTGGACTGTTGGTATCCTGACAATGGAAACTGGAATCACCCAAAAGAACTACTTCTAAACAGGCACACACCTCTTGTCCTATTACGTTCTTTTCTCTCCTACCTCTGGCGGGCTAGAAAAGGAGACAAAGCATTTGAGAACCCTTATTAAAGATCATTCAAAACACCATTATTTTTTTTATCTAGAATTTCTCAACCTTGGTAGTATTGTTTTTAAATTTATTTATTTGTTTTTGGAACAGGGTCTCACTGTGTCTAGGGATAGCTATGTAGACCAGGCTGGCCTTGAACTCAGATGAGAGATCTGCCTGTCTCTATTTCCTGGGTGCTGGAATTAAAGCATGTGCCACTACACCCAACCCATACTGACAATTTTTTTGAAGATTTATTTATTTATTATATATATATACATATACATACAGATATACATATATACACAAATATATATGTATATGAGTATACTGTGGCTGTCTTCAGACACACCAGAAGAGGGCATTAGATCCCATTACAGATGGTTGTGAGCCACCATGTGGTTGCTGGGAATTGAACTCAGGTCCTCTGGAAGAGCAGTCAGTGCTCTTAACCACTAAGCCATCTCTCCAACTTCCCCTACTGACACTTTAAAGTAGATTACTCTTTCTTCTGCGACACTCTCCTAAGGAACTTGGCTCAGTAGCACATCTGGCCTAACCTAAATTGGACACAAGAAGTTTCCTGTGATACTTCTCACAAACAAAGGTGACTCCAGACAATGCCAAAGTTTCTGTGTCAGACAACACAATATCCAGCTGAGAAGCATTGTCTACTGGAAAACCTCTAAAGTGATTTTTTTTTTAAACCCAGAGACATGAAGAGGTCATAAGATAGCTCAAAAAAAGATCATTGTTCTCCCCAAGGAAGGCGGAAGCAGTCAGAGAGGTTGAATTGTGAGGTAGGAAGGTCATAATAAAACAGAAATAAAAGGAGCCTGATATAGCTGTCCCCTGAGAGGCTGAGAAATACAGAGGCGGATGCTCACAGCCAACCATTGGACTGAGAACGGGGTCCCCAATGGAGGAGTTAGAGAAAGGACTGAAGGAGCTGAAGGGGTTTGCAACCCCACAGGAAGAACAACAATATTAACCAACCAGACCCCCAGAGCTCCCAGGGACTAAACTCCCCAACCCAAGAGTACACAGGGATGGACCTATGGCTCCAGTCACGTATGTAGCAGAGGATGGCCTTGTCAGGTATCAACGGGAGGAGAGGCTTGGTCTTGTCAAGGCTGGATGCCCCAGTGTAGGGGAATGTCAGGGACGGGAGGTGGGAGGGAGTAGATGGGTGGGTGGGGGAGCACCCTCATAGAAGCAGGGGAAGAGAGTGGGTTTCTGGAGGGGTAGCTGGGAAAGGGGAAACATTTGAAATGTAAATAAAAAATTTCTAATTAAAAAAAAATCAGTAAAAATGTCAAATATAACTCCTGTAGAATAAATTCATACAGGCACTTAATTTTCTTTTTGTTAAGATCTGTCTTAGTTTATTCTTTGATTTTTTTTTTCCTTTTTAGATTTATTTTATGTATGTGAGTACACTGTAGCTGTCTTCAGACACACCAGAAGAGGGCATTGGATACCATTTCAGATGGTTGTGAGGCCCCATGGTGTTGCTGGGATTTGAGCTCAGGACCTCTAGAAGAGCAGTCAGTGCTCTTAACCGCTGAGCCATCTCTCCAGCCCCTTAGTCTTTGTTTTTAAAGACAGCCTTGCTATGTACTCTGCAGCTTTGGCTGGCTTACAAACTGCTTTGTAGCCTAGGCTGGCCTCAAACTAGCAGCAATCCAGGTCCTGCCTCCTCAGGACGAGGCTCCCAGACGTATGCCAACTTATTCCACTGCAAATAACAGGTGATATTTTTGCTTTAGGCAAGAAAAGTATTTGATAACAGTCAGTTCAGAACTCTTCATGTAGTTGGTTAATTTGTTTTGCAATGCTGAGGACTGAATCCATGCCCTATACAAGGAAAGTGGAAAGTGCTCTGACCACTGGGCAATGCTATCCCCAGCTTTAGTCCATTCTCTGTCTCTCTGTCTGTCTGTCTGTCTGTCTGTCTGTATCTCACCAACCCCACCAGGGTTTCGCTGTGTAGCCCTGGCTATCCTGGAACTCACTCTGTAGACCAGGCTAGCCTCGAACTCAGAGCTCCTCCTGAGTGTGTCTCCCGAGTGCTGGGATTAAAGGCATTTCATCCTTTGAATAACACATGGCTTAAAAAAGATTGGCTTAAAATTTTTTCAATACTTTGATTTATTTCAAAACTTTTTATTTGTTTTTGATTGGTTGTTTTCTTTTTCGAGGCAGAAACTCACTATGTATCAATGACTGGCCCAGAACTTTCTCTATAGACCAGGCTGGCCTTGAACTCACAGAGATCTGTCTCCCTCTGTCTCCCGAGTGTGGGGACTGATAAAGGCATATGCCACTAGGCTTGTGTGACATCAGTCTGTGTATGATGTGGTTCACTAGGTAGCACCGAGATAGCCCATGCCTTGTTCAAGGAAGGAAAGCCACTAACAGGGTGTGGGCATCACAGCAAACTAAGCATCACTAGAGTTTCAGGTGTGGCCCTAAGGCTCATCTAAAGTACAACTGGAATACCTCCAGGGGTGGGGTCTAAGTCAGTAAGACAGTTCTTCCCCAGCCTGGACAAGGTCCAGGATACACCACCTACCACTGAGGAAACCAGTGACACCCGAAGATGTTGCTTTCTGTCTCTCTTTTTTATAAGGTTGACAATTTTAAAGACTCATTTTATTTTATGTGCATTGGCGTGAGGGTATCAGATCCCCTGGAACTAGAGTTAGAAACACTTGTTAGCTACCTCGGGGGGTGCTGGGAATTGAACCCAGGTCCTCTGGAAGAATAGCCAGTGCTCTTACCTATTGAGCCACCTCTCCAGCCCCTTTGCTTTCTTTCTTCTTTTTCTTTTCTTTTCTTTATTAATGGCTTTTTTTCTTGTAGACAACACAAAATTAGGTATCTATCTATTGTAGTACTATAGAGTACTAGAGTACCTAGGGCCTTCCTAATGATAGACAATGAGCTGTACCCCCAGTCCTGTCAAGTGAGGTGGTGCACCTTTAAAACTAGCCCTTGGGAGGCAGAGACGGTCAGAACTTCAGGAGTTCGAGGCCAGCCTGGTCTACATAGTGGGTTCCACATCAACCAAGACTACACAGAGAAACCCTGTCTCAAAACACAGACAGACAAAAAAAAGCTTCAACTCTTCAATAGCAAGACAATAAATACAAGTCATTTTATAAATGTTTCTCACTAGGTACTGTTCAAGAGGCAGAGAGATTGGTGATTTCACTGCTTTTTGAAATTGTATTAAAACTAAAGGAAGACAAGGGATTTCTTTTAAAGTCACGTTGGTACTTTAACAGAAGAAAAGTCTGTGAATCCCTTCTAGGGCACCTGTCATCCATGGTCTTTCCTGTCCTTTGATACTTTAAAGACACTCAACTTGCTTTGCTGGAATTGTAACCTGGCTGCAGAGTGGGTGAAAAACAGACTAGCTTAAAACCTGCTCTAGCCAGTTCCTTCCTTCTAGAAGGTCCTCTAAAACCCAAATGTTAGTTAGGCATGGACGTTCCCCCTGCAGCTCAAGTCTGGGCATAAACTAGGTGACCGGATCTCAGCGGGGCACACATGTCCAGGTTGCTTGTCCAGGAAATGACTAAGAAAACCAGGGAGCCTTTTGACTTTTGCCCAAATGACTTGCTTTACAATCTCAGAATAGGGGAATTCTGAATTCCCTATTCAGAATGTATGGAATTGTCAAATAGCAGACTAGACAGAGACACTACCTTGCCCTGGCTCACTGGCTCTCCTCTAGGCGTTCATTTAATTTAATTCAATCCAGGTAGACCAACAAGAAGGCCCACATGAACTTGTTTCAGAGTTTGTCTGCACTTAGCTTCCCCCAGCCTTTAGGAGTACAGTCTTAGGTTTATTTTATGACCACGTCGTCAGCCCTGCCTGCTTTTATCGAAGCCGATTTCCAGAAAATTAAACTGTGGAATTCATTACAAGAAGCCTGGCAGGAGAAAGACTGAAGTTCTGACAACATATTCTCACCACTTCTTTAGAAGACGGTAATGACGTAAGAAAGTAAAAGATGGGCATAGTGCTATGGAGGGTGCTTTCTTCCTCCTGCCCAGACAGCTTCTCAGCAGGACAATAAAGAAGCCTCAGGGCTCAACCTTGATTCAGTCAGAACCAAGGGTAAAATGTCATCAGTCCTTGGGGTCACAGCATCCAGCCTCCACATTAAGTGGTCTAACGAAAAATCCAAGTGTAACAACATTTCGGGGAGAGGATCCCCAAGTCTCACGGAACTCAACAAATGGTAGCTCTCACCGCAGAACAAGCCGTTAACACTTATAAGCTGCCCGCTGAGTCACTGCTAGGTAAGCATCTCAGGGGCTGCTAAGGTGGGCCGGATGTACGGCTTGTCGTCAGAATCCTCCGCAGCTGGGTCGTTCTCCTCGCCGGACTCTATGTAGATGGGCCAGTCGTCGGTGTCACTCTTCTCGTGGCTTTCGGAAGACGCCTCCACCAGGCTAAGGTTGACGGGCATCAGGTCGTCATCGTCGTCGTGAGGGTCTGTGACACAGGTGCAGCTGTCGCACAGCCCGAAACGCCGCAGCCCCTGGGACAGGTGGCTCGTAAAGGTCCTCCGACAGCCTTTGCAGATAATTGGGCGGCTGGATCTGTGGACCTGTCAGCACAAGGGGGTGCAGGAAAGGTCACAGAAAAGGCTGGAGAGATGACTCAGCAGTTAGAAACAATGGCCTTGCAAGTGGAAGCCATGCTGCTCTCCTGCCTCAGGGTGCCACGTCTACTTACACTTCGTCCTTATCAGGGGAAGAGACCTACAGTCTGCCGGTCCTGCCAGTTCTGGCCTCAGGACAGCCATCCTTGAACAAAAGCTAGGCTTCTTAGAAAACTAGCCTGTTCCCACGCCAGTGTTAACTTTCTAAGTGCCGCCAGCCCGGGTAAAAGAAAACTTCACAAACTTCTCAAGGGACAGACAGGCCCACCCCCATCTCTGGAGACAGACAAAGCCCACACAGTGACGTCACGGACACTTACGCTCAGGGCGTGGCTCCGAAGGTGCTCCTGCCTCGTGAACCTCTTGCCGCAGGTCTCGCAGGGGTAAGGCCGTTCGCCAGTGTGCGACCGGATGTGCCGCTTGAGGATGCCCTTCTGCTTGGCAGTGTAAGGGCAGAAAGGACACTTGTGGAGCTTGATGGGGACCACCAGCACGTCACCTGAGGAGTCCAACAGACCCAATCAGCTGTCAACAGGGACAACCACAGCCACCTTTCTGGTTGGGATTGTGAAACACCCTCATCCCAGAGAGGGTGATCACCAACTCCACCTGCTAGTAAGCAGCAAGATTGACCAGTACAAGTCCCGCTTTGTCTGGCTCCCAAAAGGTCAAAGGTCAAGTCAACTGAGCGGGCTTTCCCCACCCCTCCTCCCTGTGCTTAGACATTGAGCCCAGGGCCTTGAATGTGATGCCCAAATGCTCGTTCACTAAGCCCCATCCCCACCCACCCAGCTTAGTTTTTGGTCATAAGCATTGGGCTTTAATAGCTGGGACATCTCTCTGGCCCATGAAAGCTTTTTGGTGTTAAGATTTTTGTTAATTTGTTTTAATTTTTATTCATGTAAATGGGTATGTCTGTGTATTAATGCCATGTGTGAACGGGTACCCATGGGGCCAGAAGGTGTCTCCGGGACCAAACTTGGGTCCTCTGGAAGAACAGCCAGCGCTCTTAACCTCTGAGCCATCTCTCCAGCCCCACATTCTGTGAGTTTTACAAACACTTTGTGGTATATCGAAAATTATTTTTGTCTTCCCTATACACGGCTCCTCTGTAACACCCGGCGTGATTCATCCTGGTGTGAGCTGTAAACAGCCAATCGATGCTCTGTGTTGTAAAGACCAATCTACATGCAACTGAAATGGTATAGAGGTTCTCACTTGGAAATACCAGGAAACCAATCCAGACATTGTTTTTTTTTTTTTTTTTTTTTTTTTTTTTTTTTGGTTCTTTTTTTTTGATACCAAATGCCAAATCCTTTGATTTCTTGCACCTATAGGCCCATCATTAAAGCCAATGACAGCAACGGTGGCCTCATCCCTAACTTGGGGGCTACAGTGATGTGTCGGTTTGCATGAGAAATGTTCCTGTAGGCTCATGTATTTGAACCCTCAGCCTCCTGTTGGTGGGACTGCTTGGACACTGTGCCTAGCACCCCAAGAGTCTTTAAAGATTAAGTAGTTTATTTGGGGATAGACGAAGAGATAGGCGGGAGTCCAAGCACCGTAAGGCATAGCCAATCCTGTGCGTGTTCCGGGAGGTTTCTATTTTAAACATGATGAGCCCGGGATTCCTTGTAACCCTAAAAGAAACCTAGAATTTCACTGAACGACTCAGGGGAAAGCATGCTTTCACTTTAATAATCACGGGCACTGGTTTTCTGGAACTAGCTCTGAAGCCAGGAGAACACCAATATGGCCCGTGTCCAGGGGCCAGACACCCACTCAAATGCCAGAACCTCTGCGGTCAGGAGAGCGACTTCCAAAACTAAGGGGGCCATCTAAACTACCTAGACCATGTCCAATGTGCTGAGAAGCCTCTCCAATTCCTAGGAGTCCACTCAAACTATCTGGCCCACCTCCAAAACTGGGAACTTGTAGTCTCAGATGAGGGAAGCCGCAACTTGAAACCGGCCGTCCTTTATCTTACAGTCAGCAAGCCATGCTCTTCCCATCGGGCGCCAGGCTCTCCAGCAGCAGCACCCCTCACTAGGGGCACTGCAGGATGATGCCACCCGGGCACCTTTAACCCCTCTCTCCATGAGCCAAGGGGTTTTTCTCAACACTCTCATAAAACTTCTAGAGTAACAGCACAAACAAAAATTCTCTCCCATTCAGTTCTTTTGTTTTGTCTTTACCGTTTAATCAATGTGCACCGTCTTCATCGTAAAGATTTTTAAATGTTACTTATTATCATTACTGCTATTGTATGTTTGTGATGTGTAAGAGCTACCGTCCACACTCGGAGGTCAGAGGACACCCTTTGGGATCTGGTTCTCTTCCTTCACTGTGGGCTCCAGGGTCAAGCTCAGGTTGTCAGGTAAAAAGGACAACCTTCTTACCACTGGCCGTCATCTTTATTACTAGACTAAGCCAATGACCTCCCTAGCCCTTCCTGTTATTATCAGCAACATGCGTAGCATCTTCACCCACTGGGACTCCTTCTAGGCACCAAAGAACATCCACGTAGGTAATGCTGACAGAAACATTTGCTTTGTGGATACAAACTCTGGAAGAGTGTTTCTTTGTTTGTTTGTTTTTGGAAGGTCAGCGGCAAGGTCTCCTGTAACTCAGCCTGGCTTCAACCTCACTGTGCACTAAGGTCTTGAATTCTGAACCCTATCTCTCAAGGGCTGGGATTACGGGCATAAGCTACCATGTCCTGCCGGACTTTTTTCTTGTCCTTTTTCCCCTGAGCACTAACAATTCCTCACATAGTCTGACATCCTGTTGGGGATTGTAAATAACTGAGGGATGATTTAAAGAACACGGGGCATTACTAACAAATGCTATCACTTCATGTATTTAATTTTTTTTTATTTTATGTGTGTGGATGTCTTAGCTTCATGTGTGTCTGTGCACTATGTACACGCACTGCCTGTGGAAGTCAGAAGACGGGGTTGGATCCTCTGGAACCAGAGTTATAGCTTGTAAGCCACCGTGTGTGGAAGCTAGACCTGGGCCCTTTGCACAAGCAGCAAGTGCTGTTAACTGCTGGGCCATCTCTCCAACCACTGATTGATTAATTGATTGATTGATTGATTGATTGATTGATTCAGACAGCATATCACTAAATGGCCCCTTTTGGCCTGGAATTTTCTATCTAGACCTGGGTGGCCTTGAACTCACAGAGATCTGCTTGCCTCTTCCTCCCCAGCGCTGGGATGCAAGGCGTGCGCCACCACACCTGACAGTATCAGTTTACAAAGAGGACTTGAACACCCGGTGGATTTTATCATCTACAGGGAGTCTTGGAATCAACCCCTCATGGACATCAAAGGATGACCACATCCTGTATAGACAACACAGAGGACACGAAGAAGAGCCAGGCAAGGCTCAGTCAGTGACACGCCGGCAGGGCAAACATGAGGACCTCAATTTCTGTTGTTTTTTAACACAGGGTTTTGAAGCTTTGGCTGTCCTAGGACTCATTACACAGACCAGGTGAGCCTCCAAGTCACAGAGGTCCACCTGCCTCTGCCTCCTGAGTGCTGGGATTAAAGGCCTGTACTGCTGCCTCTGCCCAGTAAGGACTGAATTTTACCCGAACTCGGATGGCTACACACACCTATAATTCCAGCAACGAAAATGGAGATCGTTGGATCTCTGGAGGTGTGGGGGGTCACTGACCAGTCAGGCTAAGCAAAATTACCAAAGCTAGGCCAAAGAGAGAACTGTCTCAAAAAACTAGGTAGGGACTAGAGAGATAGATGAACAACTCAGAGCACTGGGTGCTCTTTTAAAGAACCTGGGTTCAGTTCCCAACATGTACACAGCAGCTCATAGCCATGAGCAACTTCTGGTCCTAGGGGATCCAATGACTTCTTCTGGCCTCTGCACATATATAATATACAGACTTACATGCAGGCAAAATGTCCTACATGTAAAACGAAGTAAGTTAATTTATATTTACAAAAAGCAAAAACAAAGTGGACATCTTTTACGGTGCAACATCTAATACGGTCCCCGGATGTCCATGTGCATGCGCGCGCTCATGCACACGGTGCACGAAGAAACAAGGTTCTATATGGATCATGGTGGTGGTGGCGGTAGCAATGATGTAGTGGTGGCAGTGGTGGGATAATAGCGGTGAGGATCGCAATGAGGGGCGAACACTAGTCACAGAGAGATGCCCAAACTCACCTGAGTCCTCTCTATACCAGTCGTTCTGAACGTCCATCACCGAATTCACGGCCACCCCTGGACCTTCCAGTCTTCCCTCCAAGCCACGAGAAAAAGGATGATCCATGTCATCTCTGCTCTGGACAGCACCATTGCGTAGGAGAGCCTCCAGGAACTGCTTCACGTGGTAGCTGCTGTAAGTCAAATCCAAGGCCTGGTTACTGGGCAGGACTTCCTCCGCATGGGCCAATGGGGCGGCGTACTGCTGTAGCTGTTCGTCAGTCTCCACCTCCACTCTGGCAACGTCGAACTCCACCTTAGGTTCAACCCTTCTGGGAACGATACAAAGGTCACTGTCGGAGGCCCCAGAGCTCTGGCTGTCTTTAGCCACCAGTTCTAGGGGATGGCAGTCATCACAAGATGATCTTGTACAGTCCAGACTCCCTTCTCCATCTACTGGGGAGGAGACAAAGCTCTTGGTGCCACAGGAAGTCCCCTCCAGCACTGAACTTGGACTTTCGCTGTCTATCTGATGAGCCGCGGCTGCCGCGGCGGCCACCGCCACTGCTGCAGCCACAGCGGCCTCCTTCTCCATCTTTCTGCAAATGTCCAGGGATGACCTGATGTACGTCTTGCAGAAGTTGACCACGTCATTCATCTGCAGGTAGCTGGCCGCTGACATGACTTCAATCACGTTCTCGCCACACAGATCCAACTTCCCCGAGTAGAGGAAATCTAGGATGGTGGAGAAGGCGTCGGAGGTGACGATGTCCAAGGAGGCTGTGCTGTGTCGCCCGCTGTCCTGGATGTAGTGGATCAGCAGGGCGCGGAAGTAGCCACTGTTAGCGAACAGAATGTTCCTGTGCGCCTTGAAGATGCGCCCTTCCACGATGATGCTGCAGTCACAGAAAAAGTCTCGTTTCCGCTGCTCATTCAACTCCCCCAAGAGCTTGGCGCTATAGGTCTGTGCCTCCATTTCTCCACCAGCCGCTGCTGCTCTGGAGGGGCCTGGAGCTCTGCCAAAGATTTTTATTTACGTTAATTCGGGAATTCCGACCTTACGATAGGCTGTTCATATTTTGTTTTGATTTTCTGTAGCCCAGGCTGGCCCTGAACTCCTGGGATTGTAGGGGTGGCTCACCATCCCCCAGTTGATATGGCCTCAACCTAGGCTTCCTGTGTGCAAAGCAAGCACTCTACCAACTGATCTACAGCCCTGGCTTCTAGAAGTTCATCTATTCTCATCCATTATATTTCAAAGCCCTGGTTCAGGGCTGCAGAGCTGACTCGGTGATTAAGATCACTTTGTTGCTTTGGCAAATGATCTGGGTTCAGTTCCAAGCACCCACACAGTAATTCACTACCATCCTTAACTCCCGTTCCAGGGGATCCAACAACCTCGCTGACCTCAACAGGCACCAGGCATCCACGTTCCTACACATGTAGGCAAAATACTCAAACATAAAGTTAAATAAATAGGGGTTGGGGATTTAACTCAGTGGTAGAGCACTTGCCTAGCAAGCGCAAGGCCCTGGGTTCAGTCCCCAGCTCCGAGGAAAAAAAAAAAAAAAAAAAAAAAACCCCATACTGGGGTTGGGGATTTAGCTCAGTGGTAGAGCGCTTGCCTAGGAAGCGCAAGGCCCTGGGTTTGGTCCCCAGCTCTGGAAAAAAGAAAAAAACAAAAACACACTACTGGACCAAAGGCGTTTTCGGGATGTAGGCTGTTCTGAATAACTGGTTTTAAGGGATAGGAAGATGCCGGATAATTACATGTGGGCACGGTACCCGGTGCTTTACATGGGTTCTTTCCACAACTTTTTATAAAAATCCTCTGAGGGAAGCAGGTAAGATAGTGTATACCTGTGATACTTATACTCAGAAGGCTGAGGAGTAAGATCACGGTTCTGGGCCAACATGGAATATAGAATGAGACCCTGTCTATAAATAAATAAGTGGGGGATGGAGGGACAGCTCAGTGGTTAAGAGCTTGCTGCTCAGGGTTGGGATTTAGCTCAGTGGTAGAGCACTTGCCTAGGGAAGTGCAAGGCCCTGGGTTCGGTCCCCAGCTCCAAAAAAAGAACCAAAAAAAAAAATGCTCTTCCAGAGGACCAGAGTTCCCTTCCCAGCATCCACACCGGGTGGCTCCCAACCACCTGTAACTCTACCTCCAGCGGATTCGACCCCGCCTTTTGGTCTCCATGGGCACTCATACACATATACATAAATCAAAACATACCTTCCAAAAATGTAAAAATTAAAAGCAACCGGCCAAGCAGTGGTGGCACGTGACTTTAATCTCAACACTTGAGAGGCAGAGGCAGGAGGATCCCTGTGAGTTTGAGACCAGCCTGGTTTGCAGAGCAAGTTCCAGGTCAGCCAGGACTACACAGAGAAACCTAGTCTCTAAAACTTAAGTAAAAATAAATAAAATAGGCAGTTGGTCTTCTCTGAACGCTGAGACTACAAGCAGCTAGGATGCTGCGTGGAAGCTGAAGCCTCACTTCCCGGGTGACTCCTCCGGCCAGCCGGGCCCCTCAGGTGAGGGCAGCTCCCAGAAGAGCACCCTGCAGCTCAGCCTCCAGCCGCAGCCGCTGCCCCATCTGCAGTCGGCTCTCCTGCTGCTGCCCCTCGGCAGCCAGGCCTGATGGCCCAGACGGCTACCACGGCAGCCGGTGTGGCTGTGGGCTCTGTGGTGGGGCACACCCTGGGTCACGCCATCACTGGGGGCTTCAGCAGAGGGGCTAATGCTGACCCTGCAAAGCCTGACATCACGTACCGTGAGCCTCAGGGAGCCCCGCTGCAGAACCAGCAGTCTTTTGGACCTTGCTCTCTGGAGATCAAGCAGTTTCTGGAGTGCGCTCAGAACCAGAGCGATGTCAAGCTCTGTGAGGGCTTCAAGGAGGTCCTGCGCAGTGCAGGATTGCAAATGGTTTAATCGAATCAAGAGATTCAAGCTGGCGAAACGTAAATTTGGTTCTGTATAATTGAGAGTTACACGTGTGGACCCTTATTTCTTTTTTTTTTTTTTCTTTTTTTTTTTCAGAGCTGGGGACCAAACCCAGGGCCTTGTGCTCGCTAGGCAAGCCCTCTACCACTGAGCTAAATCCCCAACCCCAGGACCCTTATTTCTAACAGCTCCATTGCTTCAGTGTGGCTGAGACAGAGATCTAACTATAGGCGTTTACTGAGGCTTGTAGTGTTGGTTACAGGGCAAGTGTTTGGCTTCCCTGAACTAACTGTATTGTGATTGAGTTAAAATAAAGTGGTTTATTCTGAGAAAAATAAAATAAAATAAAAACAACTATAAACTTAGCACTTGAGAGGCAGAGACAAGAGTGTATCATCTTTGATAGCTTTTTTACACGTTTTATTTATTTACATTGTATACAGATGCATGTATGTGGGCATGTATTTATTTACATTATGTGTATCTATATGTGTACCTATGTATGTATGTGTGTGAGCACATGCGTGCCCTGGTGCACATACAGAGGTCGATTCTCTTCTCTGACCCTCGAGGTTCTGCAGTGAACTCAGATCACTATGCTCAGTGCCAGCGCCTTTACTCTCTGAGGCGTCCCTCCATCCCCAAGGTTGTGTCTGACTACACAGAGAGCTCAATGCCAGCTCGGGCAAACATCGAGCCGGTCTCAGCAAACCAACCAAAGGCCGGAGATGGCTCAGTTGGCAGAGTGACTGCCTAGCACTCATGAAGGCCTGAGTTCCAGCCCCAGCCCCCTATAAAGTGGGGGGTGATGGCAGATGGCTGTAATCACCGTGCTAGTCAATCAGAGGCAGGAGAATCAGGAATTCAAGACCATCCTCAGCTACATAGCTCCTTCCAGGTTAGCCTGGGAGAGGACATCCTATCTCAAATAAATAAATCCTTGTAAGTCCTCATTTTTATCCCTGTTTTTCCGATAAAGAAATCAAAGATACAACAATAAATACATTTGATTTTTTTTTTTACTTGGATTAAAAAAAAATCAAAGATAAGAAATGACCAAGCTGTGACACAGTCAGGATTCAAAACTGGGTGTCGTGGTCTCTAGAGTCAACAGATCTTATGCCCTGGATTCTACTCTTCAAAGGGTAGTTTCTTTTCCCATGTCTCAATCAGAATTTAGATAATAGCCAGTAGCCTCAGCTCAAATTTTCTATCATTATTTTGTGTGGAGAAATCTGGTAGATCCCTGGGCTTCTCAGCACACACATCCCCTTTTTAAGGGTTCTGGTACCCCTAAGGCTGCTACAGAACCGTTCTTTCCCCCTACTCTTGGCCAATGTGCTATGCATGAAGCAGGCACCATCCGGCTGTTTCCAGGTATGTAGGCTGTCCGATCCGCTACGATCAATGCATCTCACTCTCTGACCACCAGGGACTGCCTCAGAGAGGGCACAGTGGCCAGAACCAGTGAAAAGCAATGGAACCTTTGTTGGGTTTCTGAAAGGGGCATCCTGCTCTGTGAACTCACAGAATGTGAGGAACGCACAGTTATGCCACTAGAGGACCCAGTCTAACAAAGGTGACAGCTGATGGTACTTGGGGACACTAGCTAAGCCCTACCTAGCTCAAGCTGTGTCCGAACCGATCAAGTCCCTTTTTGCCTTTGCTGCTCTTGGTGGCGGAACTAACGCCACTACCCTTGGTTAATGGCTTCCCACTGTTACAGTCCTTGCCTTCTATCAGAAGGTGGCAAGCCCTTTAAAGGCACGGGCGTGTCTTATTACATCTGACAGCCCTCACAGCGCCTGGCTTTGGTTAAAGAATGCTTGCTAAATTAAAAGGCATGCTCCTAGTTTTAAATGCTAGGCAGAACGAGAAAAACCAAGCCTAGAATCTTCCTGGCGGTGAGGGAAATGGTGGTGCTAGCCTTCTGCCCCTTCCCTCCCCCGTCAAGCCCTAACCTTATCTGTCAGCCTCTTCCTCACCTACTGACCCACTGCAGTCCTGGGCAACTGTAGTCAGCTCTCTGTAGCAGTGGCTTCTACGTCCATGCATTCACTTAACCACGAACTAAAGATTAAGGGGAGAAAGGTCAGAGCCCGTGTGTGTGAGTGAGTGAGTGTGTGTGTGTGTGTAGGGGAGGCTGGGGGACACATGTGCTACAGTAACCATGTGATGGCTGGAGGACAACTTATGATGGGTGCTCTCCTACCATGTAGGTTCCTGGGATTGAACTCAGGTCTTCAGGGCTGGCAGCAAGCACCTTTACCCACAGAGCCCTATCACAGCCCAATTCCTTTATTTTTAGATTCATCTTTTTTTTTTTTTTTTTTTTTTTTTTTTTTTTTTTTTTTTTTTTTGGAGGTGGGGACCAACAGGGCCTTGCGCTTGCTAGGCAAGCGCTCTACCACTGAGCTAAATCCCCAGCCCCTTTTTAGATTCATCTTAAACTCAACAAATGACATCATAATCCTAAAAAGATTTTCATCCAAAGTAGTTAAGTGAACACTGTAGCTTACAAAGAAGAGCACTATCTATCTATCTGCATATATATATATATATATATATATATATATATGTATATATATATATTTGTTTATATATATATATATATATATATATATGTATGTATATATATTTGTTTTTTTGAGATCCCAAGTGCTGGGAATGAAGGTGAGCAAAACCTCCACCCGGCTGGATATCCTTATTTTTATTATGAGATGTTTGCTGTCTGTGTGCCCAACCCCTGTGGAGGTCCTAAGAAGGAATCAGATCCCTGGGAATTGGAGTTACAGGTGACTCATGTGCCACCATGTGGGTGCTGGAAATTGAACCCGGGTCTTCTGTAAGAGCAGCCAGTGCTCTTAGCCACCCGTCCAGCTCCCATAGTTGTAGATTCCTGCTGCTCCTATATAAATCAATCTGCTACGTTTCTGCAGGAGGCTTCACTGCGACCTCGCTCCTTTCCTTGACCAAAACAAAACCAAAAAATATGTCCTGAAGGATGATGGCCCAGCCTCTGCCTGTTTAGTCTTTGCTAGACAACGTCTCAAAAAATGCTTTCCATGGTTCCCATTCTGCCTTTAAATGTTTCTCTTTGACTTCACCCCCTTGAACGTGCAGAATTTACTGCTTTTTTTAGTCAATTCCCAAATAAACTATAAAGCGTCTCTGATCATTGGGCTGCAGAGATGGCTCAGTGGTTATGAGCACCGCTGCTCCTCCAGAGGACCGGGGTTCAATTCCCAGCACCCACATGGCAGCTCCTAAGAGTCTGTAACTCTATTTTCAGGGGAGTTGGTGCCCTCTCCTAGAGTCTGTAGGTGCCAGGAACACATGTGGGACACAGACATATACCCAGGCGAAAACCCATACAAAAGATATTTAAAGATTTTAAAAGATACAATCATGTAGAATTATCTATAGTTAACTGAAATGTCACCAAGATATACTGGGGAAAAAAAAGAAAAAAAAATCCCATGAGATCCAAAACAAACTACAGTGTGTGTGTGTGTGTGTGTGTGTGTGTGTGTGTGTGTGTGTTTACTCATTATATAGTGATTTTTTTCTGGACAATTATACAAGAAAGATATAACAGCGAAGTATTAGGGATAAGAAATAAGTTACAGGACTCGAGTTTTTTCCTGGCCAGGTGTGGGGTACAAACCTGCAGTCCCAGCCATGGAGGATGAGGCTGGAGGATCATTTGAACCCAATAAGTAAACAATAAGTCAACAGTTATTCACCTCAGCAAAGCTGGTCTCTGGCGCTCTGATCCCTGGGCTGTGCTGGAACCCCCCACTTCTCACTGAAAAGCAGCTTAGCACTGGTCTAATGCACATTTAGTCCACATCCATCACTCCGAATCTATGCCTGGATCCAACTCCATTCAACAGTCACTAAACACTGGACCAGTGAGAGGGCTCAGCTGGTGAGAGCACTTACGACCAGGCCTAGTGGCCTGCATTTGATGCTCAGCACTAACATGGTGAAGGAGACCCAATTCCTAAAAGCTGTACTCTGACCTCCATAAAAATATGTATACACGGGGTTGGGGATTTAGCTCAGTGGTAGAGTGCTTGCCTAGGAAGCGCAAGGCCCTGGGTTCGGTCCCCAGCTCTGGAAAAAAGAAAAGAAAAAAATTATGTATACACACAAACGATCTATCAGTAAGTAAGTAAATAAATGTAATTTTTAAAAATTAAAGTGAAGCTGGGAGGTGGTAGCCTTTAATCCCAGCACTCAGGAGGCAAAGGCGGGTGGATCTCTGAATTTGAGGCCAGCTTGGTCTACAGAGCAAGCTCTAGGATGACAGAGGGAAACCGTGTCTTGAGTGACACCAAATAATTAAACAGATAATAAAAATTAAAACTTAAAGCCAGTAGCTGGGAGGAGTTATCACGTGCCTTTAACCCCAACATTTGGGAGCAGAGGGAAGGGGACCTCTGAGTTTAAGGCCAGTCTGGTTTACAGAGTGAGTTCCAGGACAGCCAGAGAAGCCCTGTATCAAAAAACAAACAAAACAACAACAACAACAAAATAAAGCCAATAACTAAGTGTGATGGTTTGTATGTGCTTGGCCCAGAGAGTGGCACTATTAGGAGGTGTGGCCCTGTTGGAGTAGGCGTGTCACTATGGGTGTGGGCTTTTTTTTTTTTTTTTTTTTTTCCGGAGCTGGGGCCCGAACCCAGGGCCTTGCGCTTGCTAGGCAAACACTCTACCACTGAGCTAAATCCCCAACCCCGGGGGTGGGCTTTAAAACTCATCCTAACTGCCTGGAAGTCAGTCTTCTTCTAGCAACCTTCAGGTGAAGATGCAGAACTCTCAGCTCCTCCTGCACCATGCCTGTCTGGACACTGCCATGCTCCTGCCTTGATGATAATGGACTGAACCTCTGAGCCTGTAAGCCAGCCCCAATTAAATGTTGTCCTTATAAGAGTAAAACCCTAACTAAGACGCTAAGTATGGTGACTGCAGATGTGGCTCAGTTGGCAAAGGACAGGCCTTCCTTGTGTGAAGTCCCGAGTTTGATCCCTCCAGCACTGCATAAACTGCGTATTCTGGTAAAAGTCTGTAATTCAAGGACTCAAGAGACAGAGACAGGAGAATCAAGATTCAAGGTCATCCTGGGCTACAACTCCTGTTGCAATACAGCGTGGGCTACATAAGACCCTGTCTCCAAAAAAACAAATAAACAAAAAACCTAACAGTTACTATGTATATTTCCTGACAAAAGGAAGCTATCAGGAATAGCAAAATTAACCAAAGCCAGTGCACATCCCCCAAAGAGGCTGTTGGTGATCACAGGACAAACTCTTGGATCCTTAAAGGAATCCTAACCAGGCAACAGGACTGTCTTTGATCAAAAGCCAAAAGCAGGGGCTGGAGAGTTGGCTCAACAGTTAAAGAGAAAATAATGATTTTCAAAGGACCTCGCCTGAATTCCCAGCACCTGAATCAGGCGGCTCACAACTGCCAGGAACCCCAGCTTCCGGATGGTATCCACACCTCCGGCCTCAGTGGGCTGCCACATTCCAAGGTCCAGACCCACAACACATGTATTAAAAATAAGAAAAAAAAAGAGCACCCTGTACTTTCTCTGTGTCTTCCCTTCACCCCCATTCTTTTGCTTGTTTGTTTTGAGAATCGAGCTATGTAAAACCAGGCTAGTCTTAAACTCGTTCCCATCCTCCTGCCTCTGCCTCTCCAGTGCTGGGATTAGAGTGTTCAACACTGGACACTGTCTGTCCAGTCCCCTCTTTCTGACAACTCTCCTCCAGTCCCACAGACCTGAGAATAAAAACTGCTCCTCGGTGAATAGGACGACTAGAATTTCCTACGCGCCATTCACTTCGAAACACTATGACAACCACTTGAGGAGCACATACATTTTAGCCTCATACTAACGTGGTGCAGAATATTTTCATTTTTCAGAGAGGGAATCTGAGGTTCAAAGATACAGATTTAAAATCCATATTCTACTGATTCCAGGGAGGCAATCCTTAGCCATTGTTTGTCGATCTCCCCAAACCCTCTAACAGGTCTAGCAATAGACAGGGAAGCCACTCCTTCCTCTGGCCCAAGGAAAGGAGGAACACAAGAGTTTTGCAGGGGTAGAATTTCTGACCAATTGCCATCTTCCGTTCTCCTGCTAAATCGCTCTCGAGACAGCGGGAACAATCCATCCAGAGTCAGACGACCTGAGGGAGGCCACTGGAACCAGGTAATGGACACAGTCCCTGGTGTCTGGGTGTGGAAACCGAGGCCTTGCCTCCCGTAGGTCTTCCCACCGGCAAAGTGACCACTGCCTAAGCGGACACTGGCCCAGCCTGGTCAAGCCCTGGCGCCTGGGTATCCTTCAGGATCAGGATGAGCAGAAGCCAGAACTCCCACCTGGACCATGTGGGGTGGGTCACCCACAGACAGGGAGGGTGGGGTAAGTGCCTCCGTGTCAACCCACCCCACGCCAAGAAGAGGGAGGGTCTGCCACTGAGCGCGACTCCGCGCAGCCGGGGTCCAGGGAGTTACTGGGCCGGGCGGTCCAAAGCTGGCTGAGAAAGGCAACCGTGCCTGCTTATCTACACCCGGTCCCCCGAGCCAGCCTCCGGAGGTGCCCCCAACTTTCCCCAAAACCAAAAAAGCCGCTGCGCCGACCGGATGCTGTGTTCTCACCTGGCACCGGGTTCCAGCCTCCTCCAGCGAGCTGAGCGTACTGACACGCCCCCTTTCATTCACCTGCGGCCCTCCAGTGAGAAGCGGGGGAGATGACCAATGGTAGGAGATCTTGGGCTGACGAAGGCGGGCCCTCCAGTCAGCAGGTCCGTCAATGGTCCGAGTACCCACCTCTGGAGGATGCGCTCTGAAGGCTCCAGTATTCATGGGGTGATGGGAGTTGTGGTCTTGTCAGTGTCCGAGAATTTGGGAAATAATCCACTGTGAAAACCAAGTTTGAGCCAACAAAAGTTTCTTTATTCAAAAGAGCCAGTATATCAGGGAGACGGCTGGGTTCTGGATCCAAACCGTGTCAGCGAGAGTCAAGACAGAACAGCCTTTTAAAGCAAAAAAACAAAACACCCCACAAATTAGGTAGGGTAGGGGCAACCCATCGGGTATATGCATGCTGTATTCCAACCGTTTTTCACACCTCATATTCTAAGTGGGTTACTAGCAGTCAAGTACCTCAGATGATTTTCTTGATAACCTGGCCTGGATTGAGGCCAGCCAATCAGAGCCTATATAGCGGGCTGCTGGGTTTCAGACTGGGTGCTAACCAAGAAGGCACGGGATGGGTTAATGTGGTCCTAAACTCATGTGGAGCACGTGTGGCCCCGAAACCATTTCTGGGAACTCGGCTGTTTCTTAGAATTTAGCCTAGTACAAGATAAAGACTATATACAAGATGGGGTCCCTGAAGCTACAGTGGCCCCAAGAGTCTCAGCACTCTGAAGGCAGCTACAGTGTACTTACATATAATAAATAGAGAGAGAGAGAGAGAGAGAGAGAGAGAGAGAGAGAGAGAGAGAGAGAGAGAGAGAGAGAAGAGCAAGAGGACAAAACTACAAGTACCAAGATGCCCAAAAGGATAAGTGGAGAGGGAGGTTGGGGAGCCCCATATGGGGCTGAGAGGGGTTCAGTGGTTAAGAGCATGTGCTACTCTTGCATCAGGACTGAGTTCAGGCTCCATCCACATCAGATTGCTCACAACCACCTGCAACCTCAGTTCCAAAGAATCTGGGCACCTCTGGTCACCACATACACACAGGAGCAGGCACGAGCATGTATGCAAAGACACACATGCTTTTTATTTAAGCTATGAGTTGGCAATAGGGCAGGATCATGAAGAGATTAGACCTCTTTCTCTCCTAGGTTTGGTCAAAATGTAAATACATCTACTTTTTCCTTTACCTGTTTCTCATTTCTTCTGGAACCTATGTATGTGACTGGTGATGCCAGAGAGGGCTTTGGATCCTGGAGTTACAGATGATTGTGAGGTACCATGAGGGCAGAAGAAATGACAGCTGGGCCTCTGTAGGAGCAGCCAGTGCTCTTTAAGGCTGAACCATCATCCACCACACCTCTTTAAAACATAGACAAGGCTTACAATGTATCATACAATGCCTGTTTTCCCTGGGACAGAGTTTCTCTGTGTAGCCATGGCTGTTCAGGAACTTGATCTGCAGACCAGGCTAGCCTCAAACTCAAAGAGATCCTTTGCCTCCTGGATGCTGGGACTCAAGGTGTGCGTGCTTCACTGCCACCTAACCTGCAATGCCTATTCACCTGACCTATAACTCCTCATCTAGCTCGCCCTAAAGGCTAATCGCTCATACCAGCTTGCCCAGGACCTCAGGGTTATTAACACAGCAGTCCTTCCTATGTGCCGGGTACTGCCTAACCCTGACACTCTCAGACCCCTTCTCTGGCTCTCTGTTTACCATCCCAGACCTGAAGGACGCTCTCTTCACCATACCTTCACTCCCAAATTCACATGGCCTCTTTGCCTTCACCTGGAAGACCCTGACACTGGAACAAGCATCTCAGCTTACTCGCACTGCCCTTCTCCAGGGGTTCCATGATAGCTGCCATTTCTGCAGCCAGGGTGGCCCCTGACCTCCTTTCCCTTGACCTGTCTCCCGGCCACTTAACTCGCAACTTCTTCTTTTTTTTTTTTTTTTTTTAAGATTTATTTATTTTATGTACAGCATTCTGCCTGCATAGGTGACTGCAGGCCAGAAGAGGGCACCAGATCTCATTACAGATGGTTGTGAGCCACCATGTGGTTGCTGGGAATTGAACTCATGACCTCTGGAAGAGCAGTCAGTGCTCTAACCGCTGAGCCATCCCTCCAGCCCATCTCACAACTTCTTAACTTAATAGAAAACAAAGGAGACAGCGTCTCCCCTTCCAAACCTCGGCTTCCTGTCTTTCAGATCAATCATCTATGCTTTCCCCTGTCCCCTAACAGCCACCAGTTCACACTCAGAGTATCTGGCGGTTCCTCACAGCTCCATCTACCAAGGAAAAGGTTCTCCCCTTCCTTGCCTGGCAGGGTAAGACAGAACCTGGATTCCCAACTTCGCTCACCCAGTCTATGAACTTGCTAAGGGCCCTCCAAATGAGCCCGTGGACCCTGCTAAGCCTGCCATGCCTGGTTTCTTCTCGCCTGGGAGATACACTCTTACAGGACCCTGCCCTGGCTCCCCCAGACACTTGACCAACCCTTTATTCTGTATTCTACCGTTTGGTGGATGGCTCTGGGGGATTGAGAGCAAATGAGAGGTCCCAGCTTTGCTCCTACTGCCTATCTTGCTCAACAGCTAGTTACAACAGTTAGGGTATGACAACCTGGCTTACCAGCACGAACTGCAGCCTCCCTATAGGCCCGGGAGGCCTCGTAAGCTCACATTTGGTCACCTTCTCGCCACACTGGCTCAAGGACTTCCTGTCACACAAGAGTCTCTCTACTTTGTCCCTTTCGAGGCTTCAACTTATTCATATTGCTCTCCTAAAAAAAAAAAAAATCCCAGGGGTTGGGGATTTAACTCAGTGGTAGAGCGCTTGCCTAGGAAGCGCAAGGCCGTGGGTTCGGTCCCCAGTTCCTGAAAAAAAAAGAACCAAAAAATAATAATAATAATAATAATAATGATCACACTATCTCACTTGACTCCTGGCCTCCTCTCAACCCTGTACACTCCTTCTGGAGGCTACTACCCTCACCCCCTCCTGCCTAGGATCACTTGAAACCCTTACCCACAAAACCCCACTACTTGCTATTTCCTCTCCATCATGCCTTGACTATAAGTGGTTCAGAGACAAACGCTCATCTCTCGGCTCCACTAACTTCTGCCAAGCAGGGTCTGCCATAGTCTCCTCTGACTGTGGTTGTAGAGTTCACTCTTTACCACCAGGCCCTATTAGCGGCAGCCCTGGGAAATGATTGCTCGAATAGGACCACTAAGCAGGTAGCCAACACCATTCCCTCTTTCCTCTGGTCTCCTCTCGGCTCTTCCAAGCTTAGTTCCTACCTACCCTGAATCCCAATGTCATTAGACAGCCGCCTGGAAGCCATGAACTGACCACTAAAGCTTCTGGTAACAGTTATGTATCTCGGCTAAAGAACGTTTGTTCGGGGGTTGGGGATTTAGCCCAGTGGTAGAGCGCTTGCCTAGGAAGCACAAGGCCCTGGGTTCGGTCCCCAGCTCCGAAAACGGACCCGCAAGTGTTCTTTCCCTTCTGCTCTCTTTCCTGCCAAGAGATTTCTGCCTTATCACAGGTGAGTGTGCGTGCAAAGGCATGATTCTGCTCGGGCTGTTTACAGACCGTCAGCAACCGCTTTCGCTACAGCGAGGATTTCAGGGCCGAAATTGCAATCTGAGCTGCCCATCACCAGACAGACATGTTTGGCACCAACGTTCAGCATTTACCTCATCCTCGTCCTTACAGAGCGAGGAGCAAACAACCCTGAAGGAACAATAAGCAGATTGTTCTCATTTCCGGTGTGCCCATTCCTGCCACATCGCCGCCATGGGTTCAACTCAGGTGAGAGCGAAGGCAAACTGTGCAATTGTTTAAAGTGTGGCTTGTTACCAGATCCGGGTTCTAGCCAGAAATGGCAGTCATGGTAGAAGTGGCTCAGGCAGCCCCTAAGACAGAAAAACTACTTGAGGGGGGTTGGGGATTTAGCTCAGTGGTAGAGCGCTGCCTAGCAGCGCAAGGCCCCGGTTCGGGTCCTCAGCTCCGGGAAAAAAAAGAAAAAAAAAAAAAAAAAAAAAAAAAAACTACTTGAGAAAGACAAAGAGACCAAGGGGAAGCAGAGGAAGGATACAATAGTAGAATAGATGTTGGGGAGAAATAAAGTTCAAGAAAATTTCACAATAAAATATATGCTAATAAAGAATAAGTTTAAACAAATTGCCATATTTTTCCTTTTTTCTTTTTTTTCGGAGCTGGGGACCGAACCCAGGGCCTTGTGCTTGCTAGGCAAGCGCTGTACCACTGAGCTAAATCCCCAACCCCGCCATATTTAAAAAAAAAAAAAAACAAACTTCTGGGACCCAGATCTCTCAGTAATGAAAAGTTGGATCACTTCCTGGGCAAAAACCTTAGCCGTCTGCTGCTGGCTGAAGGCAGATGAGCCACTAAGGACTGACAGTGCTGTGGGAAAAACACGACCCCAAGTTCAGCCCTAGGATGGGCGGCAGGTACGGAGTAGAGCCTAAGTCAACCCTGGGTGGCTCACATGGTGAGCCTGGCTCTGGCAGACCTCGTGCTCGCCTCGATTCCCTCTGCGGTGCTTTAAACAAACAAATGCTGGATCACATCCTTCGCGAGCTGGCCGCCAAGGTCTATTCCCTTATTTGGCCACTCCCCCCTCCCAAGGCTGACCACCAAGGTTCAGCTATCAGAGTATTGAAGTCCAGCAATCAAAAGCGTCTTTTGGACTCACGTAGTTAACATTTCTAATCAAAATAAACACCTCATCCTAACAGGGGTTTCCCGGGTACCTTTAAAAACTGCCATTTTCCTGTGTCAGCGTCTCTCCTAAGACAGTGGTCTCCCCCACCCCAGAACAAATACCCCTGCCCCTCTCCCTTGCTCCCTTCTCCCTCGTCCTTTACCTCCTGCTTTTGTCTCTTATTCCCTGACCTCTGTCCCTCTGGAGCAAATAAATCTTTGTGCTGAGAATTTGGTCTCGGGGACCTGGGCTCATATGGTTTCTAACATAGCCTGCACTTGGATTTCCTTTCCCAGTGCCTTTACATATTTACATATTTACATATTTAATTTCCCTCTCTTCCTTCTAGGCTGTTGTTCCAGAGCTTAAATTCACCCTTTAGAGAATAGACTGCAGGTTATTATGAAGACTTGGTGGAGAAATGCCAAGGCCTTGGAGGGGTCTTGTCAGTTTCACAAAGCACCTATCAGAATCCGCAGGAGTGGATTTATTTTGGTTCATAGTTTCATATGAGGCAAAGGCACGGTGGAGTTTCTGGTGTCAAGAATGTGTAGTAAGCTCTGGGCATAGTGCCATATACCTTTAATACCAGTACTCAGAAAGCAGAGGCAAAGGATATCTGTGAGTTTGTGGCCAGCCTAGTCTACAAAGCTAGTTCCAGCGCAGCCAGGGCTACACAGAGAAACATGTCTCAAAAGAAAAAAAAAAAAAAAAAGTCCACAGTTTCTTCTAAGCCCTTGTTGTGTGACATTATTCCCAAGGAGACATGAACAAAAAGTCTATTCATCTCAGATGCAGAACCAATGGCAGATGAAGGTACCACCACTCCATCTTGGTGAACCAATAAATTGTAATGGGGTTATTGACAGATTATGGGTGAGGGGTTACTTACAGGAGCAGGAATGACTCAAAGGCATCCTTATCATCAAAGCCTACCCCAGCATAGGGGCCAGGTCATAAAAGCTCGAAACCTGGAGTACATTGAACAGCCTTCCAACATCTCAACAGGATGGAGAGCATCTTTCCCAGGTAGCTTGGCTGCTGTGAAAGTCTCTCAGCAATCCTTACTGCTTTTTTATATGCTTGGGGCCTAGTGGACCTGATCAGTTTCAGGGACTTCCTGAAGTCTTTTGAGTTGTTTACTTCCTGAGCTTACCAAGTTTCCTTGTAGGATAGAGCATCTTACCTTCCTTTTAGAATATCCTGTTGTTTTCATGGCCCATTTAGCATTCTGTATCTTTTAAAAAAAAAAAGATTTATTTATTTATTTATTATAAATACACTGTCACTGTCTTCAGACACACCAGAAAAGGGTATCAGCTCTCATTACAGATGGCCACCATGTGGTTGCTGGGATTATGAACTCATGACCTCTAGAAGAGCAGTCAGTGCTCTTAAACACTGAGCCATCAATCCAGCCCAACATTCTGTGTCTTAAGGCACTTCTCTCTGGTTAGTTGGGACCCCCGCTTACCCTCACATGTGTTATCACCCCTTGATTCCTTGTTTCCTGCAACCCACCTGAGAATGCCTGCCCAGGGGCTCAGCTTTTGACCACATTTGTACACAATCCCAGCTCCTAGCTGACACATCATCACCTGAGGCCTCAGATCTATAAAATCCCCTTGCCTTAGCCTAGGTGTGCAATTTCCTTGGGCCTGTTCCTTGGGAACAGGGAACCTGCCCAAAAGCAGTGTCTAATAAACCTGGCTTTATCTATTTTAATCTGGCCTAATCTGGCCTACCCAGAGCCTTACTGATACAGATGAGGGTGTAGCTAACCATTAGACTGAGCCCAGGGACCCCCAATGGAGGAGTTAGAAAAAGGACTGAGGTAGCTGAAGGGGTTTGCAACCCCACAGGAAGAACAATATCAATCAATCAGACCCCTCAGAGCTCTCAGGGACTAAACCACCAACCAAAGAGCACACACGGAGGGACCCATGGCTCCAGCTGCATATGTAGCAAAGGATGGCCTTGTCCCGCATCAGTGGGAGGAGAGGCCCTTGGTGCTGTGAAGGCTTGATTCCTCAGTGTAGGGGAATGCCAGGGCAGGGAGGCAGGAGTGGGTGGGTGGGAGGGGGAGTATCCTCATAGAAGCAGGGGGAGGGAGGACTGAAGAAGGGAGAACCAGGAAAGGGGATAACATTTGAAATGTAAATACATAAAATATCCAAAAAAGAAAATTGTTGTTATTAAGTAGCAACAAAATAATTTCTTTTTGCTTTGTTTTTCAAAACAGGGTTTCTTTGTGTATCCCTAGCTGTTCTGGAACTGGCTCTGTAGACCAGACTGGCCTTGAACTCAGAGATCTGCCTTCCTCTGCCTCCTCAGTGCTCAGCCACCAGCACCAAGCAAAGCAGATTTATTTATTTATTTATTTATTTATTTTGGTTTCGTTTTTGTTTTTGTTTTTTGAGACAGGTTTTCTCTGTGTAGCCCTGGCTATCCTGGAATTTGCTTTGTAGACCAGACTAGCCTCAAACCCACAGAGATAGTTGGGGGCCACTAGGACATGATGAACTGTATTAAAGGTGGCAGCATTAGAACCACTGAGAAGCACTGGCTTACAATGACACAACCCATCAGGTCCAAGTCCAGTCAGGAGCAGGCTTGTAGCAGAAAACAGAGGAGAATGGAACAGCCTGTGCAGTGTGTAAACATGTCTCCTCCTCACCCCTCTCCCTTCAGTTTTAGCGAGTGATTGGGAAAGGACGTAACTGGTGGCCCATTGCTGTGTGGTCATTTCGTCCTATTTACAGCACAGACGATGGTGAAGTGCAGACGATAGCCACCGAGCTGGAGAGAGAACTTGCTTGGTGAAAGTGCTTACCTTAGGTGGTAAAGCCCCAGGACTCACATTTTAAAAAGCCAGCTATGGCCAGCCTGGCCACCTGAGTTCGGCCTGCAGCCTACATCGTGGAAGAAGAGAACCAACTTGTTGGGGAGCCTTGCTATTAAGGTGGTAGTCCCCCATGACCGGATGGCTTTCTGAGCTTGGTGCAAAATGGGGAACTCCATTTCTCAGGGTCTTCCCTGTCCCTGCCTGTCTTTGTGTAGAGAATGTTCTTGAACCCAGGGAGCTGGCCTGGTCTGAAAAACCTTTTACAGAGCTTTTATAGGCTGTATAGCATGGCATGTGTGTGCACACACACACAGAGACAGACAGACACACAGACACACACAGACAGAAACACAGACACACACACATACACAGACACACACATACACACACACACAGACAGAAACACAGACACAAACACATACACAGACACACACACACACACACACATACACACACACACACACAGAGACACATACACAGACACACAGACACAGACACACACACACACAGACACACACACACACAGACACACACACAGACATACACACACACACAGACATACACACACACACAGACATACACACACAGACACACACAGACAGATACACACAGACACACACACAGACACACACACAGACACACACAGACAGATACACGCACACAGACACACACACAGACATACACACAGACACACACACACAGACAGACAGACACACGCACACACAGACACACACACACACACATGCATGCACATATTCTGGATTCCCACCCACATGATAATTAAGTACTATACTATAACCAATCAGCCATTCCTGCTATCCTGATGCCATGACCAATTAATGCTTTCTACCCATACCGCTAAAAATGCCCTCATCTGCCCTATCCCTGAAACAATAAAGTAGACTTGTCTGGCTGCAGAGGTCTCCAGAGGTCGTTCCAGCCATACTCATGGCTGTCTGAACCCTGGTCCCCGCATCAGCTCCCTTTCTCCCTGAGACCAGTGGCTGTTGGCCTCTGGGGAGTAAAGGGGGCCATAAGCTGTCTTCTGGCCCTTCACATGCACACACATTATAGCACACAGACACCCACACAGACACAAAATAAAAAGACAGAGTGTAGCATAGCTGGTTTACAGAGTGAGTTCCGGGACAGCCAGGGCTACACAGAGAAACCCTGTCTCAAAAACAAAAACAAAACAAAAAAACAAAATAAAACCAAACGGACAAACTAAAGGAGGCAGGCATGATGGCCCGCGTTTGTGACCCCGCTGCTGTACCAGCAGACAGGCAGATCCAGGGGGCTCACTGGCAGGCTAGCCCAGCCTCCTCTGTGAGTTTCAGGCCAGTGAGCAATCTTATCTCTAATGACAACAACAAAAAGCTGGGGCTGGAGAGACCGGTCAGTGGGTAGGAGCACTTGTTGCACTTGTAGAGAGGACCTGGGTTCAATTCCCTGCACCCACATAGTGGCTCACAACTGTCTGACTCCAGCTCCAGGAGATCCAGGCCCTCTTCTGACCTCCTCGGCCACCAGCACATACAGAAAAGACACTGGGACAGAACAAAATGCAGAGGAATCTTCTGTTTTGTTTCAAGTCAGGGTCTCACTATGTGGCTCTGGCTGTCCTGGCCTCAAATTCAAGAGTTCCATCTGCCTCTGCCTCTGCCTTCCCAGTGCTGTGCTTAAAGCTATGCACCACCACAGCCTGACAAATTTAGATAGTTTTTTCTTTTCTTTTTTTCGGAGCTGGGGACCGAACCCAGGGCCTTGCGCTTCCTAGGCAAGCGCTCTACCACTGAGCTAAATCCCCAACCCTAGATATTTTTTAATACTCAAGGTCAAATGTATTAGAGTTTTACAAGAAGTCGCTTGGGCTGGAGAGATGGCTCAGCGGTTAAGAACACTGACTGTTCTTCCAGTCCTGAGTTCAATTCCCAGCAACCACATGGGGGCTCACAACCATCTGTAATGGGATGCTCTGTTCTGAAGTGTCTGAAGAGAACT
Source organism: Rattus rattus (assembly GCF_011064425.1). NCBI lineage: Eukaryota > Metazoa > Chordata > Mammalia > Rodentia > Muridae > Rattus > Rattus rattus. The sequence continues at coordinate 28,701,064 of NC_046154.1, read as the reverse complement.
ACAGTGTCCTAACATATAAATAAAATAAATAAACCTTTCAAAAAATATATATTATCACATTTTCTTTAGTCAGGGGCATAGATGTCTGTATTGTCTGTGTACATGTCTGTGTGTCTGTGTACAGGCATGTGTGCACATTTCATGGCACATATGTGCAGGTCAGAGGACAGCTTGAGCAGTCAGTGCTCCTCTTTCCCACATGTGTCCTGGGGATTACGTCAGCTTGTAATTCTTGTCAGTTTCTACTACCCATAAGGCCATCTTGCCAGCCCAACGTCTGAAACTTTAATAGGCAGCTCTGGAAGCTAAACAAGAACCATTCTGTTAGCGTCCTCTGTGTTACCCGCACCAGTGAAAGCTATTCATTTTTGTGCCCGATTACACAATTTATTTCATCCTTCCTGCTAACTTTTTACTGGTGTCTCCAGTGAAAACAGTGTGGGCTTATGCCATTGAAGCATCCAGAAGGTCTGGAAGGCTTGAGTCACCTCCTAGGATCATCCAAGTCCTGGCTACCTTCTATTGAGAAAACGAGGTCTCGCCAAGGCTCTGTAAATCTTCCTAGGACCACTCCCTGCGAAGAAGGAGCCTTGGCGAGGTATCATACGAATGATCCCACACCGCCATCTAGTGGTCTATGAGTGTATGGGCGTTCTAGGAACAGAGCCAGGATCCTAGGGCCAGCGTTGGGTTAGGGTTCTGAGGAGAGACAGGGTAAAATCATCAGACCTGACTCACGCAGTCCGCACAACAGCCGAGATTTGGATCACATCTTGGGGTTTTGTTTGTTTGTTTGTTTGTTGTTTCATTTCTTTTGTTGTTTTCAAGACATGGTTTCTCCGTGTGGCTCTGGCTGTCCTAGAATTCACTCTGCAGACCAGAGCTGCCCTTGAAACTCAGAGATTTATCTGCCTCTACCTCCCAAGTACTGGGATTATGGATGTGAACCACCACTGCCCAGCTGGATCACCTTTTAAGGACGAAGACAGCAAAATTCTGGAAAGGCCACATTGCTAGAAAAGGGGTGTACTAGGATTTGAGTCCTAGAGTTTCTCTGTCCAATGAGTTTGAAGACTCGGTGAGCAAGCACCGTGCCAGCCTTGGAAGGAAGTTGTGAGCCAAAGGGATTTTACTGAAGTGTAGGAAGTAGCCTCTGTATAGTTTATTATCTCAGTGGGAGGATGGGACAAGAAGGCATAATACAAAAGGGGTAGAAATTTGATTTTTAATATTTCTTTTAGGGGCTGGAGAGATGACTCAGCGGTTAAGAGCACTGTCTGCTCTTCCAGAGGTCCTGAGTTCAATTCCCAGCAACCACATGGTGGCTCACAACCATCTATAATCAGGTCTGGTGCCCTCTTCTGGCCTGCAGGTGCATACATGCAGGCAGAAAGCTGTATGATGTATACGTAATAAATAAATAAATTAAATAAATAAATAAATAAATAAATATTTTTAAAAATTCTTTTAGATTTATCTATTTTACTTTGCATCTGAGTGTTTTGACTGTGTGCATATGTGTACAGCACATGTATGCCTATTGGACTCCCTGGAACTGGGTTTAACAGGGCCCAGACCTTAGTAGGCCCTGAGACCCTAGCACAACTGACTCCATGATAGAAGTGCTATTCAGACGGCTAAAACTCAGCCTGTAGACAGCACCACCTGCTAAAACGAGAACAAAGGCCTAATCTATCAAAGTCCAGTTCTGGGAAAGCCTCTAAATGTGCTGACCTTGTTTTTTTTGGCTTCCACAGTTCTGTTTCTGGCTAACTGTTCTTGTTAACTGAAGTATGTCAGCCCAGGATACAGTCTTTGTGCTTAAAAACTCACCCTGAGAAAGGCTTGGGGCAACACTGGGATCCTGATCCTGAGCTGTGTAATTACTGGCTGGGTAATAAAGACTTTCTTTTTTTTTTTTTTTTTTTTTTTCTTTTTTTTTTTTTTGAGCTGGGGACCGAACCCAGGGCCTTGCGCTCATAGGCAGGCGCTCTACCGCTGAGCTAAATCCCAACCCCAATAAAGACTTTCTATTGTCTTAAACCCATGGTGTAACAGTCTTCTCTGCTGAACACCCCACAACATGGACTTACGGGTGGTTATGAGCCTTCATGTGGGTTCTGGATTCAAATCTAGGTCCTTTGTCAGAGTAATAAGTGGTCTTAACCACTGAGCCATCTCTCCAGGCCCAGAAACTTGATGTTAACGGACAACTTCAAGTTCATATGAGAATTCTAGCCTTTCCTAGTTTTGTGGCCTTGGGAAGAGATTTGGTGTCTCTAAATGTTAACATCTTAGTTTATAAAAGACTCCTTGTTTAATAAATGACCCTGCTTTGAACACATCATTAATACGTGGCAAACAAAACAAGCCACTTGTTAAGAAGGCGTGTCTCGTTGGCCTGGCCTAGAACTTGCTGTGGAGACCAGACTGACCTCAGACTCAGAGATCTGGCTACCTCTACCTCCTGAGTGCTGGGATTAAAGGCATATGCCACTATGCACAGACAATGTTCTTATCCATTGGTGCATATCCATAATCCCAGCACTTGGGTGACTCTTCCAGTTAACCGGCGGCTTGAGTCTCCATAGGCCGTGTGGAGGTGGCAAGAAGCGACATAAATGCTGACTTTGTTCTGAATGAAGAATGAGGGATTCCAGGACAGCCCAGGCTGCACAGCAAGTTTGGAGTCAGCTACATAGTGAGGCCTTCTCTTTCTCTCTCTCTCTCTTTTTTAAAATCACCTATTTATTATGTATGCATCATACAGCTTTCTGCTGCATGTATGCCTGCAGGCCAGAAGATGACATCGGATCTCAGTACGGATGGTTGTGAGCCACCATGTGGCTGCTGGGAATTGAACTCAGGACCTCTGGAAGGTCGGGGCTCTTAACTCTGAGCCATCTCTCCAGCCCGGCCTTCTCTTTTTTTTTTTTTAAAGCAGACTTATTTTTATTTTATGTGCATGGGTGTTTTGCCTGCATGAATGTGTCTGTGTGCATATGTGAGTGCTTGTTGCCTGCAGAGGCCCAAAAAGGCCCTTGGATCTTTTTTTTTTTTTTTTTTTTTTTTTTTTTTTTTCGGAGCTGGGGACCAACCCAGGGCCTTGCGCTTCCTAGGTAAGCGCTCTACCGGCTGAGCTAAATCCCCAGCCCCTCTTGGATCTTTTAGAACTGAAGTTATGGAAGGTTGTGAGCCATGGCGTGGGTGCTAGGAATGGGGTTTTCTGAAAGGACAGCAAGGCTCTTAACTGGCGGAACCATCTCTCCCTTCCGCACAGAGCCTGACTTACAAGACAAAATTCAGAAACAAAAGTAAACATAAAACAATGCCTTTGGTGACATCACAAAGGGAAGATGGACGTGCAATCAGCGGTCGGTGGGAGAGCACTTGTCTGCCACATTTGAGGTCCTGGGTTTGATCCCCCAGCTCCACAGAACAATCAACCCTTTGCTGACTCTCCTTGTGTTCCAAAGTCTTGGAACATGCATGTTCCTAGCCCTCCCCTCCATCTTCTCCCTCCTCCCCATTTTAGCTGCTCCAGATTGTTCTGCACCAATCTTGTCGTTGTCCACGCTTTCCAGGGACTCATTCTTCCATTCACTCAACAACCGTTCTGGGTGCTGGAGGCAGACAGCACCCGAGACAAACAAAAATCTCTGTCTTCATGGGAATCACAGTTCTAGACGGAAGAGGCAGGTAATTTCTTTTCTTTTCTTTTTTCTTTTTTTTTTCGGAGCTGAGGACCGAACCCAGGGCCTTGTGCTTGCTAGGCAACTGCTCTACCACTGAGCCAAATCCCCAACCCCAGGTAATTTCTTTTTAAAAAACTACAATACACAACATTATCTATAGTGATGGATTTGGAGGGTAAGAATTGAAAACGGAAAAAAGATGGCAGTCCCAGGATGCAAGCCCAAGTACTTTCGCTTTGGATGGGATTGCTTTTGTTTGAACTCTGTGTAGCTCAGTCTGGCCTCGAGCTCACAGAGAAATCCACCCACCTCTGGCTCTGAGTGCTGGTATTTACCCTGTGTACCACACTCAGACACAAGCTGCAGTTCTCAATGACATGGTCAGAGTGGGTGAGAAAGTGAGGTCAGATCACTGCAAGAAGAAGAGACAAATTCAAGGGCTCTGGGTCAGAAAAGCACCAGAAAGTTTCTGGGAAATCTAAGTAGCCACTGTATCTGGGGCAATGCGAGCAAGGAGGGGGGCGGTGCCAAGTCAGACCAATCAGGCAGGAACAGGAAGACGAATGTCAGGGCTTAACCGGGCTCTTCTTGTGAACAGATAATGCGGTTTGGAAGACATTGGAGAACGGTGGGAGGAGGCGTGGCAATCTAACTGGCATGTTTTTATATGTGAGATTATAAGTTAACAGTTCGGGGCTGGAATGTAATTTACTGATAGCATGCTTGCCTAGCGCCTGCAATGTCTTGGGTTAAATCCTCTAGTTAAATACCTACTCCACCCTAACGGTTTTCAGTTTAATGATTGGTCCTCGGAATCTGTCCCGCAGTGTGATGTACGTCACACGGCCAAGCAGCCATCTCCATCGAAGCAGCTCCAGGCCATCTCCTCAAACTGAAGCTCTGGACCCATTAAACAGAAATCTATATTCTCTTCTCCCCACAAGCCCTTCTAATCGGCCTTCTTTGTCTTTGAATTTGTCTAAGCACTTCACCTAAATGAAATACTAGTTATCCTCTTGTACCTTTTGCTTGGCATGACATCATCAAGAGGCGCCCATGTTGGAGTTGATGTCAGGATTTCTTCCTTTTTAAGGTTGGGTAAAATTCCTTTACAGACACATTTATGTTTTGTTAGGTTTCTTTCATGGGCTGGTTCTTGTAAATGACGTTTCTATGCTCATGGTGCTTATCTCTTCAAGTTTCTGCTTTCAGTGTCTTTTTTTTTTTTTTTTTTTTTTTTTTTTTTGAGCTGGGGACCGAACCCAGGGCCTTGCGCTTGCTAGGCAAGCGCTCTACCCCTGAGCTAAATCCCCAACCCTTTCAGTGTCTTTTTATTTGGGCAGGGGTGGGCAGTATGTGATCAGTAGAATTGCTAGTTCATAGAGTAATGTTTTGAGGAAACGCTTACTTTATCACAAAAGCAGCCCTGTCATTTTATATCCCCCAAAACGTAGTTTATTTACAGAGCAAGCAAACTAGATTAAGGAAAGGCAAAAGTGGGTACAGGCTACACTCTCTAAGTGGTTGTGAGATTAACACAGTGGCAGACAGATAGCAGCTTTGCATCGGCACAGCAGCTGTGGAGATGGTAAGAAGCGACTGGATCCCACCTTTGTTCTAAAGGTGGAGCCAACAGAACTGAAAGAGGGGGGATCAAGGACAATTGGCTTGAGCAAGTAGAAGCATGAGGTTGTCATTTATAGACGAAGGTTATCTTCGGACATGTGAAATTTAATATGTCAATTATACATTTAATAGATCTAGAGAACCTGGTGTTCAGAGAAAGTATTTGAGGTGAAGAGAAAAATCTGAGAGTTGTCAGCATATAGGTGGCTTTCAAAATCTTGAAATTTGAGGTCACCTGAGGGATGATCATATGATAGAAAAAAAGAGAGCCAAAAACTGAGTTCTTGGACATTCTAGAAGCAAACAAAAATCTGTGTGGAGCAGATTCCAGAGGGCAGGTCAGGAGGGCTTGATGTCCTGAAAGGCACTAAAACAAAGTCTTTAGAAAGGAGGCATTGTGGCAACTGTGTCATGTAAGATATTAATGGTTCGAATAGGAGAATAGAAAATTAGCCATCGATCTTGGGGACGAAACTTCCTTCAATCGATTGTGAGAAGCAAAAACCTGACTGAAAAAATAATTCAAATCACAATAAAAGGAAAAAATCGGGAGGCTTTAAATAATTAAGATAGGAGTTTTTCCACTATAGAGAATCAGGGAAGTAGTGTGGTGTCAAAAGGGACGCCGGTGCACAGCTTTACTCCTAGCATGGAGTAGTTGACCAAGAGAGTTGGAAGCCAGCTTCATTACAGAAATTCCAAGCCAGTCCTGGCTACCGGCAAGCTTGTCTCGTTTAAAGGGGAAAGGGTGTGTTTTGTGAGTCTTTTCGACAGGAGAAATGCCAGTAACAATTTTTTTTTTTTTTTTTTTTTTTTTTCAGCTAGGGACCGAACCCAGAGCCTTGCGCTTGTTAGGCAAGCGCTCTACCACTGAGCTAAATCCCCAACCCCAGCAACAATCTTTTTAAAGAAAAGTTAGATGGAAGGCGGTGGGGAACACGGGGAGAATTAGTATAGCTTGTTCCTCAGGCTGGTAAGAAGCTATGGGATCGGTTGGGGATTTAGCTCAGTGGTAGAGCGCTTGCCTAGGAAGCGCAAGGCCCTGGGTTCGGTCCCCAGCTCCGAAAAAAAGAACAAAAAAAAAAAAAAAAAGAAGCTACGGGATCAGGAAGCAGAGATGACCTTAACTAAGGTGTGACCTTCTAGGTGGGGAGTCAAACTCCCTTCGGGAGTGAGGGTGGGGTTTGTGTTGATTGCTGTAGTAGGTAGGGCCACAGGATCTTTGTAAATCCCCCTTCCACAACTCAATAGACCTCAATTCCCCTCTATCCGTCGGTCTCAGGATTTTTCCGAACACACTCAGCTACGTTTTCTTAAACTGGGCTTATTGTTGTGATAATTGAATGTGTATCTGCCACTCCAAATGATACTGGGAGTCATCCGGAGGATAGCTTAAATTAGCCTCTGGAGTCTCCCCCACAGCCTTGCTCAGAGAGAGGTCCGCACTCTGAGCTTGCTGAATCAGCCTGGAGCAGAACACCCAGCAGCAGCTAAGCTGCTGGTTTCACAAAGGGGGGCGGTCCTAATACTAGGTTCTAAGAACTCGACGTTGGAACCCCGCCCCTTTTCCTCTCCTCTCCTTCCAATGGGCGGTCTAACCAGCCTGCCTAACTTGGCCCAGAGAGGCCACTGTAGTCAGGGAACACCGGGAAAGCTAGCCTCTGGTTGGTGGGACGCAAGGACAATCTAAAACACAATTGGTTCGAGAGTTTAGAGGCGGGACAAATCGAATTTGGGTCACGGATTGGACAAAGGAGGGACAAATTGATGTAGGGGGCGGGGATAAGGCGGAGAGTTGCGCTTGTGTTAAGATTGGGGCGCGCTCTTGGGGGCGGAGTTTGAGGGGGCGGTGCCGTGTCGAAAGTCAAAGGTCGGTAAATAGTGGTGATGTCATGCTGGCAAGATGGCGGAAGGGTGAGCTTGTCGTTCCGCCTTCTGGCGTTGGGGCCTGGGTTATTCAAGGGTTGGGGTATTGATCCAGGGTCCCCTATTGGGGACAGGCTGCCAGTGAGAGTGCGGACCGAGCTGAAAGGGCAGAGTGGAGGCGTGGTGCGAGGGGATGGGAAAGCGGCCCGAGAAGCCTCATCCGCCGGCTACATCGGAGGCTGGGGCAGGAGTCGCAAAGCAGGCAGGGCCGTCAGATGTGTCTGTCTTCCACAGGGAGGACGTGGGGTGGTGGCGGAGCTGGCTGCAGCAGAGCTACCAGGCAGTCAAAGAGAAGGTAAGCCGGGCCACCACCCTTCTCTCGGCGGGGCACCGCGGTCGTCTCCTTGCAACCAACCCTAGCTAGCCTCTGCCTGAGATTTGTCGACCTTCTGTGAGGCCATTTAAAAGATAAGAGTAAAACACCACCGCTAACAACACTTTACTCTTAAACAGCAATTTAAATATTAGAGTATATGACAATCACTACTCTCAGGCAGGTTGGGAAGACACTGTTGTGAATACCGTGAAAGGGAAGTACCTAACATCTTGTCTAGGCTAGGAAGTCATGAGCATGCCAAGGAAGGTGTGGCAAAGAAGGTGAAAAGCAAGAATCCTGGTAGAGATGCGGATTGCCATTGGCTGATGTTGCCTATGTGAGTTGTTTGCAAAGGGAAGGGGATACAGCCTAAGAGTGGAGACCTGGGGAATTGGCTGGCTAAGTAATCCCTACGATGTGACTAACGCTTGTCTCTGTAGTAGGCAATGCCACTTGGTGTTCCTGTTTTATCCCACAATACTTTATTTAAAAGCTGCTCAACTAAATGGTGGAATAACTAATTACTATTTACCTCAAGCCAATGAAGTGAGTCATGCTTCAAGGCAGACTCTAAGAGGCTTCTGATCCCAAATCAGCCCAGTACTTTAGGAACAGTTGTTTGTTTGTTTCTTTGCTTGTTTTTTGCTTTCTCCTTGGTCTGGGTTCTCCTGGATCGCTCCCTCTCTAGCTACAGCCCAGCACACCTGAGAATTCCCTGTGCTGGCTGTTTTGTTGAACATAAGAGACAGGACTTTATGCTAAGAATTAATGTGATACTTCAAAGAGGCATGCAAAGAAATTTAGCAGGTATTGCATGAGGACTTCCTGTGTGTTTTGAGGCTGATCTCGGAACATCTCTCCCTTTAGTTCCTTATGTTTCTGGGAACTTGGGCAAATTATTTTGTTGTTGTTAGCGGTGGTGGTGGTTTGTTTTGTTTTGTTTTGAAACAGGGTCTCATTGTATATGTAGCTCTTGGCTGCCCTGGAACCCTGATGTAGACCAGGCTGGCCTCAACCTCACAGAGATCCACTTCCCACTGCCTTGAGAGTGTTGAGATTAAAGGCAAGCTTTGGTGTGTTTGTTTTTGTTTTTACCTTTCTAGGCTTCATTCCCTCACCTGTAAAGTGAAATATCACTATTTAATGGATGCCATGAGGATTAAATGATAATAGAACACTGAGACAATAACACTCTAGGTGTTATACAGGCACTTGCTCTTTGTAAGGGAGTGAGCAATTTTTTCTTCTACTTTTCCCTTGCTCCTTTGCTACTGTCTATCTCCGCTCCATTTGGGTCTGTCTGTTCCCTGCTCTCTTAGCAGACATTGACCCAGAGCCTACAACTTCTGAGAGGGCCCTATAATCTGCCTTCCTCTGCTTCCTTTCTGCTCCTGCCCTGAGCCTCCTGTACACCCACCCTATGCATCCAAGCACAAGCACAGACACAGCATCAGAGAAGGCTCAGCTGCTTTGTGCCCCCCAATGCAGATGTCCTGGTCCCACTGAGTCTGGGCATCGCACCACCACCACCACCACCAGAACTTTCCTTCCTCATATTTTTCTCTCCCCATTCAGAAACTCTTCCCTCAAGTCTGTGTCCAGCAGCCTGGCATACTTTAAAAATATGACGTCAATAGGCTTGATTTCGGGTCGCTCCCTCCCCACCCCTGAAGCCACCATCTGCACACTTATCTGTAATAACACACATTTCACACTTGCCAGCTCCACTGGGTACTCTAGCCCTTATCTTTCTGGAACTTTCTGTAGCAGTTAGTTGACACTAAGATGCTCCCCACTCCACCCTACTCCCCCTTTTTTGAACTGTCACTCTTTCAACTTCTGTTGAAACTCTCTCCCAGTTCTCCACACACTTGTCCAGATTTTTCTTTCCTGATGTTGAGCTCACGTTTCTCTGCCTGCCCTTTGAAGATGGGACTCTGAAGATCTTTGTCCTCAGCTCACAAGTGTGTGTGTTCTACACTCTCACTGTGCACCTCTCCTCAGGGGTGATTCCTGTTTCTTTCTTTAGACCCTTTGGTGCTTAAGGGTAGCTCTTACCAGACAACTACCCAGCTATCTTATGATCACCTTGACTCTGAGTGGCTAAGACCGTGCCAATCCCTAGAGTGACACATTAAAAATGAAAAATCTCATTGTGTTCCACTTGCTTCACCCTCTTAGTGGTTCCTTATTGTCCCACTCGGTCATGCCAGGTCAGAAGTAAGCAGGCCCATCCTAGGAAAAACAAAATAAAAAACCAGAATACTCAAAAACATGCTTTGGCTGGGCATGATGGTGCAGATCTGTAATCTCAGCCCTTGGAAGGGAGGAGGAGGTAGACGGATCAGCCTGCATGGAAAGCCTCCATACAAAACATGCAGGTGATTGATCCCACATGAAGCGAGAGGACAGGCAAGGGGGAGGAGGTGAGCACAGGTGCTCCAGGAAGTTATCTTGGAGTTGGCAAGTATGACATAAGGAAGTCAGACATAGCAGGCAGCAGAGGACCAGCTGGCTCAAACTAGCTCTGAAACAGGTCAGTTAGATAGGGGCAAATATCAGTCATTCCAAAGAAACTTAATGAGTGGTGAACAAAACCCAGAACAGTGGAACCGAGCCCTTGCCTGGGATGGGGCGGGTGGGGAGATCCACTCTTCTTGGATTTTTAAAAAAAAAAAGGCTCTTTTAATCCCAGCACTTGGGAAGCAGAGGCAGGTGAGCCAGGGATATGCAGAGAAACCCCATCTGTAAAAGCAAAACAAAACAAAAAAACAACCAAGCGAAACAAACAAAAAGAGTATTGAAATGGGCTGGAGAGATGGCTCAGTGGTTAAGAGCACCCGACCGCTCTTCCAGAGGTCATGAGTTCAATTCCCAGCAACCACATGGTAGCTCACAACCATCTGTAAAGAGATCTGATGCCCTCTTCTGGTGTGTCTAAGTATTGAAACAAGTTTTCAAAGCCTGTGTAGAAAATGTGTTTGTTTTTAATGCTGTTCTGGTTTTGAGATTATTTGATAGGAGAAAAACAGTGACTGACTGAGTGGACCCACTTGTGGGCACCTAGTTTATGAGCGCCTGAGCTGAGACTCGTCCTTATTCTAAAGAGCAGGTGTTTCTGTCAGATCATCCCAGGTCATAGAATCAGGACAAGTCAGCATTATTACCCAGCCTTGGCTCTTACGTCACTCATATTCCCACATATCTGTCTGGTGCTGAAGAGGCCCAGACACAGGGGATGATGGAATCTGCCAGCTTAGTCCTTCTCTCTGTTTTCCATAGTCCACTGAAGCTTTGGAGTTCATGAAGCGCGACCTGACAGAGTTTACCCAGGTGGTACAGCATGACACGGCCTGCACCATAGCAGCCACGGCCAGTGTGGTGAAGGAGAGGCTGGCCGTGAGTACTACCACACCTTGACTGACTGCCCTCACGGGTTGGTCTGCTCTGGGAGCCGGGTGGGCACTCTCAACTTTTCTCTCATTTTTACCATGTGGGGAGAAAATGATACTTTTCCTCAAGCTATAGAGTAAAAGTTTTCCCCTGTCTATAATGTGTTCCATGAGCAAAGTCATGTAGAAAACAGAGGTAGCGCGCGCGCGCGCGTGTGTGTGTGTGTGTGTGTGTGTAAAAGGACTCCCTTCGCATGAAGGTAGCTGTTGTTAACATTTGGGTGATGTACCTTTATGTCTACTTTCTTTAGGGAAAAAAATGTGGGCCAACTAAATATAATTTTTAAATAATTGTGTTACTGTATCTATATGTTCTTGTGCGTGCATGTATATGCATGTGTGCCAGGTTAGAAGGCAATTATGGGAGTCAGTCCTCCTGACTCTAGGCCATTAGACTTGGCAGCATGTGCCTTCATCACTGAGCCTTCTTGCCAGTCCTGATTGCCGGTCCCGGATACCTTATTTTTAACCTATTTGGTTTTCTCCTTCTGTTTTCCATTTCAAATGCCTACAGTAGTCTCAAATTGATTACGTATCAGAAAATGGCCTTAAACTACTGATTTCTTCCATATATTTATTTATGGGGCTGGAGAGATGGCTCAGCGGTTAAGAGCACTGACTGCTCTTCCAGAGGTCCTGAGTTCAATTCCCAGCAACCACATGGTGGCTCACAACAGTCAGTAACTCCAGTTCCAGGGGGTCTGACACCCCCACAAAGACATACAGACTAAACACTAATACACATTTTTTAAAAACCTATTTATTTATTTATTTGATATGTATGGGTGTTTTGCCTACTGTATACCTATGCACCACATGCATGCATTCCCCATGGAGGACAGAAGAAGAAGATGCTGGCTGCCCTGGAACTAGGGTTACAGATGGTGATAAGCCACCTTGTAGGTGCTGGGAATGGAATTGGGTCCTCCAGAAGAGGATGACTTAACTGCTAAGGCCAGTTTCGTGCCTCACTTACATCATTGCAGGCCTCATTCTACATCATCCTAAGAGCCCTGGTCTTTTTTTTTTTAACTAGTTAATTGATTAATTAATTTATTTATTTATTATGTACACATACAGCTTTTTGCTTGCATGTATACCTGCATGCCAGAAGAGGACACTAGATGTGATTACAGACGATTGTGAGCCACCATGTGGTTGCTGGGAATTGAACTCAGGACCTCTGGAAGAGCAGTCAGTGCTCTTAACCTCTGAACCATCTCTGCAGCCCGACAAATCTTAAAGGAAAGGAAATATTGTTAGTAGGGAACTAGAGATGTGCTGGCGGGTTGGTGGCTTGTCTCATTAGTGACCAAACGCCTGGTAAGAGCAACTTAATAAGGGCTTATTGTGGCTCACAGTCTGTCCTGTGGGGGACAGTTCATCCTCAGGAAGGTGTGACAGGAGCCTGAGGAGGCAGCTAGTAACATGGCTTCTCAGTCAGGAAGGAGATGGATGCTCACTTTCTCCTTACTCAGTCCAGGATCCCAGCTCACGGGCTGTGCTAACTACAGTCAAGGGGTAGGTAGTCCTTCATGCGTGTCTAGAGGCTAACCTAGTCAGATGACCCTCAAGAGTGTGCTCAGAGGCTTGGCTCTTAGGTGATCCTAGCTTGTCAAATTGGCAGTCCATACTAACCTCAGATACAGCACGTACAAACCCTGACTCCTAATACTATACAAACTAGGTATGCAACACATTTGTGTAATTGTAGCTTTACAGCATAGTGAGTTCGAGGTCAACCTGAGCTACACAAGACTCTGTCCTCTCAAATAATTAATCTTTAAAATGTGTGCACGTGGGGCTGGAGAGATGGCTCAGTGGTTAAGACTACTGACGGCTCTTCCAGAGGTCTTGAGTTTAATTCTCAGCAACTACATGGTGGCTCACAACCATCTGTAATGAGATCTGATGCCCTCTTCTGGTGTGTCTGAAGACATCTACAGTGTACTCACATACATAAAATAATAAATCTTTTTTTTTTTTCTTCTTTTTTTCGGAGCTAGGCAAGCGCTCTACTGCTGAGCTAAATCCCCAACCCCAATAATAAATCTTTAAAAAAAAAAGTGTGAACGTGCATGCATGCGCACGCACGCACACACACACACACACACACACACACACACCAATAAGATGGATTATAGATTAGCAAGTAAAGCACTTGTCACACAAGCCTGTAGTCAGTCCCCTGACTTCTGACTTCCACATGTTTACCATGCTGTATATAGACACGCCCAAACACACATCACACACAATAAAAATAAATGTTAAAAGCGTGAGTACATTCTTATAGACTTCAAGTTTGCTTATCTTGTGCCACTTTATCTTCTCAGGGTTGTGTTCTGTTCTCTGAATTGTACAGTGAAATCCTCTGCTAAGGGAGGAGTTGGGTTTTAAAGTCAATCTTAGTAGGCTTTCTATTACTGTGATAAAAACACAGGTGGTGGTGGTGCATACCTTTAACCCTAGCTTTTGGGAGACAGAGGCAGGCAGATCTCTGACTTTGAGGCCAACCTGGTCTACAGAGTGAGTCCCAGGATAGCCAGGGCTACACAGAGAAGCCTTGTCCTGAAACAAACCCCCCCCCCGAAAAAAAAAAAAAAAACCCTCAAAAACCCCAGTAGAAGAAAGGGGTTCATTTGGTTTACATAACCCAGTTCTCAGTTCAGGTAGCTGTGGGAAGTCAGGACAGGAACTTAAACTGGGTAAGCAGGAACCTGAGGCAGGAGCCGATGCAGAGAATATGGTGGAGTGCTTCGTACTGGCTTGCTCAGCCTGCTTTCTTATAGAACCAGGACCACTAGCACAGGGTGACTTCACTCACGATGGGCTGTGCCCTCCCCCATCAATCTCTAAGAAAATGCCCTACAGACTCCTACATCCAATTGAAGTTCCCTTCTCCCAGATGACTAGCATGTGTTCAAGTTAAGGTAAAACTAGTCAGCACAGTGGAAAAAGCAAAAATGTTATTTGATCAAGGATAACCTTGTAGTCTGTTTAATTTTCTGGTAGCATGCATGCATGTGTGTGTTTGGTAGTTTTGAGAATTCATCTCGCTAGCCCAGTCTGGCCTCAAACAAAACACACGGCAGTCCTTCAGCCTCAGCCTTCCAAGTTCTGGAACTACGGATATGATCCACCATTCCTGGCTAACATGCTGGCTTGTATGTACAGTTAGTTTTCCGTTAGTCTAGAAATACACTGCTTTCCTCATTCGGTCTCCAGCTAAGTCAGTTACCCTGAGATTAGTAGAGGCCACAAATGCTGAGCTAGGTCTGGTAACATGTAACTGTTTTCCCTATATAAGAGGCTGAGGCAGGGCTGGACAGATGGCTCAGCGGTTAAGAGCACTGACTGCTCTTCCAGAGGTCCTGAGTTCAATTCCCAACAACCACATGGTGGCTCACAACCATCTGTAATGAGATCTGATGCCCTCTTTTGGTGTGTCTGAAGACAGCTACTGTGTACTCATATAAATAAAGTAAATCTTAAAAAAAAAAAAAAAAAGAGGCTGAGGTAGATCTTTTTAACCTAGACATTCAGACCAGCTTGGGGACATAGAGGAAGCCCCCTCTCATAAATGAGAAAAGGAAGGGAAGAAGGCAGAGTCTGGCCTGACTGACAAGGGGATTAAGAATGGAAACAGGCAAAGAAAGAAGGAAGACAAGTGGGGCTGGAGATGGCTCAGAGGTTAAGAGCACTGTGCTCTTCCAGAGGTCCTGAGTTTAATTCCCAGCAACCACATGGTGGCTCACAACCATCTGCAATCAGGTCTGGTGCCCTCTTCTGGCCTTCAGGCATACATGCAGGCAGAAAGCTGTATGATGTATACGTAATAAATAAATAAATAAATAAATGTTAAAAAAAGGGGGGCGGGGGGGGGATTTAGCTCAGTGGTAGAGCACTTGCCTACTAGCAGACTGCTTCTCAGCCTCGCCAGGAAACTAGTAAGTTCCTCTGGGATCAAATAGAATTTTATAAGAACATAATGGATGGAGAGGAGAAAACCTATGGTGGCTGTGAAGGCCCTGATGCCATGTATGTGAAATTAATATCTTCTGATGGTCATGAATTTATTGTAAAAAAAGAACATGCATTAACATCAGGAACAATAAAGGCCATGTTGAGTGGTCCAGGTCAGTTTGTGGAGAATGAAACCAATGAGGTCAGTTTTAGAGAGATCCCTTCACGTGCGCTATCGAAAGTGTGCATGTTGGGGTTGGGGATTTAGCTCAGTGGTAGAGCGCTTGCCTAGGAAGCGCAAGGCCCTGGGTTTGATCCCCAGCTCCGAAAAAAAGAACCAAAAAAAAAAAGAAAGTTGCATGTATTTTACCTACAAGGCCCGCTATACTAACAGCTCCACTGAAATTCCTGAATTCCCAATTGCACCTGAAATTGCACTGGAACTGCTGATGGCCGAGAACTTCCTAGATTGTTAAATAAAATAAATTATAATAAACTGTTAAAAAAAAAAAAGAAGGAAGACAAGTCTGGGGGTTTTCTCAGCCATGCTTACTCTATTGAGTCTCTTTATAAAGTCTTTCTTGCTTACCATAGCTCTTGATAGTCATAAGTGACAAATTGGTTGTCCAAATGCATGAATGACACGTCAAAACTTGGTAAACTGCTGTGAGTCTGGCCCGTAACAAGCACCATTTATTTCATTGGTTTATCTTTTTTTCATTGAATAAATATGATTGTATACTTATGGCAACTTGTGTGCCAGGCACTTTGATAGGTTCTAGGCAGCTCCATCAAGAATAAATCCTGCGGGTTGGGGATTTAGCTCAGCGGTAGAGCGCTTGCCTACGAAGAACAAGGCCCTGGGTTCGGTCCCCAGCTCCGAAAAAAAGAACCAAAAAAAAAAAAAAAAGAATAAATCCTGCGGGCTGGAGAGATGGATCAGCAGTTAAGAGCACCTGACTGGGGGCTGGAGAGATGGCTCAGCGGTTAAGAGCACTGACTGCTCTTCCAGAGGTCCTGAGTTCAATTCCCAGCAACCACATGGTGGCTCACAACCATCTGTAAAGAGGTCCTGTGCCCTCTTCTGGTGTATCTGAAGACAGCTACAGTGTACTTATATATAATAAATGAATAAATCTTTAAAAAAAAAAAAAAAAAGAATAAATCCTGCTAGGGGCTAGAAAAACTGCTCTTTCAGAAAACTTAGGTTCAGTCCCCCGTTCACAACCACCTGTAAGTCCAATTCCAGGGGCTTCAGTGCCCTCCTCTGGCCTCTTCATATGTGCACACACACCCTCACACACACATACTAACTCTTAAAAAACAAGAGATAATGTCAGTACATACCGATAATCCCAACACTTGGGAGGTGGAAGCCAGCCTTGGTTACATAACAAGTTTTAGGTCAGCCTGAGCTACATAGCAGAATCTTGTCTCAACAAAGCAGCATTAATATAGTTTTTTTTTTTCTTTTCTTTTTTTTTCGGAGCTGGGGACCGAACCCAGGGCCTTGCGCTTCCTAGGCAAGCGCTCTACCACTGAGCTAAATCCCCAACCCCTTAATATAGTTTTGTATGAGAGTTTTGGACTCTGTCCTGCCTTTCAGTTCATCACCCCTGCCAAGCAGATGGCATACTGACCTGTGATGACAACTGCCTCTGCCTCCAGAGGATTCATTTGCCTTCCGCTGTCCCCTGGCAAACATGGCTGCCTGTCCATATGTCTGCACAGGATATTCTACATCCTTAGCAGTGACAAAAACTTGTTTATGTCAGGTAGCATCCATGTATTAGACCTGGGATTCAAAACCACCACTCATCCTAGGCCCTCTTTCCTGCTAGAATGACATGGTCTTATTGTGTGTGTGTGTGTGTGTGTGTGTGTGTGTGTGTGTGTGTGTGTGTGTGTGTGTGTGTGTATGTGTGTGTGTGCGTGCGCGCGCACAGGCACACATGTTCATGTAGGCTTGGAAGTGTGTGTGGGTTCATATGCTTGTGTGCACAGGCCTCTAGAAGCAAGGACGACCTCAGGCATTCTGTAGCCACCCACCATGTTTCTTGAAACAGTGACTCTCACTGGGCCTGAAGCTTGTCGGGCTCTTCTCTGCCCTCTGGCCAGGGAGCACCAGGGATCTACTTGTCTTTGCCTCCCTGGCTCTGTCATCAAACCTGGCGTGTTACATGAGTCTATAGGACTGACTCGGGTTGTCAGACTGCACAGTGAGCATTTCTAATTGGGCCATCTCCCTAGCCCTCCTAGCCCTTTTTGATCAACTTGGTTTGATATTTTGTTTTAACAACCAGATGAAGCTCTTTTCAGGCCTACCTTGGGCATGTTCTGCATCCCCAACTGGAACTAGAGAGCTCTGGTTACCTCCTCCAGTCTGAGATGGAGAGAAGGATTTTTGCATGTCTCTGATTCTGTACTCCTCCCCTGATGCTTCACCTAGACCCCAGGTTGCATCCTGCTCCTAGTATACTGTCTTCCTTTCTTTGGTTTTCTCTGCAGACTGAAGGCTCCTCAGGAGCAACAGAAAAAGTGAAGAAGGGATTATCCGACTTCTTAGGGGTGATCTCAGATACCTTTGCCCCCTCTCCAGACAAAACCATCGACTGCGATGTCATCACCCTGATGGGTACACCCTCTGGCACAGCTGAGCCATATGATGGCACCAAGGTATTCACCGGCAGCCTTTGCTGGAGATTGAAAGCTTTACCTACCAACCTTTGATCACATAAGCACTGATGTGTTCTGCCTGCCTGCCTGCCTGCCTGCCTTCCTTCCTTCCTTCCTGCCTTCCTTCCTTCCTTCTTTTTTATCCCACGAGGAGAGGCTTAATGAGAGAAGAAGAGTAGAAGGGGGAAGAAGTAAACACCAGCCATGGGCATGTGGAGGGAAGGGGGTTGGGGGCGGTGGGGAGAGAAGGGACAGGGTTAAAAGGGAAGAGGGGAAGAGAGAAGAGCAAAGAGTTTTTCTTTCTTCCTTCCTTTCTCTCTTTCTTTCTCTCTCTCTCTCTCTCTCTCTCTCTCTCTTTCTTTCTTTGTTTTAGTTGTTTGTTGGTTCGGTTTGATTTGGTTTGGTTTGGCTTGGTCTTTGGTTTTTTAGGACAGGGTCTCTCTGTTTGGTCCTGGCTGTTCTGGAACTCGTTTCTAGACCAGGCTGGCCTCAAACTCACAGAGATTCACCTGCCTCTGCCTCCCCAGTGCTGCTGGGATTAAAGGCCTGCCTGCTGCTGCCCAGATTTGCTGGTGGGCTTTTAAATTTTAATTTTACTGAGACAGAATCTACTGTATAGTGTTGGTTGGCCTGGAACTCGGAATGTAGATCAGGCTGGCCTTCCACTTACAGAGATCTGCCTGCCTCTGCTTCTCGAGTGCTGGGTTTAGTAAAGGTGTGTGCCACTACTCAGCCTTGTTGGATTTTAATTTGGGGACAATTACATTATCTCACAATTTGCCCTTAAGTTTGGACTTTATTAACATAATTGCATTTGACTTTTCTTAAATTGCACATATTTCAGAAGGAGTTGTACATATGATTTTATAACCTGCTTACTGTATTTTCTTAGTTCTCAGGATTGGAATATTGGGTAAGAGACTTTTTCTGCGTCCACCTACCCAGAATTCTATTTGCTCTTGTCTTTTGCTTACAGGCTCGGCTCTACAGTCTGCAGTCAGACCCGGCAACATACTGCAACGAGCCCGATGGTGAGGGGGTAACAGTGGGAGTGAGCCTCTGGGGCAGACACATGGGGAGGGTGTAGATCATATCACGTTGTAGGTTTCGCAGACCAAGTAGCCCTGCATACTGGGAACAGAGTAGGACGATATGGATCTTCTACTCTGTAGGTGGAGGGTCGGCTCCTTTTCCTCCCTGAACCTCGAGTATCTTCACCCTAACTGTTTCTTGAAGAGGCTTTGCTCTTCAGGTCCCTCGTCTTCTCTGTTGAGCTTGTCTGCCACCCCTGCTGCTTTCCCAACCCCTCTGGTTCCTGTCCACTGTGCCCCATTCTGGAAACTAGAAACCAGAAATGAATAAGCCTTTAGACTGTCCATTCGTTCAGAACCAGGCTTCAAAGAGGAAGAAATGAAAGGCAAGGAGTCAGTCAGAGGTAATAAGGAGTGGGTTGACTCCTTCTACAGAATGATAGGTAGTGGGCCTCCGGAGGAGTGCACCTAACCTAGCCTGTGGGGCCTAGAAATAATACTGAGGAGCGCATCGTTATTCAGGCAAGCATAGGAGTATGTTTGAAAATTCAGAAAGAACAGGGAGCCCTGGTTTGGTGACACTAAGTCAGAGTTCATGAAGCTGTGAAGGCAGCCAGGAAGCTGCTGGGGAGGGCTTTATGTGTCAGAATAAGCACTCTCTTGGGTCATGAAAGACTCATGGTGATGGTTCTAGACTTTTCTTTAGTCATAGAGGCCTTTAAAAATCTGTCACCAGGCAGGTACAATAGCATAATCCTATAATACCAGCTACTTGGAGGCTGAGGCAGGAGACTTGGAAATTTGGGAGTAGGCTGAGCTTTATAATGAGTTCAGAGCCAACTTGGGCAATTTAGCAAAACCTTGTGCTGTAGTAAAGATAAAAAGGACTTGGGATATATTTGCCTAGCATACACAAGGTCGTAGGTTTAATCTCTGATACCAGGAAAAAAAACTGACCAAAATGGTGAGTCCAGTGATGACACAATACTCAGCACTCAGGAGACAAGGTCAGCAAAGGTCTGTGAGTTCGAGCCCAGCCTGGTCTACACAGTAAGTTCCAGGATAGCCAAGGCTACACAGAGAAGCCCTGTCTCAAAAACAACCAAGGAACAAATGATGAGCCTTCCTATAAGATTGTTACTCCTCCAGGCATGGTAGTGCGTGCCTTTATCAATCTCAGACTGGGGTGGCAGAACCAATCAGATCTCTGAGTTTGAGGCTAGCATGATCTATATAGGAGGCTATCATGGTCTACATAGCAAATTCCAGGCTAGCCAGGGCCATATAGCAAGGCAAAACACACTGACACACATTTCCCCTGTGGACCTTAGCTTTTAAAAGCTCACATTGTAGAATTGTAGGGAACTGTTGAAGAGTTTGAGGCTACATTGTAAAGGATGAGACAAAAGGCAAAGGTGACCCCATGTCAGTGGTAAGGCCAGAGCCTGGATGGAGAGGACACGTGTAACAGGGGAGCTTAAGAAGTACAATCAGTGTAGGTAAGTAAGGGGCTGGACTGTCCTCAGAGTTTCCAGCAGTGATGGAGTGGGAACGTGGGTGAGCTTTTGTTATGACAGCAGCTGGATCTGGAGCCCAGGGTGGATTCTGGGTAGCAAAGAAATAGGAATTGTCAGAAGAGGGGGCTAAAATGATTTCGAGGAGACTCATGAGAAAAAACAAAGTAAGGAAAGGAGATGGAGGAGCCTAGGCAAGACCTAGAATATTCAGAGGAGGAGGAAAGAAAGAGGGAGAGGAGGGCAGAGCCTCCTGGTCACATGATGTAGGGGAGGACAGAGAGACAGGACCATGATCTTAGAATTACCCACCCACCCCTTCACCTTGCCTCACCCTTTCCCCTTAGACAAAATGGCTTTGGAAAGATCCCTTACTCTTTCTTTACTGTTCAAGACCAGACTTAAGTCCAAGTGTTCTTTCCCTAGATGCAGAGAACTGAATGTCAGTGTCTGTCCCTCTGCAGGGCCCCCAGAATTGTTTGATGCCTGGCTTTCCCGATTCTGCTTGGAGGAGAAGAAAGGGGAGATCTCAGAGCTCCTTGTAGGCAGCCCCTCCATTCGAGCCCTCTACACCAAGATGGTGAGGGTCCCGCCGGCAGCCCTCAGCTGGCTGTGAGCCTGAGGTGTTGGGAAGTGGGAAGGATATGTGTAATGGGAGACCCTACAGCCAGATGGGCTGTGCTGAGCCAAGAAGATGCCAGGAAGAGGCTAATTTGCCAGCTTCTGGCAGGCAGAGAATGATGAGAAATGGAGAGACCAGCAAACTCATATGGGAGTTCTGTTTTCCTTCCTTGGCCAAGCTTGGCCCGGAAGGTGGGTCTGGTTTGAATTAAAGTCGAGTGGAAGGGCTTTGACAATTGCTGTAAAGCCACGTCCTGTGTCTAGACTCTGCAAGAGTGACTAGGAACAGACTGATAAGGACTCCACCCACTCATCATTCCCAAATTTTCACCTCTATTTTCCTGTCCCTCTAGGTTCCAGCAGCTGTTTCCCATTCGGAATTCTGGCATCGGTATTTCTATAAAGTCCACCAACTTGAACAGGTATGCTGGGCTAACCTGGGAAGGAGACCACCCTACCCCCTAGCCCTGGGGGAAGCAGGCTGGATTTTTGTCAAGACAAGAAAGAGTTGAAGACTAGTACTTTCTGGAGGTGCCGAGGATTCTAGGGTCAGGCCTAGGGCCTCAGAGGAGGGTACTCTAACCTGGTCATTACTCTCCCATCCTCAGGAGCAGGCCCGGAGGGATGCCCTGAAGCAGCGGGCAGACCAGAGCATCTCTGAAGAGCCTGGCTGGGAGGAGGAAGAAGGTAGTAGGCAATGAAGTGAGACGGTGATAAATGTGTCTGTGGTACTCTAGGCCTTTGGTGACATGGCATCCCTGGGAAAAGCCAGAGTGAGACAGTGTACGAGCGAACAGTCAGAAATGACACGCAGCCCGTAACACAGGGCTTGTAGGACCCAGAGTGTGGGTACAGAACCCACGGGTGCCAGCTGGGGTAGCTTGCCCTGTCCCACTGAGCCTGCTGTTGCAGTTACTTAGGAGTGTGCTGAGAATGTAGAGTCCTTCCCCCAGCACCCTTCTACATAAGACTGCAGGGTTGCTGTTCAAGGGCCCGGCACTCAAGAGGCAGATCTCTATGAGTTCAAGGCCAGCCTGGTCTACATAGGGAGTTCTAGGTCAGCCAAGGTGACATAAAGAGACTATCTCAAAATAACATTAAAAAGAAAAGAGAAGACAAGACTGTAGCTCGGGATGTTTTAAATACTTACACTGTACCTTCAGCCTCCATTAAGAACTTAATGTGTGGTTAGCCCTTAGCCAAAGCCATTGTCTTTCTCACTGAGGTAGCAGGTTAAGTGCCGGCTGCACAGAGTGAGACTAGAGTCTGGCCCAACCCCGAGCAGACCCTCTTCTAAGCCTTGGCTTTCACATGTCTCAGGCTGTGAGTCACAGTCCAGCTTGTGCGTGACCGACTAGCAGGGGTCTTCCTGTGCTGGAGTAGCCGTGAGGGATACAGGCTAGCCTTTCTCATGGTAAACATGGCAGGGTGTGCATTTGAACTAGCTGAGGTTACACTCCCTCTTTCCCAACCTATCTTTCCACAGAGGAGCTTGAATGCATTGTACCATCTCCAAAAGAGGCAAAGCTTCCACAAGAGACTAAAACTTCTACAGCCCCTGAAAATGAGCCAGCCCCCCAGAGCCCTTGTGAAGAGATTCCAGTGGAGGCCCCTGCAGAGGCTACCCCATCAGAGAGCAGTGAGAGCATCTCCCTCGCCACACAGATCGCAAACCCAGCAGCTGCACCTCAGCCACCAGAGCTACCTAAAGACCTGTCCCAAAAGCTGCTCGAGGCGTCTTTGGAAGAACAGAGTCTGGCTGAGGATGTGGGTGAAACTGGACCCCCACCCCCCGTTACCTCCAAGCCTCTAACCCCTGCAGGCCGAGCCAGTGGCCTAGAACCCAGGCCTCCAGCCAGAGTAGAGACCCTGAGAGAAGAGGTGCCCACAGACTTAAGAGTGTTTGAGCTGAACTCAGACAGTGGGAAGTCCACACCCTCCAACAATGGCAAGAAAGGTAGGTCTGAGTGCAAGTGGATGTGTTGAGCAGGGCAAGCAAGAGCTGCCATTGTGTGTGTGGATTATCTGTGTCCTCCAAGCAGATCCTGGGAGCAGATAAGCTCCCTTTGTGATCATGGGAGAGTAGCTGCATCCATATGCCATATTTATTAGCTAACACTACCTCGTCGGTGAGTGACGGATGATGCACTTGGGAGTCCTTGGGGTCTTTTTGTTTGCCTTGGCCTTGTCTTTGTTGTTGTGGGGTTTTGGGGGGTGTTTGTTTTTAGATCTATGTACCATGTGCATGCGGTGCCCACAGAGTCCAGGAGAGAGTGTTAGATCTCCTGGGACTGAAGATACAGTGTAGATGCTGTGAATCAAGCCCAGGTCCTGTAAGAGCAGCCAGGGTTATTAACTTCTCAGCCATGTCTCCAGCCCCTGGTCTTGACTTTTTGAGACAGGACCTCACTATGTATCTCAGGCTGGCCTTAAACTGTAGCCTAGACTCGGCCTTTTTACTCTTGGATCCTTTGCTTCCCAAGTAGTAGAACTTCAGGAATGAATCACCATGCCCAGTGCAGTGGGGTTCTTAAGAATCAGCAAAATGAAGTGTATGCCAGGCCTGTGCTAACCATCACACGGTTTGAGTGTTTGCCTATTTCCCATGCCTCATGTCCATAGTCTCTTCAGTTTACAGATGAAACAATGATGCCTAGAAGTGCTAAGTAACTGTTTAAAGTTGCTATGACTGAGAAGTAGAAAGCCTAGCTTCAGACCCAGGTCATGCTGGCCTCGAGTTGTGACCTTACCTTACCTTATCTCACATTTGGCCCAGTCATAGCCTTTTAAACAATTCTGCTTTGCCGTTATTGGGGGTTCCTGTGGTGTTGGGGTTAGAGGTCTTCTACCTGTGGAGCCCTGGGGAAGTCACCTTCTCTCAGCCTTTTGTTGTGAACCATGGAGACACCGTGGACCTCGGAGGCCCATGTCTCAGGTGAGCTGTTCCACAGCTGGGCTTTAGCTATGTCTGAGCAGTGGAGTTGCAGGCTGCAGACCATGGTTATGTGAAAGAAGAACCTTTTCAGCTCCTTTTCTACCCAGGCATGGGTAGATCTGTCACCTGTGTCTCCCAAGACCCCACTGCAGATTGCCACTCCTTGACAGACATGCTGCCATAAAGCTTGCCCTGCAGGGGAGGCCTGGCCTGCAGCATGATGGTTTGCTGCAGGAACAGTAAATGGGCTCGCCTCAGCCTCCGTCAGCACTGACGTGTGCGCCCTTGCTCCTTGACGGAAACCTCCAAGTCTCCAGTCTGTAACACAGTGCTTCTGTTTTGCTTCTGCTTTGTTCAGTGAGGTCATCCATTGAGCTCCTCCTGCCCTTTATGAGACATGGAAGGGGGTGGGGCCGCAGGGACAGGCTTTGTGATGAAACATTAGCACTATGGGACAGCTCTGACACTGGAGGCATTCAGAGAAAGGAGGCCTCTGAGCATCAGCAGTGGTTCACCAAGGAGACAGACAGGTGGAGAGTTGGCGCAGGTGTTGGGGGTCATAGTTCAGCTGGAGGGGCGTGTTTCAGTGGTTATGACTAAATCTCCCATCGCATTTCTCAGTAAAGCAGGATAATTGGTTCTTGTTTGTTTGATGTTTTTTGAGACTGGGTCTCATCATGCACTCCTGACTAGCTGGAACTTGATTGTGTACCAGGCTGGTCTGGAATTCACAGAGATCCATCTGCCTCTTCCTCCTAAGTGCTAGGATTAAGTGTCTGCCCATACCCATCCAAGTGGGTTGTTTGGGGATTTGTTTGTTTTGTTTTTGTTGTTGGTTTTTTGTTTTTGTTTTTTAAAGATTTATTTATACACTGTACCTGTCTTGAGACACAGAGCATTGGATCCCATTACAGATGGTTGTGAGCCACCATGTCACTGCTGGGAATTGAACTCAGGACCTCTGGAAGAGCAGTCAGTGCTCTTAACCACTGAGCCATCTCTCCAACCCCTTGTTTTGTATTTTTTTAAGATTTGTTTATTTGTGTACGTGAGTACACTGTCGCTGTCTTCAGACACACCAGAAGAGGGCATCAGATCCCATTACAGATGGTTGTGAACCACCATGTGGTTGCTGGGATTTGAACTCAGGACCTCTGGAAGAGCAGTCAGTGCTCTTAACCACTGAGTCATCTCTCCAGCCTCTGAGTGGGTTCTTTTTTTTTTTTTTTTTTTGGTTCTTTTTTTTTCAGAGCTGGGGACCAACCCAGGGCCTTGCGCTTCCTAGGTAAGCTCTACCACTGAGCTAAATCCCAGCCCCTCTTGAGTGGGTTCTTAAATAGCAATTGAGAACTTAGCATCTGGAGCTGGACTCGGAGGATTGGACAGAGTGCCGAAAGTGACAGGGTCCAGAGGCTCAGCTCACTCATGAGCCTTGTGACTTTAGGAAAGTCACTGCTCTTCTCCAACACCCTACTTTCTCTTCTGCAAGTGGAGATTGTTTCATGGTAGCCCTCACTCTGGAGAGCAACTTTGGTAGAGCCCTGCTTTGGGGAAATGAGTGTCCTCTATTGCTGTGATAAACACCATGATCAAAAGCGACCTGTGGGGAGCCTCTGTTCTATCCTCTCCTTCAAGGTAAAGCCCATCACTGAGGGAAGTGATTGCAGCTGCAGGGCAGGAGCTTGAGACAGGAACCTGGAGGCAGGAGCTGATGCAGAGGCAGGCCGTGGAAGGAGGCTGCTTATTGGCTTGGTGTCTGTGGCTTGCACAGGTCTTATAGAACTCCGGACCACCTGCCCAGAGGTAGCACCACCCACAGTGGGCTGGACCTTCCCACATCAATCATCAACCAAGAAAACACCCCACAGAATGGCCAGGCTGAGAGACATTGTCTTCATTGTGGTTCCCTCTTCCCAGATGACCCTGACCCTAGCTGCATCCAGTTAACCAAGGAAAACAAAATGTAACCAACACTGTGGTAACGTAGGCGATAGTCTCTTATTTTCTATATCTAGACCTGTGTTAAGCACTGGATATGCCTTCATTAGAGACTCACAAAGCCCTCTACGATCTGTGCAGTTCCCTATTTTTCTACTGGTAAAAAACAACACAGGAGGGGTTGGGGATTTAGCTCAGTGGTAGAGCGCTTGCCTAGCAAGCGCAAGGCCCTGGGTTCAGTCCCCAGCTCCGAAGAAAAAAAAAACAAACAAAAAAAAAAAAACACAGGCGTCAGTGATGGTGCACGAGGCAGAGGCAGGGGAATCTCTGTGAGTCCCAGGGGGGCTGTTCTCTGTCACACAGAGAAACCCTGTTGGGGAGGGTTGGGGACGGGCGTAACCTACAAAGGTAGAAAGGTAGCTCAGCAGTTAAGAGCACCTGTTCTTCCAGAGGTCCTGAGTTCAGATTCCAGCACCCACCCAGGCCTCTCAAAACACCTGTAACTAACTCCAGTTTCCGGGGATCTGATACTCTCTCTTCTGGCCTTTGTGTCACTGCACTCGTGTATGCTGACACATAGACATAGACATAGACATAAAAATAATCAAATTGAAAAGAAAGGCCCCCTGGAAATGAACAGGGAGATCAGGTTGGCGCCTGGGACATAGTGTGTAGGAAGGTGGGGGAGTGCTCAGTAGGCCTGACAGGCGTGGGTCGTGGCCATGGATTTCAAGTGACTTAAACCATCTCTGTTGTGCTTCCCCACCTTGCACTGTGGTCTGTCTGTTTTTGAGACAGGATCTTTCCATGTTCCCCAGACTGGCCTCAAATCCTCCCTCTTTTTTTTTTAAGATTTATTTTAGTCTTTAGTTTACATCTTGGCATGTAAGCTTGTGTGTATTTAGGTGCCTGTGGAAGCCAGAAGATGGAGTCAGAGCCCTTGCAGCTGAAGTTAAAGGTGTTTGTGGGCCACCTGGCGTGGGTGCTGGGCTCTAACCTCCTGTCCTCTGTAGCGTAGTAAATCCTCAACCACTGAGCCCCCTCCCAGCTCTGGCCATGATCCTCTTGTCTCTGTCTCCTAAGTGGTAGGATTACAGCTGTATGCACCAGGCCTGGCAACCCATGCCTGTCCTTCTTTCTGTCCAGCCACAGTTCCTTGTTTCATGACAGGTACAGATTAGTTGAAAGTTGGGATTAATCATATTTCAAGTTTAGCCAGGTAAAATAAGAAGAAAAACATCCAGGTATCTGAAAGGAGCAGAAGCCAAGCCTGCTAGTGCGCTTCTGTAATCCCGGGGCAGGGAGGCAGAGGCGGGAGAATAAGGAGTTTGGTGTCATTCTTGGCTACACGACACCTTGTCAGGGGGCGGGGGATCAGAACAGTAGTTTGTGAGATCTTATCGAGCACAGGGATGGAATAATGGGTGGGATTGATTCCTGGCACCCACGTGGTGGCTCACAACCATTCAGAACCCAGTTCTAGAGATCTGACTTCCTTTTCTGACCTATATGGGCCTTAGGCCTGCATGTGGTACACATACATACGTGCACATACAGGATTCGTACATCTGAAGTATAATTTGGTTGGTGGGGATGAGGAGCTGGCTCAGCAGTTAAGAGCATGTACTGTTCTTGCCGAGGACTCAGGTTCAGTTCCCAGCACCCACTTCTAAGGAGGATTAAGGCTGGGTTGGGGATTTAGCTCTGTGGTAGAGCGCTTGGCTAGGAAGCGCAAGGCCCTGGGATCGGTCCCCAGCTCCAAAAAAAAGAACCAAAAAAAAAAAAAAAAAAAAAGGAGGATTAAGGCCGCCTGGAACTCCAGCTCCTGGGATCTGATGTCCTCTGATCTCTCTGACTGAACTCAAGCACAAACCCACACACAAGTACACATAATAATAATGTTTAAGGCCAGCCATAGTGGCACATGCCTTTAATGCCAGCACTTAGGAGGCAGAGGCAGAGGCAGGTGACTCTTGAGTTCCAAGCAAGCCATCCTGGTCTATAGAACAAGGTCCAGGACAGCTACACAGTGAAAGCCTGTCTCCAAACAAAAGTAATAAAATAATTCTTTTTTTTTTTTTTTTTTTTTGGAGCTGGGGATCGAACCCAGGGCCTTGTGCTTGCTGGGCAAGCGCTTTACCGCTGAGCTAAATCCCCAATCCCATAAAATAACTCTTGAAAAAATAAAATTTAGATTCCTGATACCCAAGGTTATCCTCTGGTCTGCACACATGTACACATGTGTATACACACACAAAGAATTATGGTTCCATGTGGAGTTGCGCTGCAAGGCAGGCGATCAGGTAGGAATTGGAGATTACAGAAGTGACCTATGGCTAGGGCTCTGACCACCCTGCCGTACTACCTTCCACACTCAGCCTGGAGACAGACAAGTGAGGGGAGCCAGCGTAACTCAAGACAGGAACAGTGGGGACAGGGCAGGGAGGGGAAGCTTTCTCTGGGGTACTAGAAAGTAAACCCAGAACTTGCCAAAAAGCTGAGGATAACCTTGAACTTCTGATCCTTCTGCTTTCTACCTGCTACCCAAATGTTGGGATTCCAGTTGTGTGACACCAGGAGCAGTTTGCACAGTGCTGGGGTCCAGCAAACAGCCCTGTACACTGAGGGCAAGCAATGACCTGACTGAGATATAGCCTCCTATTGTTGTAAGAAAGGGTCTCAAGCCAGGTGGGGGTCAAGCACGCCTTTAATCCCAGCACTCAGGAGGGAGGCAGAGGCAGGCAGATCTGAGTTCCAAGGCCAACCTGGTCTACAGAATGAGTTCCAGGACAGCCAGGGCTACACAGAGGAAAACCTGTCTCAAAAATAAAAAAAGCAAAGCAACAAGAGAGTCTCATATAGCCCAGGCTGGCCTTTAATTTTTTTGTTTGGTTGGTTTTTGGTTTTTGTTTTTTTTTGAGACAGTTTCTCTGCGTGTCCTCAACTGCCCTGGAACTCACTCTGTAGACCAGGCTGGCCTCAGACTCAGAGATTTACCTGCCTGTCTATCTCCCAAGTGCTGGGATTAAAGGCATGTGACACCACTACCAGGCCTTAGGCTTTTTTAATTATTTGTTAGATTTATATTTTATGTGTATCAATGCTTGTCTGCATGTATGTCTGTGTACCACATGCATTCCTGGTGTCTGCAAGGGCCAAAATAGTGCCTCGAATACCCTGGAGTATAAGTCTACTAGTGTGGGTGCTGGAAAGGAACTGAGGCCCTCTGCAGGAGCAGTGCACATCCTTAATTGTTGGACCATCTCTCCCCCTTCCCAAGACTTGCTTCAAATCTTGATCCTCCTGCCTCTGCCTCTCAAGTGCTGGGATTACAAGGATATGTCACCACACGTATATATGGTATGCTTTGTTCTTACTCATCCCTCTCCCCTGCTGGAAGAAAACCTTAAAAGTGATGTCATATACCAGGCCATGCTGTACAGTGGACCTACATCTCCAAAACCCAAGGCCTGGGTCTGGGGGCTGTATTTTTTTAATGGAAGGAAAGGCAGTAACTTGGGTAGTGATTCCTTTTCCCTTTGACACTTACACCACATCTCAGGCTACCAGACTGGATCTGTGTGCAGCAGGACTGCCCCAGGTTGTGCTTGCCTCTTTAGCCCCTCAGCAGAGCACGGAAGGAAGTTAAGATGAGTGTGTGGCCTATGGCCCTGGGTTAAAGGCCTTCTTCACTATTACCTGTGGAACCTGTTTTTAATCTCCATTTATCTGAGGAAGTAGAAAAACAGTGGCACAAAAAAATTAACTGGGCGATAGACCCTCAGGTTAGTAATCACCCAGAAAACAAAACAAAAGGCTCCATCAGGAGGTCTTAGCGTTCTTAACCAGATCTTGTAGCTTGCCCTCTGTGGCAGGACAGGTGGCTCAGGTCTATGCCATTGAAGTCTTCCTTCTGTCCAGTAAACTGGGACTGTTGATACCCAGCTCAGAGGGGAGATATGCAATGCTCTCAAGTGCTAGTCCACACATTTCTGCTTCTAGAAGGGTCTGCCCTAGCATATAAGCCTATAAGCCTGAAGAGAGCTTCAAGGCCCAGAGATCGCCCAGAGATCGGGGAAGCTGTCATGACCACAGCCTAGCTTAGCCAAGAGTCTGGCTTTTGGCCACAGGAAGCCAGCCACACTAACATAAACAGAAGCATGTCCTGAAGGCACAGCTCCAGGAGACTTTCCCTACAGCACCAAAACTTGAGTCTTGGTTATAAGTCTGCTCTGACTTGCAGTGGAACATGTAAATTACTTAACTCTGAGACAAGGCCCTTGAAAGGACAATAGGGCCCTATGTCTCCATTTGTTAAACCTCATTGCGGGGTTGGGGATTTAGCTCAGTGGTACAGCGCTTGCCTAGGAAGTGCAAGGCCCTGGGTTCGGTCCCCAGCTCTGAAAAAAAGAACCAAAGGAAAAAAAAAAAAAAAAAAAAAAACCTCATTGCATTTCCACGTGTGATTGGCACGTGGCACGTGTTTCTCAGACAGCAGCTCATTTCTTTGTAGAGTTAACCATGATGTCTAATACAGAATCCTGGGCTACCCCTGGTCTGCTGCATCACAGTGCAGCCTCTCCAGTGGTCCTTGCATAGAGGGCGGTTTGCCCTGAACTGCATTTTTGGTGTTTGTTTTTTGAGACTGGATCTCCTGTTTCATAGTCTGGTTTTGAATTCACTAAGTGGTAGAGGACGACCTTTTGAACTTCTGACTCCTAAGTGCGGCAAGGGTGGGCCACCACACTGGATTTTTTCAGTGCTGGGAACCAAACCTAGCGCTTTGTGCGTGCTGGGTCAGTGCAGTACCAGCTGAGCTTCGTCTCCAGCCTGTTTTGTTTTGTTTTGTTTTTCAGCATAATTTGAATAATTAACAGTTCAGAATAATTTGCCCAGTACTACACAGTCACCCTGGGCCTGCCAGGATCCAGAAACCTTAATTACGCTGCTGTGGTGGTGAGAGAGGGGTGTGCAAGTCCCTTTGAGCAGAATGTACAGAACAGCAGCAGACTTCCTTTCTTACTGATGACTTTACCATGTTTTCAGTAGTACCTGGAAGAAACCATGTGTGAGAACTGCACAAAGGCAAGAGGAGGGAACTTTGTATGAGCGGGACCAGGACATAAACAGAGTTCTTTGGACTATAGAGTCTGCTGTCAGCACGCGGAAGTGTCCACAGGCAACATGTAAACAGAGACACAGATGTGTTCAAGAATGCTTTTAAAGGCTTTAATTTTTTTTTTCTTTTTTTCGGAGCTGGGGACCGAACCCAGGGCCTTGCGCTTGCTAGGCAAGCGCTCTACCGCTGAGCTAAATCCCCAACCCTTAATTTTTTATTTTTTAATTATTTTTTGGGTTTTCCAGGCAGGGTTTCTCTGTGTAGTCCTGGCTGTCTTGTTTTTGGGTTTTTTGTTTTTGTTTTTGTTTTTTTTTAAAGATTTATTTATTTATATATGAGTACACCGTAGCTGTCTTCAGACTCACCAGAAGAGGGCATCGAATCCCATTACAGATGGTTGTGAGCCACCATGTGGTTGCTGGGAATTGAACTCAGAACCTCTGAAAGAGCAGTCAGTCAGTGCTCTTAACCATCTCTCCATCTCTCCAGCCCCCCTGACTGTTTTCTAACTCTCTCTGTAGACCAGGCTGGCCTCAAACTCAGAGATCTGCCTGCCTCTGCCTCCTGAGTGCTGGAGAAAGAAGGCGTGAGCCACCACTGCCTGGTGACCTTAAAGGCTTTTATTTTTGAGACAGGGTCTCACTGTCTTACAACACCAAAAAAACGGAATGCGCTACCATATCTAGGTAGTTTTTAATTTTTAAAGATTTCATGAGTGTTTTGCCTGCATGTATGTCAGTGTCTGACATGCATGTCTGGGCCCTTGGAGGTCAGAAGAGGGTGCTGGATTCCCTGGTACTAGAGTTGTGGAACGTTGATTGCCATGTGGGTGCTTAGAATAGGATCAGAGTCGAGACTAGCAAGTGCTTTTAACCACTGAGCCATCTCTCCAGCCGTGTGTGTGTGTGTGTGTGTGTGTGTGTGTACCTGTGCACGCACAAGTAGAAACACCTTGTGATTGTGAGTTGGTTCTCTCTTTCCATCATATGTGTTTTGAGGATCGAACTCAGGTTGTAAGACTTGACAACAAGCGTCTTTACCCACTAAGCCATCCTGCTGGCCCCTGTATTCCATAGAAACAGTGGATTGGATTTGATCCACAGGCAATAGTTAGCCAACTGCTGACTTAAACAAGAGGTCTAATAATATTAGGTATCAACTTGATGTTCTAGGCAACAGGGACTATGTGAGAAAAACACGCATTATTCTTGGAGGTCTTTAAACTCCCTCTGCTATTGGACAGTAAGCATAGTTAGCCTGTTCTATGTTACAAAGTAAATGCAGTGTGAAAAGGGAAGGGGAAAGGAGGTGATGTAAAGGAAGGTAGAGCGCGCCTGGCTTGCAGGAAGCCTTGGGTTTGATCCTCAGCACTGGGTAACCTAGCACCTGTCTCACACTGGAATGCCTCACTTAGAAAGGAGAGGAATGAGAAACTACACAGTGAGGTTGAAGCTGGGACACTTCAGATCCTGTTTCAGAGAATTGTTACTAGGATAAAGTAGGCGTGTCAGCTAGGTGGTGCTCCAGAGCCTGTAATCTCATCCCTCGAAGGCTGTGAAGCAGATGCTTATGAGCTTGAGGCCAGCTTGGTTTAGGGCTAAAGTTTCTTGGGGAGAGGCAAGTCAATTCTTTTTCACCCTTATAGGAGAGAGACAGAGACACAGACACAGACACAGAGAGAATGCGAGCAAGCAAGCACACCCAGGCATGGATATAGACGTCAGAACAGCCTCTCTAGAGCTTTCTCTCTCATCAGCCCTATTTAAAAAAAAAATAAAGACAGTGTCTCATCCCTGCACTTGGGAAGCAGAATCAAGTTGATCTCTTTAAATTCAAGGACATCCTGGTGACAACCAGGGCTATATAGTGAGACCCTGCTCCAAAAAAAAAAAAGACAGGTTGGTCTAGAAAAATCAACTCAAGGCTGAGCTTGGGACTCCTGATTCTTCTGTTTCTGCCTCCCAAGTGCTGGGGAACACAGAATATGCCACCACAGCTGGTTTTATGCAGTCCTGGGAACAGAGCCCACGACTTTGTTCATGTAGGCAAACACTGGGCTATGTCGCTAGCCCTGGGTGTATACAAGTATGTTGTGTTGCTGGGGATCTTACTAGACTTGGGTGTGGAGTAAGGTCATTGAGCCCAATCAAAAGTGGTTATGGAAGACGTTGTACATTGTCATCCCCTTTAACAATAGCACAGGCACAGTGCGCCTAGCCAGCCTTCTTCAGACACTCCCTCCTTGTCACATGGTGCTCATTACGTGTGGCTCATGATTCCAGGCTCAAGCACGGACATCAGCGAGGACTGGGAGAAGGACTTTGACTTGGACATGACTGAAGAAGAAGTGCAGATGGCACTTTCCAAGGTGGATGCCTCTGGGGAGGTGAGTAGGCCTAGTTAGCAGGACAAGCATGGACACTAGGGTAGAAGTGCTTTGCCAGCAAACCTTGCCAGCCTTCAGGGCAAATCCCTACGTCTGTCTGAGCTAATGCTCTCGGGAGAGAGTGAGGTTGTACAATCAAACCCGTAACAGCTGCCACTGGGCTCTGCTGCTCCTCTGTCCCAGGTGTGTGGTGAGTGAGTCCTGACCTTAGCCTTAGCTCTGTATCAGTCACCCAAGGAGCAAGAACCACCACGGTGGCACCTATGAGAAGGGCAGGGAGGCCACTGCCTCGAGCAGATGGGCCTGGGTTTGATACAGGGAGAAGTAGAGATGCTGAGCCCTGGCCTGGCCGTGTGACCTAGGAGACCTTAGCGAGTTCCTGGCCTCAGAGGCAGAAGGCCTTGGGCTGGGTCATTTAACATCTGTCTTAGAAGCTGTAGTGAGGGAAACCATGTGAGCACTGTAAGTGGGGTGCCTGTCATGATGTCATTCAGTAGACATTAGGGCAGTAGTTTAAGTTTGGATGGGCCTTTATTCTTCACTACCTCCCCAGATCAAGAGTTGACCCAGTTTCTGCCAGAAACGACATGGCACACCTGTAATCCTGCCACTCGGGAGACGGGGGGCAGACAGAGCTCTGAGTTTTAGTTCAAGGCCAGCCTTGGTCTATGTAGTGAATTCTAGGACAACTAGGACTACACAAGAGATTTGTCTCAAAACAAAACCAAAAGAGGTAGTCAGTTTAGAGAGACTGTCTGCCTGTGAGCCTGTCTGTGTCTGTGGCCCTCTCTTTCTCTTCCCCTCTTCCTCCCCCCATCTCTCCTTTCTTTCTTTCCCTCCTGGGTGGGAAGGGTTATCACTGACTTACTGTAGCCCAGGTTGGCCATGAATTTGCATCAGTCCTCCTGCGTCAGCCTCCTGAGTGCAGGGATTGTAGGCATGGCTCAGCGATGGGATCTGGTTTTTCATTTTAAAAAGCTGGGGGCTGGGAGGATTAATGTACTCACTGTTACAGAGGCCTCCGCGATGTCCTATGAAGGACTTACTAGCTTATGTCTTAGCTCTCTTTAAATCTGAGTGAGCTTGGCTGGGAATATGGTTCTGTGGTAGAGCACTCATCAAAGCATTTAGGAGCTCCTGAGTTTGATCCCCAACTCTGAGGAATATGCAAACATACAACAAGAGCTGACCGCCAGGACAACAGAGCCCCACTGCCTTCTGTAGCAGCAGTCAGCTGAGAACAGGCCAGCAGTGATGTGGAAGAGAAAACTTGAGCAGGAGGTTAGAGTGCAGAGCCCAAGAAGACCTGTACAAAGAGAACATACTCCAGCAGGAAGGGAGGAGTGTCCATTTGGTCTGTGACAGGAGCAAAAGTCCAGACTCCCTAAAACTTTAAAGTTAACAAAAGAGGGAAGCGTTTTAGCTGGCTGGTGATGACTTAGCCCTTCAATCCCACCACTCCAGGAGCAGAGGTAGACAGGGTCTCTGTTAGTTCAAGACTAGCCTGATCTACACAGCAAATTCCAAGACAGCCAGGGCTACACAGAGAAACCCTATCTCAAAACCAAACAAACAGAACAACCAAAAGCAGACATCAGCACTTGCAGCCCTGCACCCCTCTCTGAGAGTTCTCGGCTTTGCTCCAGAGATGAGTGTGGTTAGTGGAGGTGTTTCCTTTGGATCTGAAGAAATCAAAGCAGCAAGCTTCTCTCAGGCAGCGTGCATCTGTGTTACATTCCCAAAAGCCAGGGATTGTGGGGACAGCCTGGTCCAGTGGTCGCCTGGCTCAGTGGGGAAGGTGGGCTCTGGGCGTGACTCAGTGTCTGTTCTCACTATCTCCTCACCTTTGCAGCTTGAAGATGTAGAGTGGGAGGACTGGGAATGAGGGGAGCCGGAGCAAGCAGCTCCCCCACCCACGGCACATCCCTCCTCCCTCGCTCGCTCCTCAGTCAGCCTTGGAAGACACTGAGAATGTCCCCACAAATGGCCTCTGCCATCCAGAACTTCGTACATATTCTGGTGGCTCCCTGCTGGCCCTCTGCTCACACCTTGGAAGAGCCTTTTTAAATACAGATCCAGAAGTCTGATTTGTGCCAACCTTAGGATGACCTAAGGGGAGGACCCGCCCCCATCACCGGAGAGCCTGCATTTCCCTGCTATTGTGGGGATCCCTACTGGGAAACCTCCAGGGGGCAGCTGTCTCCTGCAGAGACAAGAGCTGAAGCACTGGTCTCTTTGAAGACAACACACACTACCCCATAAAGCTAGCCAGCAAGGAAGGCCATGCCACCTGCCCTTGGCTACCCAGGAACAGTGGACGACGTCTTCATTCCTGTCCCAGTGAGGAAGGGGCAGTCATCTCTGGGACACCTGCCTCTGGGATCGCCATCCCAACCGTTTCCCATTCCTGGGAAGTCCTATGGGCTCAGAATCCTAAGACCAAACCTTAACTCTTCTCCAGTCCACACCGGGATATCCCTACACCTTCCTGGGGCTTTTATGTCACATGCACCCAAGTCCTTAGCCCATCTGTGCCACTGCAAGAGTCTGCTCTTGTATTTCCCTCCCTCCCCAGGAAGGGAGGAGCCACTTTCAGGCCCTTCGGTGTGTTGCCTGGTAGGATAATGGCTCCAAGCAGCTACCTACCTACCTTGACTCCCATAGCTTAGGACAAGCCCGCTATGAACTATATGTAGTGAACAGAGAGGAGTACTCACAGGCCAGCCCCTCCTCGGCCCTCTGTTCTTGAGGGGATATGCTGGGGTGAGCATCCTGAGACTATCTCCTGCAGAGGCCCTCCTTCCTGAAGACAGTCAGCCTGGGGCTCTTACCATCTGGAGACTGTGAGGGCCGCATGAAAACCTGGTGCACAGATGCTGCTCTGGTGATGCTGTATGCTGGCACACCCACCAGTGACTCATTTAAAGGAGCTTGGTCAGGACGCTATGAATGGTGGGCACTTCAAACCTTCAGTGAAGGGGATAGGGTGGACAATGCTAAATTTTTTTTGATGGGATGGGTTTTTCTCTTTGTAATTATTTTAATTAACCTTTTGGTTGTTTGTGCAATATTATATATTTTAAATTATAATGCATCTCCCCAGAGTATTTTGTAGCTGGGAAAAGAAAAAAAAAGTAAAGAAAAAATTCTAACAGCTGTTAGTTTTGTAATTAAAAAGGAACAAAAATAAAAGAAGTTTGTCCTGAACCTTTTACAGATTTGCCATAACAGCATTAAAGTGATTGAACAAAAGCCAGAAGTGTCTGGGGATGTTTGTCCCCCTTGGCAGAGGTTCTCACAAGTGCACGTGTGACTTCCTGCCTGGGTCCTAAGGATGCTCCTTGTCTCCTTCCTGACTCAACTTGGCCTCTGGTTTGAGAAAGGGATGGGCCCAAGCAGCTTCTCACCAAGCCAAGGAGTCAGGAGGCCATGTCTGCATCCCAAACATGTTTGCTTTTATTTGGAAGGCAAGTCGTAGCCCCTGGGTGGTTCCCCGGGATCATGTTTCTCTCCTCACTTCTCCCTGCCCACTGATGATGTTAGGGTCTAACTTAATGAGCGCTAACTAATCACCTATATGAAAATCATTTGAGAGCCATTAATAAAGGAAAAATCTAAAGAAGGCCCTTAGTTCCAGCAAGGTCTTTACAGGGAAGGTAAGAGGCCTGTGGGGCCGCAGGAAGGAGGTAGACGTGAGCTGTGGGATAAGTGAGCTTAAAGGGTAAAGTATAGATCACCATGTTAGAAGCGGGTTTCCGTTTGCTTTCTCCCCCTACTTTATTGGGGAGGACTTGCCATTGCTTGTATCAAGTGCTTGCTAGCCATGGGTGCCAACTAACTTCTTCGATTGAAGGCCGGAGTATCATATCTGGTTCCAGGAGCCGCTTGAGCAGGTCCTGGCATTCGGTTGAGATGCCCAGATGGGTGGGGAAGGACACCCCCTTCTGCTGCTGCCACAGCATCTTGGGGATATCTGTATCATCAAAAGGTAGGCTTGCGCAGAGCATTACATACAGGACCACACCCATGCTCCAGACATCGCCTTTCTTGCTATCATGGGGTATGCCCTGTAGCACTTCAGGGGCGGCATAGGCTGTGCTGCCACAGAAGGTCTGGCTCAGCTCCCTGCGTGACTTGGGTAGCACCTTGGCAAAGCCAAAGTCGGTCAGCTTCAGATTGAAGCCCTGCAACAAGGCGTTCTCACACTTAAGGTCCCGGTGGGCCACACCACAGCCATGGCAGTAGCGAATAGCCTCCACCATCTGGCGGAAGAGGGCCTTGGCCCGGCTCTCGGGCAGCGGCCCTCCGTTCAGCACACAGTCAAAGACATCCCCTCCCTCAGCCAGTTCCATCACCAGGTAGATTTTTCCATCCGCTGATTCCAGCATCTCATACACCCGGATGATGTTTTTGTGGTCCAGGGTACGGACAATCTGGAGCTCCCGAGGCAGGAATCTCTGGATAAACTCTGAGGAGAAAAAGTGGGGAGACAAAAATCAAGGTCAAAATGGCCTAGCCCCTCACTCTGGACTCCTGCTTTCCAGCTTCTAGACACCCGCCACATCTAGGTGTTCCTCCTCGACTCCCTGAACAGTCTCGGGTGTCTCTAGCAGCAAATATTGCCTTTTATTACTTCATGATTAGCTCATCCTCGGAACCTCCTCCCAGCAGCCTGTGAGACCACAGAGGAGGTATTTGGGAAGGTCAGAGCTATTGAGTCCCAGTACCCTTTCAATCTTCCATCTGCGTTGGCACCAGTGCTCGCTGTCTTCTGGCCAACACCTCTTGGGACAGGAAAAACCGAGGACCCTTTCTTTACCTTGTGCTTTCATTGTGGATCTGGAAAGGTGCGAGGATCCTGGATTCCCCACATCCTTCTATTTAGGGCAGAAATCTGATTTGCTTTCTGTCATTCTGACTCAGGGAAGAAGAGATGTTCTGAGGAAAGGGCCTACCCGTGTTAGCTAGCCCACCCTTCCTCCAAAGGGCCCCAGCTCACCTTCTGGCCCTCCCATCTTGTCTATAATTTTAATTGCCACTTTTCTTTGATGTTTTTTGGAAAATGCTTCTTTGACTTTTGAGTAGGTCCCTTCCCCAATGGTCTTGCCCAGCTGGTACCCATTGGAGAGTAGAAAGTCCTCCATGCTGTGTAGCGCCTCCTTCTTGTCACCCTCTCAGCTCATGCTGCCTCCACGAGGCAGCTCTACTCCACCATCGCCCTTGGCCTGCTTCTTTTCCCCCCAAGGACTTCATTCACAGCTGCCTCCAGGGCTAGAACATTCTCCGTCTGGACACAGCCACAGGTGGTG
The DNA here is from genome assembly GCF_011064425.1 of Rattus rattus. NCBI lineage: Eukaryota > Metazoa > Chordata > Mammalia > Rodentia > Muridae > Rattus > Rattus rattus. The sequence goes on along the minus strand of NC_046154.1, from coordinate 28,662,557 downwards.
GGGAGGGAGAGGACCAGACATTTTTAAACTCCTGTCCAATTGTGATGTAAATGCTGTGTGACCCTCAGACAACATGGGCAGTGTCCCTACTTTCCCTCACCACCACCAGCAAACCCAGCATGGGTTAAGTCATTCTTGAGTAAGGCACGGAGTGGTAGCACTGCTGGGGAACGGGCCTGGGCGGCTGTGTAGGGCAGGGATGCGGGGCTTCTCCATGTGGGCTCCGCTTCCAGGCAGGTCACCCTCGCCTCCGAAGTCCCCATCCAGCTGTTGGGGAAGAGTGCAAACCGGTCACCAAGGTGCCGTCACCAGAGCCCTCTGGCTTCAGGCCCGGGCCTTCACTAAATGCCTGAACGCTCCGGGACTGCCTAGAATTCCAGCGAGGAACAGGCTGTGTGAGGTCAGCACGCAGAGACCCGGGTCACAATGCAGTCCTCCCCTTCGACGCTGGGGCCCGGGCGCGCAGCAGACACCTGCCAGGCTCCGCCTGGACCGGAGCGTCCTCCCGCGGCCAGGGCTCGGGCAGTTGCTTCCAGCCTGGGACCGGCCTCGGCCTCCGGCAGGTAAGCCACCGCACAGGAGGCGGGCACGGGCAGGGAGCATCTAGGGGCCCAGAGCTGCCTGACCCCCACTCCTATACAGAGTGCCCCGGGGCCTGGACATGAGTGCCCAGGAGACCCCACAGGGTCGAAGATTCCCCATTGAGGCCGGAGACTCCCCTGGCCTTGCCTCCGCCCCCGAGTCCCAGGATAGCCCGGAGCCTGTAGCTACGGATCAAAACCCTGTCAGGTGAGGCCCCATCGTCATCCCCAGGGCCCTGCCCCAAAGAACCCAGGCGCATCCCCGGGCTCGCCCCAACACTATGCGCCCCCTGTCGCCTGCCGCTTTCGCCAGGCCGCTCCGACGCTGCCCGGGCTGCCACTGTCTGACGCTGCTGCACGTGCCCATCGACGTCTACCTGGCCATGGGCGGGAGCCCCCGGGCCCGTGCTACCTGAGTGCGCCTGCGCACGGCAGCTCTGCAGGAGCCGGGACGGACGAGGCCAGCCGCGGGCCACCACGCTGAGGTCGCACGCGCCGAGCACGAGACAATGATGCACATTTTAAAATAAAAGAATGATGCACATTTTAATAAAGCACAGCATAAACTGTTCTTTCCACTCCGGGCTGGCCGTGTATGTGTATCCGTCGGATCATCGGGCCCACCGGCTTCTCTGACCCAGCCAGTATCAGATCTCTCCTATCCCTTGGGCCACCTCCTCTCTTGGACCAGCCCTCCACCCGCCTCCACTTCCCTGCCCACCTTCCTCTAAGAGGTTGTCACCCTCTTTCTGGCGGTTACTACCCTTTCCCTGCAGAAATCTCCGGTTGTCAGTCTCCCCGGTCTTGGGTTCACCAATGACATCTTCGTTTCTCTGCGAGACATTGGCTGCTCAGAGCAGCTTGGGGCAGAAGCAAGAAAGGGAAAGTCGAGCAGGCGATGTGGAAAAAAATAAGAGACTGACCACAGTAACTCCATGTAACTCTCCCAAGCAAGAATTAGATTTGACTTCCTGTTGTTCTTTACCCCCCTGCCCCCCACGTAGGGGTCAGGGGGTGACCCCATCTGTTTGGACCTTTGGTTTCTCCTAAGACTAGCAGAATTACTGACTGAGAAGAAAGTTATTTGAAAAATATGTTATTTATGTTTTTTTCTTTTACTTCATGGGCATGAATGTTTTGCCTGGATGTATTTGCACGCACCAACGTATGCCTATTGAATTCCCTGGAACCACTGTGTGGTTACTGGAACTCACACCTGAGTCCTTTGTAAGAAGAGCAATTGCCCTTAACCACTAAGCCATCTTGCCAAAACCACCCCCACCCCACCCCCCAGTTATTTTTCTTTTCTGACCTGGCCTAGAACTTTGTAGCTGAGGCTGGCCCTGAACGAAGGAGATCACCTTCCTCTGCTTCCTGAGTGCTCAGGTTAAAGGCACCCCCATGCCTGGCCCCCCAAGTTTCTTAGTTACCTAGTTCAGTAATGAGGAATTAAAGGACATGCCCAAGGTTTCCCCATAACGTGTAATGCTGGGACATCAAATTCCATTTCCTGAAACTAAATGCCTTGAACTGCCCCCCGAAGCAGAAGCCATGACAGGAAGGTCCCCAAGAAGGGAGCCTGTTTAAGTGGACATTCCCACTTTGCCTTTGTTAGTCTATAGTAATAATGGTGGTGGGGTTTTTGCAGGAGAACCTTTGTAGCCTCGGCTGGCCTCTACCTTTGATCTCCCTGACTCAATCTCCCAAGAAAATCACGTGTGTGCAATACATTGGGCCTTATAGTTTGCTATGGTTTTAAAAATTGTTATTCTCTTTAAATATGAAGCTCTGTAACCCAAAGGTCTAGTTCAATCTCCAGTCCCTTGAGATCTAAAATGAATGAATACATCTCTCCCCTGACCCGCATGAGGTGGAGTCCAAGCCCCTCTTTAGGATACTTCAGCTCCTAAAGGTCCTGTGGTCATCTCAAAAGGGCAATTTTTGATTGGTTGAGTTTTAAAAAAATTAAATAAACAAAACCATACAGGCTCTCACATAGCGCAGTCTTGACTTCAAGCTCAGTAGGTAGCTAAGGCTGGCATAGGGTGTGCCATAGGCTTGTGATACCACATGGGGTTTTATTCAGTGCTGGGGACCCAGCCCCTAAATTTGCACCTGCTACGTGGTCTATAACCTGTGCCTTTTAAACATGTTTTCCCCCCTAAGTATCACTAAAGTTTATTTAGTGAAAAGTTTCATATGAAAATGCACAAGATCTAATTCTACATCACAATCAAACAGGCCTTCGGGAACACTGCTGAACACTGGTTAGACTTTCCAAAGCTTCTAACACGATGGCGCTGTTTCTTCGGATGACCACCGTCCCGATTTGTTCAGTTGCCTCTGGTTACCATCTCCACACACCCATCAATCACAAGGTTCATAAAGGGATCAAAGCCCCGCAGTAGTCCTTGTACGTGCCTGCCACCGTTTAACTTCAATGATAACTTCTTGTCCATAAACTTCCTCAGTTCAGGAGGGCGGGCTTTGCTCATGGCGGCGACTCAGCTGGAGCGGCACAACAGCAAAGATAAACATCTTTTGAAAGACTGGTTTGTTTTTTTATTTTATATCTATTGATATCGTGGTGGTTTGGAAGTGCTTGGCCCAGGGAGTGGTACTCTTAGGAGGTGTGACCTTGTTGGAGTATGTGAAGCCTTTCTCGGAGGAAGTGAGTCACTGCGGGGATGGGATTTGAGACCCTCCTCCTAGCTATTTGAAAACGTTCTTCCCCTATCTGCCTTTGGATCATGATGTAGAACTTTTGGCTTCTCCAGCACCATGTCTGCCTGGATATTGCCATGAGCCTGCCATGATGACAATGGACTGAACCTCTGAACCTGTAAGCCACCCCCAATTAAATGTTGTCCTTTATAAGAGTTGCCTTGGTCATGGTGTCTTCACAGCAATGGAAACCCTAACTTAGACATGTTTTGCCAGCATGCATGTCTGCTCACTGTGTTCATGCACTGTCCACAGAGGTCAGAAGAGGCTGTGAGACCGTCTGAAACTGGGACTGCAGGCAGCTGTGAGCCACTGTGTGGATTCAGAGCATCAAACTCAGGACCTCTGGGCGAGCAGCTAATACTCACAACTGCTGAGCCATCTCTCCAACCCCTTTTTATTTTATTTATTTATTTATTTTTATATGAGCATTACAGATGGTCGTGAGCCACCATGTGGTTGCTGGGATTTGAACTCAGGACCTCTGGAGGAGCAGTCAGTGCTCTTAACCACTGAGCCATCTCTCCAGCCCCCTTTTTATTTTTTATTTTTAAGCAGATTTTCTGTGCAGTTCAGGCTAGTGTGGCACTCAGCATGCTCCCAGCACCTTCTCAGGGCTGGGACTGCCGTGCACCACCACACCCAAAAAGCTCTCCCTCCCAGGGTTCCTTAAATGCTGGGCTCTGTGGCCTCATCCAGCCCTAAAATGCTAAATCTTTCCCATTCTCTCTTTCCTCTCTGGTACTTCCTTCCCTGCCCCACCCTCTCCTCAGCCTTCCTTTTCTTTAAAAAGACCATAAAAAAATACCAAAAAAAAAAAAAAAAAAAAAAAAAAAAAAAAAAAAGCCCTGTAAGATAAGCATTTCCTACCATCTCCTGTGCACTTGGTTTGCGTGACTTCAGGCACTGATCTTTCCGCGCAGGCCACGATGGGCTGGATAGCTCTAGAATGTCAGCAAGGCAGGGAAAAGGGCGTTCCAGGTGGAGCACTGTGGGCAACGGCTTTAAGGCGGGATGGTGAAAGGCAAGATCAGGAATTAAGTTTTTACCACTCAAGCCGGGAGCGTGCTCAACTGAGAGTCCACACGTGATGCGGGACACCACACGTGATGCAGGACACATTAGCCGAAGAAAAGGTACAGCGAGGCAGCCTGGAGGGCCAAGCTCGGGAGTTCAAACTTTGTTCTGCAGAGAGCATGACTAAGCCAGGCTCCAGTCCTCTGTTTCTATTTCCCATTCTCTTCTGGTTCCTCCTCCATCCATGGAGGAAAGCCTCTGGCTTCCATCCAACCCTGAGTTCAAGTCCTGTCCCTGCCATTTTCTGACTGTAAGAACTGATACCTAAGCCTCTCTGAGCTTCCATGGCTGTGTCTGGAAAGTGGGGTTTACGTCACCTGCAAGGCTTTGGTAAGGTCATGTCTGTATAGTACCGGGCGGGCGGCCAGACTCAGCTAGCCCTTGAAAAAAGCCCTTGAAACTGCTGCCACTCTGACCTTTGACTTCAAGGGGCAGCAGAGAGCCAGGCAGCCACAGACACTAAGCACACAGCAGAGGGATGGATCTGGAACCTAGGCAATTAGGGAAGGGACAGCTTCTAAAAGCATCCCTAACTGGAGAGTTACTACTGCATTCCTCGCTCTCAAGGGTAGGGCTGGCCAGAGACTCTAGTACTGGGCTTCCTGGTCCCAAGCCTTATTCTCTGGGCCTGAGGAATGAGAAGGGACCCAGAAAAAGATGTTTGAATCACTGCCTTCTCTCTCAGATACCTTATTAGCTGGCCCCTCCCGAAGGGACCCCCTTTTAGAAGGAGGGGGCGAATCGAAGTACAGATGGACCCCCAGGTTTCCATGGAGATGGCAGGGAAAGGGTTGCTTTATCACCATGGCAACAATTGACGTCAGCACTCTTTCCCATCTCTCGATATGAGAAGGGGGGCAGCCACCCCAACCACAAGCGAACCCCCCCCCACAAAGCCGCCTCCCTTTGCTGAGCCAATCAACGGAAGGGTGGACAGGCTTAATATAGCATAGAAGGTAAGATGCACAGGCTCGGTTGTCCGTCAAGCCTCAGTTCAAATCCTCACCCTGCCTCCTCCTAGCTGTGCAGCTCTGAGCAGACTCCTTAACCCCTTCAAGCTTCAGGGGAACAAGCGGGATAGCCTCCCTCCAAGAGCTGCAAGGAGGCGCAGGCCACACACTGGGACTAGACCATGGGAAGAGCACAGACAGCTTCTCCTGGGATCTGTCTGTCAGTGAGGACTTGCAGATGTGATTCTATTAACCCCTAGAGGGGGCCTCAGGGTGATCACGGACCAGACCCCAGGATGCGTGTGCTCTTGACACAGTCAGCCAGTGGAATTTCCAGGCTCTGAGGAAACCACAGATGTCACTTTCCCTGAAGCCCATCACATCCGGGCTTTGACCCAGCTTCCTCTGTCTCCTCCTCCCATATGCCCTGTACTAAGCCTTGTTCGCAGCCTTCCACTTCCTGAACCTCCCTCTACTCCTCTAGGGAAAAAGCTGAATGGGAGAGCACAGGAAGACAGGGGCCAGCCCTGCAGCAGCAGCAGGTTGAGCAGCATGAGGAAATGGGGCTCCCACACCTACTGCCCTTTCCTAACCCCCACTGAGGACTGGGCCTCAGAGGGGCTCCTCGTCCTGGCCCATTTCCTCCAGTCCAGGCAAACGCGGCCTGTCTACATTTCCCTGTCACCATTCCGAGGGAGACACCACCAGCCATCCAAACTCCTCAGGCAGCCCCCTCAACATTGCCAACTTCCGCACTTGGTTTTTCCAGCCTTCAGCCCCAGCGGAGTCACTTCTGAAATCTCTCTTCAGTGGCTTCATGGTACACTAGATACCAGGCAGCTCCTCAGAAAGCAATCTTCCTTGAGAGAGAGAGAGAGAGAGAGAGAGAGAGAGAGAGAGAGAGAGAGAGAGAGAGAGAGAGAGGGGGGGAAAGGCTTGTGAGGCTATACCCAGCCTGCTTTGAATTTTCTGTTCATTTTAGCTTCCTACCTTCAAGCACGAGTACCTTAGGGCTGGAATGGCTTCTCTCAGATCCCCACTTAGCCCTCAGGTCTCCGACAGTCTTTACCTCTCAGGAAAGGCTACCCTGCCCACTTCGTCTTTCTTGTTCTGTTCAGTCCCTGTCTGTGTGTTCACTGAGGCCTGGGGCTCTGCTATGCTCACCCTGACATTGCTGGGGCCTGGAGTGGGAGGGCTCCTAAGTCTGCAGACTGGACTAGCTAGTGAATGGCTGCTTGCCGAATCCACAGAAGCAAGCAAGGCCCTGATGGAGCCCGCAGAGGCCTGTCTGGGAGTCAGAAGCGACTATCACAGGAAAGTGACACTAGGACAAGCAAGTCGTGGAGGTGGGAAATGTCCAGACATTAGAATGGTGTGTGAATTTGGTGCTGAAGAGACTGCAGGGATTGGGGGGCGGGACTGAGGGGGAGGAGAGGGATGGGAAAGACACACCAGGTACACTGGTGCTTTGTCCTGGCTGCCCTACTGGGGCAGCCATGTAGGGGATGAAGGGTCAGCGAAGACAGGAGCATAAGAGGAAGCTAGAGACGAGCCTTTCTAGCTGCTTGAATATAAAAATGGAGAGGCAAGCGTGGGGTGGTGGTGGTCCATCCTAGTACTGGGGGGTGGTGGCCCATCCTAGTACTCCAGGAGGCTCAGGGAGGCAGATTGCTGAGTTCAAGGCCAGGCTGATGCTCCACACAGGGAGTTCCAGGACAAGCCAGGGTTATACAAGGAAACCCTGTCTCGGAAAAACAAACACCAAACAAACAAACGGAAAATAGTCAGGTGTACACACTCTTAATCCCCAGATCCTATAAATAAATAAATAAATAAATAAATAAATAAATAAATAAATAAATAATACCAGTCACCGGTACCTGTACTTTATATATTTCATTTAAGATGCTGGGCTGGGGAGATGGCTCAGCAGTTAAGAGCACTGGATGCTCTTCCAGAGGACCCAGGTTGAATCTCCAGCACCCACCCATCAGACCCAGTTTACAGAGCACCCAATACCTCTTCTGGTCACCAGGCAAACAGTGGAGCATAGACAAACACTCAGGTAAAACACCATAGACATTATATGGATGGATGGATGGATGGATGATGGATGGATGGATGGATGATGATGATGATGATGATGATGATGATGATGATGATGATAATAATAATAATAATAATAATAATAATAATAAAAAGAAACCCAAGCTTAGACTTCTGGTTCAAGCAAGCATTTCTAAGGGAGGCCCTAACTGGTGTGATGCAGGAGCATGGCTGCTGTGGTCACACCACCTGCAGGAGGTGGTGGGGGTGGGGCAGAGCCCCATTCTCCGACACACGCTGAAGGCATGGGAACCCAGGCTTGGGCTTCCCTGTGCCCAGGCATGCTACAAGACCGGGGTAGGCAAAAGCTGCTAAGACAGCAGGAAAAGGAGCGCAGAGTGTCCCCAAAACAACGGGAGGGCCCCAGGGTATCTCAAGTGGGAGGGAGGTTCTCACTGTGTGAGTGTCCAGTCAGCCACTGCTGTGGGTCAAGTCAGATAAAGACTCCACTCATCCCTCGGATTTAGCAACAAGGAGGTCAGTGATGACCTTCGGGAGCTGTTCCCATGGAACGGTCCGGGAGGAAACCAGATTGCAGCAGGGGCCGAGGGGAAGTGTAACACAGCCAAGAATGTTGGCCTGAAAGGGGGCTGGAGAAGGGAGGGGCCAAGGAAGGCTTTCTGTCCTTTCAGATAGGCAGGACCAGAGCCTGCTTGCTGATGGGAGGGCGCCATCTTGGAGAGGCTCGACCAGGGATCGAGGAAGGGACTGGGAGAGGGAGACTGTCCAAGGAGAGAAAAGAGATCCCGAAATATGGCTACACAATTGCGGGGGAGGGCAAGTCAGGGCCTGTGCTGGACTCTGGGGGCTCAAAGTAGCTGCCCACTCTCCTCTGAAGCCTGCGTGAGTCACTAGGGGTTAAATAGTCCAGACTGGCAGTGTGGAAAAGGGAGCTAGGCTAGGACATTCTTCAGAATCTCCATACCAGGGAGCAGGATCCAGCCTGGTTCGTGGTCCTGAACCCTGTGCTTCAGAGAAGTCAAGGACACGCAGACTTGCCCCACCCTTTTGCTTTTTGCTATCCCTCTCCAAACCTCAGTTCATTCTTCAGTGAAAAGAGCATTAGAACAGATGGAAGGCTTGGGGTCTCCCCCACACCCAGACAGGGTAGCCTGAGTAGCCCTGACTATCTTGGAACTCACTCTGTAGACCAGGCTGGCCTAGAACTCAAAGATCCACCTGCCTCTGCCTTCCAAGTGCTGGGATTAAAGGTGTATACCATCGCTTCCCAGGAGAGGAATTTTTAACGATTTGGAGTGCTAAAGAAGGGAGCAGTCATGGAGTCTTCCTGTTCTTCAGCCTGGGATGTGTTTGGAACATTAAAGTGGGAGAAAGCCTTTGAGATGTGGGTCCCTGTAAACACACGGACAGTGTTGTGGGAATGGAGGCCGGAGGCCTCTGGGTGGTGTGTGTGTGTTCCCTGAGGCCTGTGTGTGTGTGTGTGTGTGTGTTCCCTGAGGCTTTCCTGCACTCAACCCCACCCTTCCTACAGGCTCTGGGCCTAAAGGGCTGAGGGTCTATCTTGGGGAAAGTTGAAGACACTGTGTGTGTGTGGGGGGGGGGTCCCACCAAAGATTAACCCTACCCCAACCTCCTCACCACCTGACCTGCTGTCTCCTGCTAAAGGCAGTGGACCCAGGGGGACTATGGGCTTCCAGACCTCCCCTCTACACCTATGGAGGTATTAAATAGTCCAACCCTGGGTTAAGAGGACCGGACATGCTATTCACCGAGACTGTCCACTTCCTGGTGAACTTTTCTTCTGTCTCGGTGAGGATGGAAGGAGAATGTCACTGGATAAAACGCCTTGACCTGGCAGCAGGTCTGGGGGTTGGAGGGAGGTGGTCCTTGGGAAAAGGCAACCCTGGACTGGGGGAAGTTTCCAATTCCTCTCCTGGGTGCCTATCTTTCTAGATCGACTACAGTGACCTCGGTCTGTGGGGACTCCTCCCTGTGTGTACTCTCCCTAAGTGATCAATCGGCATCGCCTGGGCCAGAAGCTGTATTTCTGGGACCGCCGCTGGGCCTCTTTGGAGCTCGCGGAAGCCGGGGAGACTACAGCCTGAGTCCCGCAGCGTCCCCGCCTGCCGGGTAGTGCCGGTCGCTGGCCCAAGTACAGGAAGCCGCTCTGTCCGGGCCCCGAACTGACTCCGGGGCTAAGGCGCCTAGACTCAGAAGCGGGTCGGGCAACGGGTGGGGTTTTTTTGGGGGAAAGAAGGCGTGGCCAGAGAGGAGAGGGGCGGGGTCCCCGGTGGGGAGGCGAGGCGGGGTCCGGGTTCGGCGGAGCCCTGGAGGAAGTCCCGAGGTCTGGGCGTGAGACCCGACCCTCGGGAGGGGGGCGGAGTCTGAGGGGGAGGGAGAGGGCCTGCGGGGGATTCCAGCCCTCGTGGGAGGGCGTGGCCTGACATGGTTACTTGTCCGCCGGGAAAGGGGCGGGGCATGAAAAGGCTGGTCCCCACCTCGTCTGCCCTGCACGGGACCCTTCACGTGGAAGCTCTAGTGACCTAACTAACTACCAGTTTCTAGGCAGGAGGAAGAAACCGGGTTTCTTCACGCCCTCCATAGCGGGAGTGAGGGGCGGAACTTGGAAGGAGCCATGGTTGGGGGTGGGGAAGGTCGAGCTAGAAAAGAAGATCCAGCCTCTGGAGCTTTGACCTCCGCCGCATTTTAAAAAGTGAAAAAAAAAATTTTTTTTTGGAGGTGTTAACCACAGCTTGTGTAGGGAGTTCGAAGAACAATCCGCGGGAATCATTTCTCTCCGGAACTCCTTCCGCCATTTGGGTTTTGGGGATTGAATTTAAGTCGGAGGGCTTGTTAGCAAATGCCCTTACCCTCTGAGCCATCTTGCCTGCCCACGAATGTATCTTTCTTTTTATTTTTAAAGGTTGGCAAATATAGGCATACTGAAATGCCTATTCACCAAAGAAGGAGCCCAAAACAGTTAACAGACTGGAAAGATGGCTCAGCAGCTAACAGCGTTTGCTGCTCTTCCAGAGAACCTGAGTTTAGTTCAGTAAGCATGTTTGTGGCCCACAACGTCCAGTTACTCTAGCTTTACAGAAACACTCTTCTGACCTCTGGGGGCATCTTCACTCCAGTGATATACACACAGAGAGACACACATATATACATGAGAGAGAGAGAGAGAGAGAGAGCCCCACCACCACCACCAGTGGTAGCACAGACTTTTAATCCCAGCACTCCAGGAGGCAGAGACAGGCAAATCTCTCCGTGTTTCATAACAGCCCGGTCTACACAATGAGTTCCAGGACGGCCAGGGTTCCACAGACAGACTTTGTCTCCAAAAATAAGACCCAAACATAGGGCTGGAGAGATGGCTCAGTGGTTAAGAGCACTGGCTGCTCTTTCAGAGGTCGTGAGTTCAATTCCCAGCAACCACATGGTGGCTCACAACCATCTGTAATGGGATGCGATGCCCTCTTCTAGTGTGTCTGAAGACAGCGACAGTGAACTTATATATAACAATAAAATAATTTCTAAAAAAGACCCAAACATAATGGCAGCTTTGTCCCCAGCACAAGGAGTTAGGATATCCTCAACTATTATCTAGGAAGTCCTCAGAACAAGAGTGACTCCGGCCCAGGGGCTAGTGGGCAAGATAAATGGCCAAAGAAAAGAATGACTCAGAGTTTGGCTTGAACGATGGGGCCAATCTCCTGCGTGGTACCTGTGCGCTCCATATTTCTGTGCAGCTCTGAAGTCTGTGTGTCTGCTCTGCCTCTGAGGTCCATGTAAATTTATTTACCGGCCCTGTTTTGGCAGCCTGACGTTTTTTCCTCCACTGCATTCTCAGGCATCACGCTGGTAAGACAGTCGAGGTCCCTGTTCCCCTGACTAGACTCCTCTATGAATGGGCCATAAAAAGGCATCAGAGATAAGCAATGTGTTGTATTTGAGAACAGGGCTGGGCCAGGTGCTGCTTCATGTGGGGTGGGCAGGGACCATGTTACTCACAGGTCTAGACAGTGCCTGACACACTGGACTCGGTAATGTTGAATCAGTTGATCAGGAAGCTCTGTCACCTTGGAGGCTGAGGGGATCAGCCCTTTCTCACCCCCAGGAAGTATTCTAGATGGAGGCAACAGCATAAGTCTGGTTGGTGACCCGTATCCTCTGGCTCTGAGCTTAAGAATCGTATCGCTGTGGCACTGCTCCTGTTTACTGTGTTTGCGATCTCGGGGAAAGTGCATTGGGTTTAAACAGGACCCAGGAGGGTCCCCAGGAAAGCTGCCCAGCTGATTCACTGCAGCAAAAGACTGATCTAGGCAGATAAACCTGGCTCTTCCCGGAAATGCATCGGTCCAAGGACTTTGGCAGTTTTCCAGAGTAGTGACATCCTGCAGCCCTGAAGGAAGTTCTCAGTCCTGTCTAACCATGGCCCCTGCTGAGGCAACTTCAGTTTTCCAGTCCTGTTGCCTTGTGGGCAAAGGGGAGGAGATGGGCTGGGCTCACAGTAGCAGGTTCTGTCTAGACTGAAGGTTGGGGAAGACCTGACAAGGGTGGGGAGTGGCGATTGCCTGAAATTCCTCAGAGGAAAACCTCAGAAGGACAGAGATGGTTGAGGACAGGACGCTGTAAGCATCCATTACAAAGACCTCCGTATATGGGTGCAAACCCAAACCCGGGCAGCCGCAGAGGGAAACAAAGCCAGGGCTGAGCGGTCTCAGCAACAGCCCAGAAGACTGACACTTTGTTTCCTTTTGCAGAGGAGTTTTCTCTTTAAGCCTTGTGCTCGGTCTGTAGAAGGGAACCATCCGCACCTAAACTGTTCTCAGAGGAGCGGCCCGAGGCCCACAGACACTAAATGACTCATCCCAAGACATCAGGGCAAAGATGTTTGTGACTGTTTGAGCTAAGGACACCTGGAATGTACAGTTAAATTCCCTGTGCCTTGAAGCTCCAGAGGAATGTCACAGGTCTTCTAGGAATCTGGAGATACAGGCTTCGGTCTACTTGGGTAATGATCCCAAGACCCACCTGTGTGAGCCAAAGATGAACATAGGTGGCCTGGGAGCCCTGCACAAGCTGGTGTCCCCTCTCTATTACGAAGATACCCACCCCTTGCTTCTCTGAGCGCCGAGTCTCTGCCCTTCAAGTCCCAGATAAACAGCTTTGTTTCCTGAGAGCTGCCTCCACTTGGTGCGGTTGTGTGCTGGGAGCTCTCCGTTCTTCCCAGTGATATACAAGGCGTTGACTGCTACACTCCTGTGGTCCTCCCCCTCCACCCATGTCGTCTGTGAACACCCAGCGGGGCAGACAGAGCTCATGCAAGAAAAACAAAACAAAATAAAAAAACACAGGCCATCTGAGTGAAGGTTCTTTGGAGGATGGCAAACTTGTTTGGGACTTAGTAGTTCCTCTGAAGGATCAGAAAGGGGTTGGGGATTTAGCTCAGTGGTAGAGCACTTGCCTAGCAACCGCAAGGCCCTGGGTTCGGTCCCCAGCTCCGAAAAAGAAAAAAAAAAAAATCAGAAAGGCTCCAGGGATCCCTTGAGCTGTGCTTCTTGATAGCTGAGAAGACCCTGAGGGTGAGAGGTTGAGCACAGACAGCAGGAAGGAGGGCAAAGGGGAGGGAGGAGAGATCAGGCAGTTGTGAGCTGAAAGTCTCACCTCAGCCAGGGGCCACGAGACATTCAACTAGGTCTGCCTGCTAGCTAAGGTCAGCTGAGCACCAGAGCGGTGGAGAACACGTGGGTTGGAGGAAAGTGTAGGGGAGCCATAAAGACATTTAAAGTAGAGAGGGCCGTGGTCCATGCAAGTCAGTTCAGTCTGTGGTCTTCAGGTTTCTATGCTTGCTCATACAGTCTTCCCGGTCCTGTGTGGTCCTGAGGCCAGCAGTGGTCCTACCCCATCAAGTACATTTCCCCATCAAGGTATGGCTGGAAGTGTCCATGGCCCTCAGTGGGGGCCAGGCATGGTTGACACATGCCTTTAATCCTACTACTCAGGAGGCAGAGGCAGACAGACCTCTTCTGTGTCTGAGGCCAGCCTGGTCTAAATAGGTAAGTTCCAGGCTGGCCAAAATTACATAGTGAGACCCTGTCATAAATAAAAGGGAAAAAAAGAAGTCATGAGAGCAACAGCACTCAGCTTCCTGAGACCAGCACACTCCCAGGCCACTTCCCCCACCTGTCACTGCCCAGTCCCCCCTGGCTGGCTCTAGTCTAGACTTTACGGTCTCTCTCTCACCCACAGCCATTCACACAGCAGCCTTTCTTTAGAGCAGTCCAGCTGACTCTTCTCGGAATTCTTGCTGTCCCTTCTGATCTGTTTCCCTGAGCCGGTTTGTCTGTGTCCCATCGGTCCCTGTGGAGACACCCAGAGTGACCTCTAAAGGCAGCTGAGTCCAGGCCAGAGGTCTGGGCTGGGAACAGAGATCTCGGTCACCTCCCTATAGCCTCTCATTGACATATGAGAGGTGGGAAGAAGAGACAGACAGACAGACAGATTAGCTCTCTGTCTCTGTGTCTGTCTCTGTCTGTCTGTCTGTGTGTGTGTGTCATACATATTTTTACTCCAAACTCACAGATCCCAGCGACATCCCAGAGGCACTTCAAGTCATCCTGACCCAAACCACCCAACTTCCACTCAGCCCCCTCTCTGCTCTAGGCTAACCCTGTGTAGCACTGCAACCCTTGCCCACTGGCCTAAGACAGACCCTCTGTGCCACCCTCAGCCTTGCTCATTCTTTGTCCTTTCCCATGTCCTTGCCACCACATTTGGCAAGTGACTAGGTCACCCATTCTTCCTAGATACTGCTCCTCCCTCAGCCTCAAGGACACCCTACTCCCGGGTCACTCCCTCTTCCCTGGCACACCGCTGGCTCTCCCTCTTGGTACCTCATCCAGAGTCCTACTTGGAGTCCCTGGCCATACTTTGTCTCTAGTGGGTCCCACTGTGTCCTAAGGCTTCAAAGGTGGGACTGTCCCAAGATGTTATTTAAAGAAGACCGTATCTCCCTTTCGATCCAGGCTCCTCTGTCCACTCGATGCCAGCCTGCTCTCTCCATGAACTCCTCTGGGCATCTTCAAGTTCAGCTCCAAGGCTATGCCTTTCGTTGCAGCCTTGAGAGCAGTGAGAACATGGGGCTCAGGGAGCGCTGGCCTTGGCTACCTCTCCTGACTGCCTCTGAGCAGCCAGATCTTGTGTTAGGGACATAATGGAGACCTCAATTGCCAGGTGCAGACGCTCCTCTAACAGCAATGCAGAACCAGAACTGAGAGCCAGAAAACCGAATGAAGCCTGTTTGTTTTGTCGTTGGTTGGTTGTTTTTGTGTTTATTTTGACAAATGATTTCTCTCTGTGGTCCTGGATTTCCTGGGACTCACTACGTAGGCCAGGGTGGCCTCAAGCCTACAGAGATCCTCCAGCCCCTGCCTCCTAAATGCGGGGTTAGTGATGTGTGTCACCAATGGACTCAAATGGGGCATGTTTGATTTCAGATTCCTTTTTAATTTATATTTTATTAATATATTAATCATTTATAAAATTATAAAATTATTTGTATTAGGTTTCTTTTCTCTTTTATTGAATATTTTATGTATTTACGTTTCAAATGTTATCCCCTTTTCTCCCTCTCTCCTCCCCCTGCTTCTGTGAAGATGTTCCCACTCCCACCTCAACATCCTGGCATTCCCCTACACTGGGGAATCAAACCCACACAGGACCAAGGGCTTCTCTTCCTACTGATGCTAGACAAGGCCATCCTCTGCTACATATGTGGCCGGAGCCATAGGTCCCTCCATGTGTACTCTTTTCTTTTTTTTCCGGAGCTGGGGACCGAACCCAGGGCCTTGCGCTTGCTAGGCAAGCGCTCTA
The DNA here is from genome assembly GCF_011064425.1 of Rattus rattus. Classification (NCBI taxonomy): domain Eukaryota; kingdom Metazoa; phylum Chordata; class Mammalia; order Rodentia; family Muridae; genus Rattus; species Rattus rattus. The sequence continues at coordinate 28,647,280 of NC_046154.1, read as the reverse complement.
CCACTGAGCTAAATCCCCAACCCCTCCATGTGTACTCTTTGGTTGGGGGTTTAGTTCCTGGGAACTCTGGGAAGGGGGCGGATCTGGTTGGTTGATAAGATTCTCATTTCTTTGTACCTTTTTTTTTTTTTTTTTCTTTTTTTTTTTTTTTTTTTCCGAGCTGGGGACCAACCCAGGGCCTTGCGCTTTGCCAGGCAAGCGCTCTACCACTGAGCTAAATTCCCAACCTTTTTTTTTTTTTTTAATATTTTATTTATTTATTATCTATGAGTATACTGTAGCTGTCTTCAGACACACCAGAAAAGGGCATCAGATTTCATTACAGATGGTTGTGAGCCACCATGTGGTTGCTGGGATTTGAACTCAGGACCTCGGGAAGAGCAGTCGGTGCTCTTAACCACTGAGCCATCTCTCCAGCCCTCTTTGTACCTTTCATTCCTTCTCTTAATTACTCAAAAAACAAACAACAACAACAAAAACTGGTCAGGATGTAGCTTAGCAAGCTGGGATGTATCTCAGAGGGCTGGGGTAGCTCAGGGGCTGGGGTAGCTCAGGGGCTGGGGTAGCTCAGGGGCTGGGGTGTGGCTCAGTGCTGGTGTACACACCTTGCCTGCGTGAGAATGGTTCAGGCTGGCTGAGACAACTGGGCTCCATCCCCAACGTTGCAATAGCACATGTGGAGCGAACTGCACTGTAAAGTCCCCCTGGGATGGTGGAGGGTTCGTCTAGTGGCAGAGAGAGAGCGAGAGCAGTGAATTATACATCCCAGAGGAAAGCAGTTCTTCCTCAGAGCAGTGGCTAAAGAAAGCTGAGCTAAGCTGGGCCGAGCTGGGCCGAGCTGGGCCGAGCTGAGCTGAGCTGGGCCGAGCCTTGGCTTAGCCCTGTTTCCTGCTGGAACAACCAACAGGACACAGTGAAAACTGCTGAGCAGAAGCTCTGAACCCAGGGACATGGAGTCCGCTCTGGGAAGATCATTCTTTCCCCTTGGTGAATCTTGAGAGGTCCTGGGGAATACTTTGTCTGGATGTTAAGACAGAGGACCAGAGAGAGGACTTAGCTGATGAGGTAACTGTTCCACAAAACACACGTACACATAGAGAGACACATAAGCACACATGGAGATACACACACACACACACACACACACACACACACACACACACACACACGCAGAGGCGCACAGGCACACGCACAGGGACACACAGGCACACACAAGCAACAAGGCGTATCACACACAGACAATAGAGAAGTGGAAACTCAGAGAGCATGAGGTTTTCTTTGTAGAGGACAGGGCACGTTCAAATGTCCTGAGGTAGAGGAAGCACAACACTCTGAGGGAATGAACAGGTCATGGAGTTGAAGCTCAGTGGGTCAACAAAAGGATGAGAAAACATCTCCCAATGCCCGCAGGATCTGTATGCGTGAGTGCCGGGCTTCTGGCTTCCTTTCATGCCCCTAGCTCATTTAACCCACACTGAGTAGCCTTAGGGAGAAAGTATAGTCGCCATTACCATTTTGTAGATGTGGATGCTTAGGCAATACCACACCTTGTGACGACCTCTGTGGCTCCCAAGGTCCTCATCTGACAGAGATGGCAAAGGGGAGGGAACTGGCCTACAGTTACAAAACTGGAGGGCAGCATGCCTTAGATCACCCGGGAGGAGGAGGCTGAGGGGAAAGGGTGTCACGGAGGCTACAGAGAGGAAAGGGTGTGATTGGAGATGGACTGGAAGTTTCAGTTTCCCTGCTAAGAGGGACTTCCCCTTTGTGGGGGATTTTGGCTGGAAAGTTAAAAGCAACCCAGACTTTACAGTGGGATAGTCTTTCCCCAAAGGTGCCCAAGAGTTGAGGAGGGAGGGAGTCGGGGCAAGGGCAGGCTTAACACAACCCAGATAACTGGGTTGAATTTCTGGTGACCTCATCAAGCTTGGGGAATTGAGCCAGGAGCACGAGCCTCTGCTCTCAGGGCAACCAAGCCCCACAGAGAATGTGCCTGGCCAATCAGCTTACGTGCCGTCAACCCTGCCCTAGCACCGGTGCCCCCCACCCAACTCCTACATATATACCTCAGAAGAAAGGAAGGGGAGGAAAAGCAACAGCTCAGGAGAGCTTAAAATTCTGAAAGGGAATTTTTCAGAATTCTCCAGAATCCATAGCAAGGTTCAAGGTTTAGGACTGACAGGGAGGCTACAAAATTGATACCTCCTGGCAATTGGGGTAGAACCCAGGGAGGCCAGGCCCATGAAAAAGTCACCCTGGGTCCAGAAGTCCATACTCAAGGGTCTTGGTTCTGTTCTTGCTGGGCTCCTCTTTTTCTTTTCTTTTTTTTATTTTTATTTATTTATTTATTTATTTTTTTTGCTGGGCTCCTCTTTGCCAAGCCCCTAACTACTCTTATTCACCTGAAGTGTTTTTCTAGAAGCCTCCAGCTGAGCTCAGTGCCCAGGGCTTTGTGCTAGTGGTTCGCTCTCGCTCTCTCTCTCTCTCTCTCTCTCTCTTGTTTTTTCCCTATTCTCACAGAAGCTCTCCACTAGGCTTCTGCTTCCTCTTCAGCCTCTGAGAACTGTGACGGCTGTACCTCTAGGGTCCTAATGTGCTCAGTCAATGCCATAAGCCACCAGCACTGCCGTCTGTCAGCCTTGCCTAGCTTTCTGAAGATGTCTCCTGTGCTCAGGGATCCCCTTCGATCTGTATTCTGGAAGCTCTTGACTCAGTCTGGCTTCCCTTGCTGCCTGCCCCGCCCAGGTAGTCCTCCTGAAGCCTGGGTACTTCCTGGATGACCTCATACAGCAGAGAAACCAGAGGCCCCGATTTCCCCGGGTTAGCCCTGTCTTAAAAACCCGACTGTTGTCCGCCTCAGGTCACTAGCCAGTGAGGCTCTGGCCTTTGGCTCTGAAATATGCTCATCTCTGTACAGACCCATGTCTTATTCTGATTGCTCCTGGACTGCCCCTGGACCCCTCAAGCCCATCAAGGCGAAATTTAGCAACTCTCCAGGCTCCTCTGATGCCTGGCCTCACTCGATGGATGTTTAACTGGCTACCATCCAAACAGGAAAGAGAGGCAGCATCACGGTCTCCCCATTGTCTCTATGCCCATTCTCTGAAACCAAGGATCCTGTCTCCCAGACTCGTCCCAGCCTAGGCTCTTCCCTCCATCCCTGCTCCCATAGAAAAATCAGTTTCCACTGACTGTCCCCTCATCTAACCTCTTCCTCCACAGGGCCCACTGACCCCTCATCCAACCTCAAGTCTGGCTTTTCCTTAAATCACTGCGTGTCCTACTAGACAGAGAACCCCTATGAGCAGGACTCCCGTGGCTCAACGCTTACCCCTCTTTAGTGTGAGCATGAGGGAGTCCAGTGAGTCTTCATGAGTATAGCTTAGGAACTCACTCCTCACTGAACAGGTCGGCAGTCTGAGGCAAAGGAGGCGAGAACACCAGCTATGAAGCCAAGCAAGATGCTGACCCAGGGCAGATCTGGGGTTTCTGTTCAGGAGGATGCTTCTGGAAATGTAGATCCTGGAGCTGGGATCCGGATGATGCCAAGTGGCACTCCCTAGAGCCTCTAGCGGAGCCAAGCCCCCTCTTATCCCAAGGCCTTCACAGAAGATGTTTTCACCACTAAGAAGTTACCTACCCCCAGCTCAGTTGATAGGCCCACCACGGCTCTCCTGGTATCTATTCTGAGGCCTGCTTACAGGGTGCCTTTTTACATTTTATTTTTAATTTCCTTTTATTTTAATGAGTATGGGTGTTTTACCTGCTTGCATGTCTGTGCACCATGTGTACCTACAGAGGCCAGAATATCTGATCCCCTGGAAACAAAGTTACAGACAGTTGTGAACTGCCCTGTGGGTGTTGGGAATGGAACCCAGATTCTGTGGAAGAGCAGTTAGTGTTCCTAACTACTGGGTCATCTCTTTAACCCAGAATTCCCCTTATTTGTTTGTTTTTGAGACAGGTTCACATTATACAGCCTTGGTTGTCCAGGAACTCACTATGTAGACTGGGCTGGACACAGATTCACAGACATCAACCTGCTTCTGTTCCCCAAGTGCTGGGATTAAAAGCACATACAGCCATGCTTCGGCCCAGAACCCACAGCAAGCAAGAGTCTCTTACCAGGAGAGCTGGGCAGATGAGGGGTGTGTTAACATGGGTCTGGGGCAGAAGAGGGGTGTGTTAACATGGGTCTGGGGCAAATGAGGGGTGTGTTAACATGGGTCTGGGGCAGAAGAGGGGTGTGTTAACATGGGTCTGGGGCAAATGAGGGATGTGTTAACATGGGTCTGGGGCAGAAGAGGGGTGTGTTAACATGGGTCTGGGGCAGATGAGGGGTGTGTTAACATGGGTCTGGGGCAGAAGAGGGGTGTGTTAACATGGGTCTGGGGCAAATGAGGGATGTGTTAACATGGGTCTGGGGCAGAAGAGGGGTGTGTTAACATGGGTCTGGGGCAGATGAGGGGTGTGTTAACATAGGTCATATGTCAGCTTCACTTCCAATCCATCGCTATCACTACTCTTGTCCCTCCATCCTGGAAAAACCCATATCTCACTGACCAAAAGCAATTTAGAGGAGGAAAGGGTTTACTTGGCTTATAAACCCCAGGTCACAGTCCATGACTGAGGCAAGTCAGGGTGAGAGGTCAAGCAGGGGCTTGCAGCCAAACCCACCTGCTTGCCGGCCTGCCGTCTGGCTCAGGCTCAAGTTGCTTTCTTACACAATTCAAGACCACCTACTTAGGGAGGGCACCACTTACAGTGGGCTGGGCCCTCCCACACCCTTAGCAATCACAGGACCCTCTCAGGCCTCAGAGCAGAAGCCCAGAGACCAAGCCCATGTGTCAGTCTGAATTAGGCAACTCTTTTTTTTTTTTTTTCCAGAGCTGGGGACCGAACCCAGGGCCTTGCGCTTGCTAGGCAAGCGCTCTACCACTGAGCCAAATCCCCAGCCCTAGGCAACTCTTACAGTTGAAGTTTTCTCTACTCAAGTGACTCCTCCAGGTCCTCAGGTTAACAGGGACAGTCTACCACAGTCTCAGCGGCTCCCCAACACACACAAGCTCCCGGGGAAGAGTTTCACAAAATAGATTCTCTTCAGTCTCATCCCTCAGCCTCATACACACTCAGCTCCATACCCAGTTACCACCATACAATCACCAGCACACAGTCACAAACATAGAGTCTCGAGGAAGGCCAAGAATTCACCCTGAAAGTCTCAGAGTGACCGGCTGTCACCAAAACTCTTGAATACACAGAACCAAACAGAGATCAAAGATGCAGACCCCCAAAACATACAATAACAAATGTGCCCACCTAGGCTAGGGTCTCTCTCTCTCTCTCTCTCTCTCTCTCTCTCTCTCTCTCTCTCTCTCTCTAACACACACACACACACAGACACAATCACAAAGTCATACGAAGTCACACACAGCAAACAGACACACAGTTGCAGACAGCTCCGAGTCCCAGAACAATGGGGGCATTGTCCAGGTTGGCAGCAGCTGGGGAGAAAGGAGCCACAGTATGGGGGCTGCTGCGCTCGGTCACCACGGCCCCAGCATCTCCCGTTTTCCAGAGGTCAGATTCTGCTAGGACCTAGGTTACTGAGACCCCAGCGCCCCCTCCTCAGCCTCCAGGGAGGTGCAGGGAAGATGCAGAGCCTCCCCTGTGAACCAGGCTCTTAGGGGCTCTGGGGACTCGGGGGTCTTTGGCCCCACGGTGTTCTTCCCTCTTGGAATCTTCCCAGAGACTTGTCTCTGTCCCCACCAGGCAGTGCCTGGGGGACAGGAGTCTTGAGATCTACTCCTAACCTCTGACCTCAACCCCTCCAAGGACACACACACACACACACACACACACACACACACTCTCCCTCTCCCTCTGAGTCCTGCTAGCGAGTCCAGGCAGTGCCTGGCAGCACTGTGGGTCTCCTATTGTGGCTGAAACAGAGAGTAGGTCAGGACAGTCATCCCTTTAGTGGTGACAGGTAGCGCTACTATTCTGCGAGTGACCTGCAAGTGGGGACACTGTGACCTTTCCTGTCCCCAAATAATTCTCCTTGCTTCTCACCCTCATCGGTCAGCCCCATTTCTCAACAGGAAATTCCTTAGGGGTTTTTCACCCTGGGCTGCCGGTAGCTGCTGTTTCCTTAGGACATGTCACTTTTCCTATTCAGAACTGCGGATGAAGCGAGGGGCTAGTCCTGCAGTGTCAGAGTCAGGGTGGGAATGGGCACAGGAGTAAACCACAGAATGCAGAATTCCTCTATGGTCGGATCTGTGTGGAGTTCCCTGATTCCTCAGGCCCTGGGGTGTTTACACCTTACAGCTTCTGGCCCCCCAGGAAGTCTCCCCTAGGAGGGAGGGAACGTGTTGAGCTGTTCAGGACACAGCCTTTCTTTCACAGCATTTGGCTTCCTCTAGCCTGAAGCCTTCCCTATTGGGGGGACAAGAGGAAGCAGCTGTACGCACCGGAAAAGAGATCCAGACCTAACCAAGGACTCTGGGATTCTAACTGGCCTACCTGGTCCAAAGAAGGAACCGGAAAAGGACCAAGGTCTTCAAACAGGGTAGGTTTCCGGGTTTATCCCTAATAGTGTGCCACAGTTGTGGAAAAAATCCAAACGATTTCATTCAGGAAGGGGTATTTGAAGTCTGCTGAGTTTCACCGGGGTTATGTTCCCTGCATGGGGAAGCCTCCGTGTATGGGCAGACTGGAAAGGAGGGAAACCAGGCCTAAGTCAGGTATATTTAAACACCTCTGAGCCTCGGGCTCTTCTGCTTACTAAGGGGGATGAAGATGCAATGACATCGGGTCAAGGACACAGGGGGGCAGGGAGGAGGGAGAGACAGAGACAGAGAAACAGAGAGACTTGGTAGTGGATTTAGGCTGTGAGAAGTAGGAGCCGGTCACCAACAGACTGAGATGACTTGTTAGAGCTCACCATTCTGACCTGAGTTAGTCAGCCCCTCAGGTTGGCTGCAGTACTCTGGCAGTGATGTGGGTGGGACTTGAATTCTGGCCGGAGGGGGCACCGAACTCAGAGGATGTGTGTGTGTGTGTGTGTGTGTGTGTGTGTGTGTGTGTGTGTGTGTGTGTGTGTGTGTGTGTGTGTGTGTGTGTGTGTGTGTGTGAGAGAGAGAGAGTCTTTTGGACAAATTTCTAGAGTATAACTCGGCACCAGCCGTCTGACGAGTCTGGATATGTGAGCCCTTCCAAGAGTTCAAGGAGCCAGGGTAGAACCAGGGAATGGGGACCTCTTCACTGTGAAGCACGAGTCAGATTGAAAGTGGTGGGCTGGGGATGATTAAGTGCTTCTTCATCGACGGCCTCCTCTCAGTCCTTCTTCCGGACCGACCGGGAACCTCTCTTTCCCACACTGAACCCGACCAGCCCCTGGTGGTCCCAAGTCATGGGGGAACCAGACAGCTGGCACTGCCCACTGCACGAGAGGAACCCGGGCCCGACCCCGCCTCCACCCCGGATTGGGTGCTCATTTAAATGTCCGGCCCCGCCCCGAGCCTCGGGCGCGTACATATAGGCGGCTCGGCGGGCGGCGGGCGGCATTCTGGCGCGGAGCGCAGCAGCAGCGGGCGCAGCTAGCGGGTCAGCTGTGGAGCGGGGGTGCAGCGCGCTTTGCCCCCCGTACCCCTCCCCCTCGGACGCAGCCCCACCCCTCTGCCCGCCGGGCCGTCCCAGCCGAACTATCCCCTGCGGCGCCAGCGCGGGGCGGCTCCGGGCGCCCCCAGCAGACCCCCATCATGGGCAGCCAGAGCTCCAAGGCTCCCCGGGGCGACGTGACCGCCGAGGAGGCAGCGGGCGCTTCCCCCGCGAAGGCCAACGGACAGGTGAGTGCGCTCGGCGCGGCGGACCCCGGCCCCCAGCCCGCGGGCCTCGCCCCCTATGGGGCCCAGGGCCGGGGCCGCGCGCTTTGTCCGGCCCGGGACACGCGGCGCCCCCTCCCCCGCCCGGTCCCTTTGTTCTCGGCGCCGCAGCCCCCGCGGGCGAACGAGGGGAGGGGCGGGAGGGGGCGCCGGCCGGGCTCCTCGCCTTCTTTGTTCGCGCCCGGCCCGCGGGCGCTGCCCCCAGGCCGCCCCGAAGGCCGCGCGGGAACAAAGACGCTGCTAGGCCGCACCAAGGGGGCGTCTGCGGCCGCGGGGCTGGTGCTCGGAGCCCAGGGCGCCCCATCTGGAGCCCCGACCTCGGCAGCCCGCGGTGGCTTTTGAAGCGGTGGGGAGCAGAGATGCGGGCAGACTCTGGGGTGGGTGGGGGCTGTTCACACAAAGCGCAAGCCTGGGAAAATAGGCCGTCCAGGTGCAGGGAGGCAGCGCCCCGGGGCTGCTTCCCGCCCAATAGCGCTGGGCAAGGCTGGCCCGCCAGCGAAGGATCCAGGCCCGGTGAGGTTCCGCGCGGAAAATAGAGAGCGCGCCCCGCGGGAGGGGGGTGGGGGCCCGTACCCCAGCGCCTCCTGCTGGCTGCGCCCGTCCCTGCGCGCCTGTGAGGGGTGAGGGCGATGTTAGATGGGAGTGAGGCCAAAGCCAGACTTGGTAGATGCAGACCCTGGCGGTGGGTTCCGTAGCCTGTGAGGGGCCAGAAGCGGGCTGGGGGAGGGGGAGAAGGGCCCCAGCCCTCACTGCTGTCTCCTCTGCCCCGCAGGAGAATGGCCACGTGAAAAGCAATGGAGACTTAACCCCCAAGGGTGAAGGGGAGTCACCACCCGTGAACGGAGCAGATGAGGCAGCTGGGGCTACTGGTGATGCCATCGAGCCAGCGCCCCCTAGCCAGGAAGCTGAGGCCAAGGGGGAGGTCGCCCCCAAGGAGACCCCCAAGAAGAAGAAAAATTCTCTTTCAAGAAGCCTTTCAAATTGAGTGGCCTGTCCTTCAAGAAAAACGGAAGGAGGGTGGGGGTGATTCTTCAGCCTCCTCACCAACAGAGGGAAGAGCAAGAGCAGGGGGAAATCAGCGCCTGCAGTGATGAGGGCACTGCCCAAGAAGGAAGGCTGCTGCCACCCTGAGAGCCAAGAGCCCCAGGCCAAGGGGGGCAGAGGCCAGTGCTGTCTCCAAGGGAGGAGACACGGAAGAAGAGGCAGGGCCTCAGGCTGCAGAGCCATCCACTCCCTCGGGCCCAGAGAGTGGCCCCGCATCTGCCAGTGCTGAGAATGAGTAGCTGGGCGGGGGCTGGTGGGTGATCTCTAAGCTGCAAAAACTGTGCTGTCCTTGTGAGGTCACCGTCTGGACCTTGTGCCCTGGCTGCCTTCCTGTGCCCAGAAAGGAAGGGGCTTGTTGCCCCGTCCCAGCCACGCTCCCTCTTCTCCCTCCTGTGGATTCTCCCATCAGCCATTTGGTCTTACTATTAGGCCAGTTGAAGATGGTCCCTTACGGTTCCCAAGTTAGGTTAGTGATGTGAAATGCTCCTGCCCTCTCTCCTTCCCAAGCACCATCCCTGCTGAAGGCAACTGCTGGGTTTCCAATTCTTTTCCAAGTTCGTTTTGTTTATCCTGCTTCTTAAGCCCCTGAGCCAGAAGTGGGGGCTTATACTCCCAAACCCTGAGTGTCCAGCTTTTTTCCCTTGTTGAATTCTTAGTCTCTTGTGCTGTGCCTAGTGGCATCTGGGCTGGGGAGGGCATTGCCCCTGTCTGGGTTTTTATAAATGTCTTACTCAAGTTCAAACCTCCAGCTTGTGAAATCACCATGTCTCTGACTTGATAAGCAAGTATTAGGCTTCAGGCGGGAGGGAGGTCTGTAATGTGAAACAACTCCTTGTTGTCTTTCCCCCCTCCCATTGTTGTAAATAACTTTTAATGGCCAAACCCCAGATTTGTACTTTTTTTTTCTAACTGCTAAAACCATTCTTCCACCTGGATTTACTGTAACATTTGGAAAAGGAATAAATGTTGTCCCTTTAGTGATGCTTTGCTGAGTGGTCTTCTGGGGCAGGGGTAAGAGGCTGTACAGACCTGAAGGACAAAGGCAGGTAAGTCCAGGGGCACTGGAGCCTCTGGAGGGGACTACCCACAAGAGAGAGGGCAGAGAACGAGTGAGTTTAAGCCAACCATGGACACTGCCAGGAAACAAGCTCAGGAAGGTATAGAAACGCGCTGTTTTATTACAAAGAGTCTCACAAAAATGAAAATATCTCAAAAAGGAAGCTAGGCTAACAACCTCCACCTGCAGAATTGGGGGAAGACGGGGCAGTGTAAGTTTTTCTGCTTGCCCGGGGTGGGTGGGAAGGTAGAAACAGAACCAATCTAAAAATGGCTGATATTACCCAAGCCTGAAAAGGGGCCCCAGAAGACACAGTCACCCCTGCTGAAAAGCTTAGCAAGGCGTCCTAGCAGAGCTCCTAAGCAGGCACTTGCAGTTCAGGATGTTGTCTTCCGGTTGTTTTCTTTTTACCTGGACCCTACGTGGTTCAAAACTCAGACCTGGGGCAGGACGGACAAGGGAGCTCTGGGAAGAAGAGTTCTCCCAGTACCACTGCCCTGTGCACTGGTCCCTATCTAGTCCCTGGGGACATTATATTTAATATATTTTATATAAATACACAGGAATAGAAAATATAAAATCTGAGAAATTGAGGGAAAGTGAGGGACTTGGAGAGAAGATGGAGCTGCAGACCTTGCTCAGGCCATCTTGACCTCTTCTTTGACCCTGTGGAGAGAACAGATGGGCATGAGAAAACAGTAGAGGGACTGAAGCACAAACATGGCTACAATGACTTCCACAGGACCGTGGCTGCCCAGGTGACTGCTGGGAACTGGGGCTTCCTAGTTATGCAGAAACATACACCCTGAAAGAGGCCTTTGTAAGCTGCCCAGCTGCCCCTGCTCCTTCCCTTCCCTCTCAGTGGTAGGACGGACACAGGGGGATGAGTTCTGATGCTACAGAGATGGCCAACAGCTCCTTCCTCACCCTTTGGCTTCTGGCTTCTCCTCCTTGGTTTTCTCCTCTTCTGTGACTTCTAGAAAATAAAAGAGAACATGTTTGAAGGCCTCATCTAGAAAGACCCAGGTCAGGCAGTGGGACTCTTCTATCCGGAAACCCCTTCTTTAATATACAGCTCACTGGTTACAGAAAAATGAGAAAAGCCCATCCCAGGTCTTCTGGTGAGGCTGGCTGAGAACAGGTCAGACCGGTTTCCCAGCCTGTTTCAGCAAGAACACAGGCAGGGGCAGCCCCCTGGGAAAAGGGCTAGGGTGGTATGTGGGAGCCAGGGTCAATCAGCCAGCAGAGACCAAGAGTGTCATTGTGTAGTCTTGCCACTTGTAGGAGCCACTGAAAGACTCCCCTTCAGTTTAAGATCCAAAGGAGCTGGCGGGGCTGGGTCACGCTCCTTCCTGATCCAACCCAAACCCACCTTTTTTCTCCTCGGGATCTTTTTCTTTTTCATCTTCTGTTTTGACTCTTTTGGCTTTTTTGAAGTTAGAAGAGTTCTTGCGACCTCCTTCTCCCTCCTCATCAGAATCAGAGAATTCCTCCTCACAGGCAATGCGTTTGTCAGAGGAGCAGACTGGGAGGCAATAGATAAACATTGGTATGAGAGCAAGGGGCCATTTCAGGTTCTATGCCCAATGCTTCCCTGAGTGTCCTTCAAGGGGTTGAATGGTAGAGCACCTTCCTGAATAAGAAAGAACCTAGTTTCCAACCCCAACACCCCTCATCAAGGTACCAAGGACAGCTACCAAGTCGCAGGTGGGGTTCATGCATGTGTGCATGCGGTTTCTAACAGCTGGGCAGCTTGGAGGAGATGGGAAGTGTAGAACCCCATACTGAGCAGGGGACAGGCCCCTGGATCTAGTCTTACTGGAAATTCGTTTGTCAGGGTCTTCCTCATCCTCATCACCACTCTCTTCTGGGATGGCATCCTCTGGGATGGCCTGCATTTGGACCCCAGGGGCATGGGGCAGCATTCTCAAGTTCTCAAAGAGCCGCTGCCTACAGTTAACCAGGAGAGAGGGTGGATGGTCTCTAGTTAGAGACAAATCAGAATCTGGCCTGTTAACTTGAGAGGCAACTTGGCAAAGCACTCACTTGATCTTCTCCAGGTATTCATTAGTGTTCTGGTTAGTCATATTGGAAGGGCTGATGTGAAGCTTGAAATCTGGTCCAAAGTATTCAAAGTAGTCATTGTATGGTAGCTCTGAGGGGAATGGGAAAAAACAGTAAAGACATGGCCGCCACAGGCCATGGAAAAGCATGTGGAGCTTCCTCTGCGTCTGTTTACCCGCCTATCAAAGAGAAGACAGAACAAAGCCAGGACACCTACAAAATTCCGATCTGCTCTGCTTTGTCTTTTTGAGATAAGGTCTTTCTGACCAGCCTGGCGTGAGCCTCCTTCCGAAAGGCTGGGATCACACATAGGACCCACTGTGCCTGGCCAGAATTCTGATCTTTATACCATTCTCAGTATCAACCCCAGTGGAGTGTGTGACTAGGCAGGGAGGAATCCACACCCCCAGTGCAGAGCTCTAGGCACTCCTGTATTCATTTGCTGGCCTATGCAGTGCAAATCAAACATCTGAGTAACTGACAATGTCCTGACCAAAAACACGGGGGAGAAGACAAGACTAGGGGAAAACTGATGGCTAAGGTTTGCTTACAAGACAATAGTCAGGAAGGAGCCTCTGAGTATGAAAAAGAAAGGCCTTATGACTAAATAGCAAAGTTGTAAATGAAGGCACATGGCATCTAGCTCCCACCCAGCCTAACCTGGCCCTGGAGCTAATACCATTAGGGATCTCTGTGTCCAGGGCCACAGCTGTCTCGTAAGTCCAGCACCGAGCGACATTACGGATGGTATAGCCACCTCCTCCCAACATTAGCATCGGCAAGTTGAAACTCTTCACGAACTCCACACACTTGGCATGTCCTTTGGAAGGAAAAGGGATGTTGGTTTACATGGAACCCAGCAGACCCTGCCCACCTATGCGTGTGCTACCTGGTCTCACCTTTGATGGTCAGATTGAAGCAACCTAGCCGATCCCCAGACAGGGAGTCTGAGCCGCACTGTAGGACCACTGCACTAGGCTGGAACATCTCCATTACTTTGGACATGACCTAAAAAGATACAACATCTTCGTCCTTACGATCAACCTCCAAGAACAACATGTGAGGTCCAGAGGTACAAAGTCCCAGCATTTTCTTCCTTATCATGTATTTCCCTGATACTGTGTGGTAGACAAGAGGTTTCTGATTTGAAAGCATCTGCAAAGATTATCACAGCCCCAACGACTGAGCTTTGAATGGCTTCCCGTCAACTCCTTCCTCTTTTCCTTTTTTAACTGCCAACTTCCCAAGCTGCTTCCTTTCAGAAGCTTCTCAACCTCTAGCTGCATCTGCTCTACTCCTTTGTCCCTATAGATTTAATGTATTTTTGTATATTTTATTCTCAAACCTAAGCATATGCACTGTTACTCAGGAGCCTTAAGTGGAGCTTCTGTCATGTTACCTTTCTCTAAGCACATGTGGGCATTTGTCTGTGACCACACTAAATACTTGATTAACAGTCTGTCTGCCACTTCACTCTATGTTGCATATATTCCTTTTGTCCCGTGTCATCCCCTCAGTCTTAACCTCTTTTCTTCACATAGGTACTTCCTCATTAAAAAAAAAAAAATCCAGCTCAAGGCCTGGCACAGTGTCACAATTTAGTCACAGCACTCAGGAGGCAGAGGCAGGTAGATCTCTGTGATCTGAGGACAGTCTAGTCTATAGTGAGTTCCAGGCCAGGATTACACTGGTGAGAATCTCTGCCGTCCACACTACCTTCTCCCTATCCCAGGCACCCCTGTAAAAATACAGGCTCCAGTCAGCCTACTGAGGACTCTTAACAGCAAGCCTGCCTGTACAACATGCCACATGCCTTTCCAGAGTCTCTGGATAGACTAAACAGCTAGGGGCTCTACCCTATAAAGACTAGAATAAACCCCAATTTCTTTCTTTTTTTTTTTTTTTGAAAGATTTACTTATCCCATTACAGATGGTTGTGAACCACCATGTGGTTGCTGGGGATTGAACTCAGACCTCTGGAAGAGCAGTTGGAGCTCTTATCCGCTGAGCCATCTCTCGAGCCCTAAACCCCAATTTCTTAAAATGTTTAGATATTAGTAAAAGGCTGCAAGAAACATGAAACACTCGGGAAACAGAACATAATGAAATGAACAAATAATCTCTTAGTGGCCAATTACAACAATGCGGAAGAGACATAGAACACCGAGGGGCTGCTATCCCTGTCAGACCAGCCCGCTCCCATCTTTCTTTGATGTAATGTGTTTTATCAAATAAACTGCTTAAATGGTCACAAACAATAACAAAGGAAAAACCCCATTAGTGCTCTGTATAACAGTTTCTGATTCTATCTTGTGGGGAAGCTCTTTAAGCAGGAAGGTATACAACTCAAAATAGCTTCAGGAAGTCCCCGAAACTGAACAGATTCACTAGGCCTTCTCCCTGACAAAGCAGTAAAAGCTGCAAAAAAAAGTTTCAGACTCAACCAGCTCCCTGAAGAATCAGAAACTGCTGAGTTGCCTGGAAAAGGTTCAGATCAACTCAGACTCCGGAAATGATACTCTCCAACCAGTTGAACTGCCTGAGGGCTGGGCAGTGTCCTCCAGGTTCCTAGCTTTTGTGAGCTGTCTCACAGGCTGGGGAAGGCTTTGGTGATACAGCTGTCTTTGAGACATTTCTTTTCCTATAGGTAACCTCTTACCAATACTGTATGTAATCCCAATAAAACTCAATGGTTCACCAGATTGGATTTTGGTGGTATCTGTACTTTGGTCGGTTGTGGGTTCCCTATCTGTAATGAATAGACATGTGTGTTACATAGTCCCTGGAAAAGTTTTGTCACACAACAACTGACCACACACTGTTGGATACATATTATTTACCTCCCACAAAGATTGTGCCTTGCACGTTACTGTACTGAGGGACAGACTCACAGACGGCAGAAACAAATTACATAGATGGTTTGTTTCCCTGATAGCACACAACAGTAAAAGTTGAAAATGCTTCCTTTCCAGTTAGCCACTGTGAGGAACAACCTTCCCCTTGATCAATCCCAATGTAGCCTGAGGGGTGAGTCAGGCAAAAGGTGAGCCCAGGCACTTACTGGCTTAAAGATGGCTTCATAGGACTCATCATCAATGCCATCTCGCAGTGGGTAGTTAACGGCGTAGTACTTGCCTTTGCCAGCCCCAATATCCTAAATCAAAAGGGACATTAAAATAAAATCAAAAGGCAAAAGCAGTCAGGGATTCAAAGATGGAGCTGGAAGGCAAGGAGAGAGGTAGTGGTTCTGTGTGAGACAAGCTGAGCCCAGGAGATCAGGGGTCTGAGAAGCCCAACTCACAACCTCTCAGTGTTCTTGAGTCACACTGGGCAGACACTGAATGCCCTATCCCACCGCACAAGATTCCTGCTTCTAGTTAAGAGCAAGCAAGGAGGTGGGTCCCAGAAGAAAACCCACCCCCCACACCTCTGCCCAGAGTCTACTGTACACTCCTCTATTCTGTCCTTTCTAGAAAGCTGTGGAGGGCAAGCCACAGAAAAGCTTCTTCTAGTTCACCTCAATAGCCAAAGTGGCTCACTCGAGAGTCTGCTGTATCGAACAACTTCATTAGCAGCATTTCCCACCTAAGGGCGACTGGCAGGGCAAACCGACCTCCCTGTATTCATGCTAACAGACAGATGGAGCAGCCTTAGGAAGGGAGCAAGGCCGTTGTCAACTGTTCTCTGTAAGATTCAGGCTTTCATATAGTGTTTTAGGTGAGAACACTGCTTCCAGTCACAGTGCTAAAGGGGAAGGTGACCTGAAATAAAGAGCCTTTGGGATGACTGCCAGGAGCCCTAACCCCCCACTCCAAATGCAAGCATAAGGACGTAAGAGTGTGATGCAAGGGGTTGGGGATTTAGCTCAGTGGTAGAGCGCTTGCCTAGCAAGTGCAAGGCCCTGGGTTCAGCCCCCAGCTCCAAAAAAAAAAAAGAAAAGAAAAGAAAAAAAAAAAAAGTGTGATGCAAGCCCAGCTGTGGTCAGGAGGCTGGGACGAGCCAGAAAACCCTCAATTCTTTTGACCCCTATGTCCTAACCGTCCTCCTCTTCCAGAATAAAGGATGAGATTGTGTAAGCGCCCAAGACAGTGGTGTGGGATTCTGAATGGCAGAAGAAGCAAGAAGTAGATTTTAGTGACTCAGGATAGGAGAGTTAGGGCTGAAGGTGAGTTGGTTGGTCCCTAAGGGGAGTTCTCACCCGTAGGTCCCCAGTTCCTGGGAAGTACTCTCCGTATTTATGAAAGGACACAGTCATGACCCGGTCTGTAGTATAGAAGGCCTCTTCCACGCCATCGCCATGGTGAATATCAATGTCAATATACAGCACCCTCTGGTGATACCTAGGATCAGAAGGTGATGAGGGCCCTGGGGCTCTTCAGGGATGGGACGCGCCAAGGGCGCCAGGTCCCAGCTTACCGGGCTAGCTGCCTCCCTCAGGTATCTCTAAGCACCAGAGACGTGGAAACTGGCTGAAGGAAGGTGGAAGAGTGGCCGGGGTGTCTCCAGAGGCCTGACCAAGCCGACCATGTCCGATCTTCCTACTCTACAGCCAGGGTCAACTCCAGTCACACAAGGACACTCTGGAGGCAGGATCTGAGCAGCGCTTGCCCCAGATCTTGCCGTGGGCTCAGATCAAACCAAGGCCCAGTCAAGGAGAGGATGGCCAGAGACACTCATGGAACACATCCTAGCCAGCACGCCATAAGGAAAGCAAACTAGGGAAGCAAGCCCAGGGGGAGAGGGAAGTGGGACCTGGCCTAAGGTGCTCCTCCAAGACACAAGGCCAGGCAGGCATACTTTAGCAGTTCCAGGATGGCCAAGACGATATCATTGACGTAACAGAAGCCAGATGCTTCAGACTTCTTTGCGTGGTGCAGGCCCCCAGCCCAGTTCACAGCGATGTCCGTCTGCTGCTTATTGAGTTTCACAGCACTCGCTAAGCATGGAAAGAGAGCACACACCTGTTACTAAACCATTCCCTTTGCCCGAGGACCCAATGAGAGGTACTTTATTTTACAGGTGTCGATTATAAAATTCACTAGTCACTACTTCTCATTTCAATAGGAAATATACCTAAGACTGACCACTAAAGTTTTCAAGCCAAGAATGATAACCCATTTGTACTCTTAAAAGTGATTTAGTGGGTCATACATATTTTATTGTAGAATAAAACAACAAAAATATTAGAGTAATAGTACAGGTGACTTAATTTGTGGATAACTGGTGTAACAGTGAGTTAAGTACTTATATGTACTGCATACATAGTTACCGTGTCCTTGAATGCATTGTAAAAGTATTCATTATTGTGGTTCACAGTCAAAAAATTAAGGATGGGGGTTGGGGATTTAGCTCAGTGGTAGAGCGCTTGACTAGCAAGCGCAAGGCCCTGGGTTCGGTCCTCAGCTCCAGAAAAAAAAGAAAGAAAAAAAAAATTAAGGATGCACGGATTCACAGTACGGAGATGTCAGAGCAGACAGGCACACACCTGTGGCAGCAGTGTTAGCTTCAGCAGCAACTAAAGCGTGCACTAATGCACGACGTACCAAAAGGGGACAAGTTTATCAAAGTGTATGTAACACACTCACCATGCAGCCACCACACCGTAAAACACTACGCATAAGCAGTTTAAAGCTAAGTGCAGATGATTAGAGCTGTAGGCCAGCCTGGGCTACAGAATGAGATTTAAAAAAAAAAGGGGGGGGGGTTGGGGATTTAGCTCAGCGGTAGAGCGATTGCCTAGCAAGTGCAAGGCCCTGGAGTTCGGTCCCCAGCTCGGGGAGGCAGACTAACTCAGTTAAAATGCCGTGGGCTTGCCACTGAGCCTGACCACCCAAGTTCAATTCCCTAGAACCTGCGTGCAGGAAGGAGAGAACTACCTTCTGTAAGTTGTCCTGACTGCCACATGCAGGCCGTTACACACATATACAAGAATGAGTTAGACAGACAGACTGCGTTTAAGGGTGTTTTATTCTTAGACCTCCGTAAGTATATTAACTCACAGGCATGGATACACAGTAACATACATAGAGACACGGACATATTAAACAAACACCAAAAATATGGCATAAAACTACATGGCGCAGTGACATAACAAGCTTTATAAGCAGACCTACAGTAGGTGCACTCAGCACTCAGGAGGCAGAGGCAGGCAGATCTCTTGAGCTTGAAGCCAGCCTAGTTTACTAAGTGAGTTCCAGGCAAGTCAGGGCCATTTCTTAAAACAAAACAACAACAAACCCCACTAAAACAGAAATGTTGCCGTGCACCTGCACATTGTGTCTACTGTTGTGTGGGTATTTTGTCTGCATGGATGTAGACCATGTCTGCATGTACACCATGACTACCTGATGCCCACAGAAGTAGGAAGAGGGCACTGGATCCCTTGGAACTAGAGTTGGAGCTGTCAGCTGCCGTGTGGGGGCTGTGTAAGTGTTCTTATACGCTGAGCCATTGCTCCTGCCCTGCACTTTTTTCTGGTGTTTGATTTAATAACATTCTATTCACCCAGGTCCTGAGAAAGAACAGGCTATACTACATGTAAAATACAAATGTGCAAGGCTACACACACCACTTAAATTGGTCCATAATATACATTCATACAGCAGAACTGCTTACTAACATTTCTTAAAATGTCTCCATCCTTAAGCCACGCGTGGCGGCATTTGCTAGGGTTTGGAATGGTGCTAAGGTAACCCAGAAGTTACAATGACCTGTGAGGACTATTTATGACTTTAGAAGTTAATGACCTTACTGTTTCATACAACACAGATGTTGATCCTTCATTTTATAGATCTTTGCAGTTCACCAACTACATTTACATATAGTGTCTTAACAACCCCTTAAAGCCTGCAGGAGACTCCTGTATGTAAGTTCTCTGGCAGGAGGAGAATTAAGAACACCTGCCAGGACCGGGTCAAAGCTCTAAAGTCAGACCCACAGGATCACTCTTAGCGGTCACACGTCAGCAGCATCTAGAAGGCAGACAGATCTGCCAACAACCGCCCATACAGCCCAGGAAGCAGATTTAGTCTCCTTACCGACAGAGCCACCCGTGGACAACTGACAGAACTCAAACAAGCCATCAAATACCGGACAGTCCTCACCCACGTTGACTTGAAAGAAATAAGCAAAAGGTTAGTTTCCACAATTTCCTTCAGTTTTTATTTATATATTTACAGACCAATGAGAAGAAAAGCAAAACAATTTAGATTCAGAAAGCTTGGGTTCCAGCCCAGGTCAACTTGGAGATTTATGCTATTAATGATAATAAGTAATAATGAAATTCATTTCAACCAGTCAGAGAAAAACTTACAAGACCCTCTCCGAAATTCTGAAGACATGGCCTCACCATGGTTCTCAAGCTGGTCTTGAACCCCTGGCCTAACCTTTCCTTCAGAAGTCTTGGCCTTCTGAGCAGCTAGGACTATGGCACACAGCATTAAAAATCTTATGAGAGGGTTGGGGATTTAGCTCAGTGGTAGAGCGCTTGCCTAGGAAGAGCAAGGCCCTGGGTTCGGTCCCCAGCTCCGAAAAAAGAACCCCCCAAAAAAAAAAAAAAAAATCTTATGAGGAAAAAGCATTTGGCAAATGCTGGTGAAGGAAACCTGTATAATCCTCTCTTGGTGAGTGTTTACTGCATCTACCCTATCCCTTCTAGCCACTCCCCATACCTGATGCCCTATCCTCACACAAGCTTCTGTGTTACAAATGAGGAAGACTCAGAAAGATGATGAGACCTACAGAATTATCTGCAGAGTACCAAGAGACTCCATATACCGCTGAGTGCTTTAAATACCTGATCCATTTATCCTCACACAATCTTCTGAGGTAGAGTTTGGTCCAGTCCTATAAATGGGGAAATGGGCTCAGAGAAGTGAACTAACTGCAAATCCTGGAGGCAAAATTCAAGCCTCATGATTTTCTGCTGTGGTCCTAAAGTCCTGAGATAATGTCTCCTGGTCTTTACCAAAGTGCTTTATACAAACACACTCTCATTCAATTCTCACAACTCCAAGAACTGGACAACACAGGACCACTGTGCACTGGAATGAAGACATGCAAAGAAGGTAAGTGACTTGCTGAAGACTCTAAGACCAGGAAGTATCAGAGTCAGAATAGGACCTAGGTGTCTTGACAACACCCAAGTGACAACTAGAGTCACTACAAACCTGTGAGGTAAAGTACAAAGTAGGGCATGAAGTAGAAACACGTGCAAACACTAATGCAGATGAACCCAGACAAAAGCAGCCCTGGAGGGAGGGTCTGAGGAACCCCAGGCTCTCACAGAAAACAAAAGAAACTGCCTGCTGAGGTCAGGGGCAAGAGTGGCGCTATCTACCCTTACTCTCTTGCCCAGTCTTTTATCAGTAAGGGTTTCCAAAGCAGAGCAAGGAGGAAGAGCCTGGGGAGAAGAGACCATCCTGGATTTTGGTAACATTAGGACACAGCTATATTTGCAATAACCTTCAGAATCCTCAACTCTTGAGTCTACAGGTAAAAGTGCTTGCTCTGTAAGCCTGGTGACCAGAGTTCAATCTCTGTAACTCACAGAAAGATGGGGGTTGGGGATTTAGCTCAGTGGCAGAGCGCTTGCCTAGCAAGCGCAAGGCCCTGGGTTCAGTCCCCAGCTCCGAAAAAAGAAAAAAAAAAAGAAAAAAAAAGATGGAAGGAGTCAACCCCTCTGCCCAGACACTGCAACATACACCCCCTAGACTACACACACACATAAAAATTATTTTTCATTTTTTTTTTCCAGAGCTGAGGACCAAACCCAGGGCCTTGTGCTTTACCACTGAGCTAAATCCCCAACCCCATAAAAATTATTTCTTAAAGTTACTAATCCAGTGCGACTGTAACTTGAGTTGTTCCCCAAATCTGGTGCTTGCTTAGGGAGTAGGCAGTGGGTGGCTGCTCTTCAGGGAACACTGGGAGGAGGCTACGTCAATAAGAACTTTGGCCCCTGGGGTCAGGATATATATTCAAGAGCAAATAATTCCCCTCTGAGCCTTTCCTTTAGGTCACGAACTTGAGTTTTCAAAGGCTGGTTTATACTCCTTGTGGGGGTGAGAAAGAATTAACCTTCAGGGCCCAACAGACATAGCTCACACGTCAGCTCACACGTGTAATCCTAACACCTGGAAGGAGGAAGGAGGACAGTGACGATTTGAACTACAGAGTAAGTTCAAGGCCAGCCTCGGCCCCACGCTCTTTTAAAAAGCAGCATCTTTGGAGACAGAGCAGGCGTGGAGGGCATGGCTATAAAGCATCACTTAGAGGACCTCTGTAAGTCTAGAGTAGCCTGCTCACAGAGTATGTCCCAAGCAGGTCTAAATAGAACTAGACCCTGTCTCAAGCAACAACAGAAGACAGCACTGTAGAAACCCGCAGAGGACTAAACACTAATGACAATGTAAGTCACACCAGCAACAGCTTCACTGAGGTGGAGGGAGAGAGAGAGGAGGGGAGGGAGGGGGAGGGGAGGGAGGGGGGGGGGGGGGGAGGGGGAGGAGGAGGACGATCTAGTATAGAACAAGAATCTGTGCCAGTCTTCAACTGTATTAACCACGTCTTCTTTCTTGGACTGTGGCCTGAAACGCCTGTCTGTTTGAAGTCATCTCCAGTGCACGTTACATGAAGGCTGTTATGGCATACTGTTTAGTGGGTGACAGAAACAATTCTGCTAATGTTCAGTACAAATGCACTCTTTGTTTTGAGACAGGGTCTTACTCTACATCCCAAGACTCATCATCTAGCCTCTGTCTCCCAAGGTGGGATGACGCCGCCTGGCTATGAAATGTAGAGACATTGATGACTGCACTCTCAGTCAGGAGTCTGGAGTTTTCTTCTCTACCCTTCCACCCTGCCTCATGGACGAGTCAAGTCAACAGACCACACAACAGGGCGACCCAAAGGCTCCATGACCGTCACCCTCAGCAGGTTCTCACAGGAGTTCCAGGGGCTGATTATCTGGTCCAGAAATTACATTTATTTAGCCTTCCATTTTGATTTAAAAAATATTAGCAGAACATTAGTTCAAGGCTGTCAAAGTCTCAAAGCAAGTTTTTACATGCACCAAGAGTACACAAACTTGGGGCTGGAGAGATGGCTCAGAGGTTAAGAGCACTGACTGCTCTTCCAGAGGTCCTGAGTTCAAATCCCAGCAACCACATGGTGGCTCACAACCATCTGTAATGAGATCCGATGCCTTCCTCTGGTGTGTCTGAAGACAGCTACAATGTACTCATATACATAAAATAAATAAATAAACCTTTAAAAGAGTACACAAACTCAGGCGTAACTGCCTAGGTTAGATACTATTAAACATTAATAAAGAGCCCATAGGTTTTGCTTACTGCCATGGTAGACATTTCAGAAAGCACTTCACGAAGTGACATCTAAAGTCTTTGCTACTGGGGTTGGGATTTAGCTCAGTGGTAGAGCGCTTGCCTAGGAAGCGCAAGGCCCTGGGTTCGGTCCCCAGCTCCGAAAACAAAGAACCAAAAAAAAAAAAAAAAAGTCTTTGCTACTTTGATTCCTATAACAATATGAATCAAGTCTGTAAGAATTCATTAAGTTGAGACCTTTATCCTGTCCATCTTTTCTTTAAGATTAATTTGGATTGTATATTTGTGTTTTGTCTCCACGTGTGAATATGCACCACATATGTACAGTGCCTATAAAGGCCAGAAGAGGGTATCAGATCACCTGGAACAGATGGCTACCAGCTACCATGAAGGTGTTGTCAATCAAACCTGGGTCCTTTGCAAAAGCAGCCAGTGCTCTAACCATTGACCCACCTCTTTAGCTCTCTATGCCCACCTTTATTTTCAATAGGAAAGTTACAACTATAATCTTTTTTTTTTTTTTTTTAAGATTTTATTTATTTTATATAAGTGAGCACCCTGTCACTCTCTTTAGACATACCAGAAGGGGGAGTCAGATTGTGTTGCATATGGTTGTGAGCCACCATGTGGTTGCTGGGAATTGAACTCAGAACTTCTGGAAGAGCAGTCAGTGCTCTTAACTTCGGCGCCATCTCTCCAGCCCCAATTATAATCTTATTTAATTAATTTATTCACTTTACATCCTGCTCACTGCCCCCATTTAAAAAAATTTTTTTACTTACTTATATATGAGTACATTGTTGCATTGAATCCCATTAGAGATGGTTGTGAGCCACCATGGGGTAGCTGGGAACTGAACTCAGAACCCCTGGAAGAACAGTCAGTGCTCTTAACTCCAGCCCCACCAGATCTAATATTAACACACAACTTTATAAAGCTAGTTTCTGAAAAACTAGAATACTGACTAGCTCTGAACCTGCTCATTCTGAAAGGCCTTTTATTTTGTTTACCTCATAGATTTGTGAATAACAGATACCATATGTTACCAAAAGCTATTGTTCCTTGAAGTAGGTAGGTACCATGACTGTATTAGCCTCAAATGTACGATAGATACTACTGTTTTCCTCATAGAGAGCCTCAGAGAGGCTCAAAGACTTGATTTACCACATATAACTGAGCAGGAGAGATGGTTCAGTGGGTAAAAGCACTTGCAATAAAGTCTATGACTTAAGTTCAATCCTGGAATCCATGACAGGAGAGAACCCCAAAGTTGTCCTCTGACCTTTATACACAGGCCATGTGACACGTACCCCAAAACACACACATACATACACTCTCTCCTCTCCCTCTCCCCCCAACTTAGCAGACTAGGTGCAGCTGAACATCCAAGACACAAAATCTCAGTACCATCAAGAAAGCACAGCATTGGGGTTGGGGATTTAGCTCAGCGGTAGAGCGCTTGCCAAGCAAGTGCAAGGCCCTGGGTTCGGTCCCCAGATCCGAAAAAAAGAAAAAAAAAAAAAAAAAAAAGAAAAGAAAAAAGAAAAAAGAAAAAAGAAAGCACAGCATAGGGGCTGGAGAGATGGCTCAGTGGTTAAGAGCACTGATTGCTCTTCCAGAGGTCCTGAGTTCAATGTCCAGCAACCACATGGTGGCTCACAACCATCTGTAATGGGATCTGGTGCCCTCTACTGGTGTGTCTGGAGACAGCTACTGTGTACAAATAAACAAATCTTAAAAAAAAAAAAAAAGCGGGGTTGGGGATTTAGCTAAGTGGTAGAGCACTTGCCTAGGAAGCGCAAGGCCCTGGGTTGGTCCCCAGCTCGAAAAAAAAAAAAAAAAAAAAAAAACCAAAAAAAAAAGAAAGCTTAACATAAGGGTGCCTGTCCGAAAGCCTGATGGCCTGATTTTGATCCCCAGATACCACAATATGGTAGAGATATTTGACTTCAAGGCATCCCTCTGACTTTCACATGTGCATAAACAGAGACAACACACAAAAAGTAAGTGCTTTAACAAAAACCTGAAAGCTCATCTTCTTGCTATGACAGACACCAGGCTTGCCTTTCTAATGAGAGCCTGTTTTGTTTACAACTAAGTTAGATCCCCATTGTCAGCGTTTCATGGAAACCCCTAAAACCATCTGCAGGAAACAAATGATTGGTCCCCACGAAGTCACCAAGAGATTCAGAGAGCGGACACTTCAATCACAAAAGAAAAGAATTTAGGTGTGACAATGAAGTCCCAATTTTGACCAATGTTTTCCCACAACTAACAAGCACAGCTCCTACAATAGGTATGGTTTGAGATGGGATGTATCCTGAAGTGTCAGGGCCCAGCAGGCAGGGGTAGGACCACCTCATCTCAAAGATTATATCATCTAGTCTGTCCTTTGCACCCTCTAAATACAAAATGCAAAGTTAGAGCAATTAGAACTGGGCAGAGAACAGAAACCACACAGCTCACCCACTTTGTGCAGTCAGTTAATGGCAGGCCCAGTGTCTCCTGCCTGCTCCGCAGCCCAAGGCCTTGTCCATTAATCATAGTTCCAGCATGCCTAGAACAACACAGCAGCCCTAACTGGACAAGTACAAGTCTACTATCAGGAGACAGGAAGAACAGATGAGATGGACAAGACACATCCGTTGTGAACTAAATAGGGACCACAGGGTGGCACTCCCCATGAAAAGAAACCCATAGGGAGCTTTAGAGAGAGAAGGGGAGAGTGGAGCGTACTCACATCTCTGCATCTGCTTGCTGTATTCAGACATATTGTCTGGGCGAATAGAACGCAAGAACTTGATGTAGTCGTCGCTGTGGTACTTGGTCATCTCCTCAGCGTTGGCTTTGTGAGGACGCTAGAGGGTGTAGGGAGAGAGGGCAAGTTAGCCTTGACCACCGTCACTTCATTCTTTCAGTTGAGTCACTTGGACTCTGCTTCTGGCTGCTGAGATAAAAGATGCAAGACAAAACACTAAGCTACCAGTTTGCTTTGAGAAGGGCAGTGGTGGTTTGAGACATTCTCTGTAGCCTTGGCTATCCAAAAATATGCTCTGTAGACCAGGCTGGCCTTGAATTCAGGAATCCTGCTGCCTCTCCTTTATCTCCCCTAGTGGTGGGATTAAGGGTGTGTGCTGTCATGCCTAGTCTGGCAAATCTTTTATAGACCATTGCACCAAGAATTCTGATGAGTCTTTCCCACTAAAACTTGCTGTGAGAAGGTTCCTGATGATGCCAGCACATTTCTTCACAGGGGTGTTTACTTTGTTGTATGTGTATCGTCTTCTGCTTGCATTGTGTGCACCATGTGTGAACAGAGCCTAAGGAGCCAGAGGGGCACTGGAGTCCCTGCAATGGGAATCCGAGATAGTTGTGAGCTGCCATGCGGGTGCTGGGAATCAGACGCAGGTCCTCTGGAAGGGAAGCCAGGGCTCTTCCCAGCCCTGTCATCATCTAATCCAAGCTGACCTCAAGCCCACGCCTGCCTCAGTCTGACCATTCAGCTTATTTCCCTTCCTTCTTCTCCAAAGAGTATGGTGCAGCAGGCCTCTACTACAGTACTCAGCACGCAGAGGAGACCAGGGATCAGACATGAACTACACAGTTCAAGTCCCGCCGAGAGTATAAAGCTGTCTTTTTAAAAAATTGTTTCATTTATTTACATTCCAGCTGCTGTCCCAACCCATCCTCCCTCCCACAGTTCCTCATCCCATTCCTCCTGCTCCTTGCCTCTGAGAGGTGCTCCCCTCACCTCCCGACCAGGCATCTCCCTTCCTGGGGCCTCAAATCTCTTGAGGATTAGGCACATCTCCCATTGAGACCAGAGACCAGGCAGATAGAGCAGAGACCTGCTCTATGTGCTGAAAACTGTCTTTAATGAGACGAAGACTGCTGTACTAGAGAGCTGAGTCTGTGAAGGAGTTCCAGGCCAGCTGGGATATAGAGAAGCCCAGTCTAGGAAGGGAAGCAAATGCTCTTCTCTCTGTCCCTTATAAAAGGATCACCTTGAGATGCCCGCCTATCTTGTCTATAGTTTAAACAACTAACCTTTATTGAGTGTTATTCTGTATCCTTCATGTACACAACAGTTAAAGCTCATAGCAGTGTTGCCCTCACTTGCAGTGGAATTTTGTGATTACAGCAGAAAAGGTTACACTGGTGGTAACACTTGACTGGAAACAAGTATCCAACTCTAGGCACTATTTGGACTCATTTAATCATATATATGATCCCTTATAGATAGTTGTGACTCACTGTGTAGTTGCTGGGTACTGAACTCAGGACCTCTGGAAGAGCAGCCAGTGTGCACTCACCCACTGAGGCATCTCATCTGCCCTTTTTTTTTTAAAAAGTTTATTTTATGTATATGAGTACACTGTAGCTGTCTTCAGACACCAGAAGAGGGCATCAGATCTCATTACAGATGGTTGTGAGCCACCATGTGGTTGCTGGGAATTGAACTCAGGACCTCTGGTCCATCTCTCCAGCCCCACCAATGTGAGGAAAAATAAAGCACCCAGAGGCCAAGCAGCATAACTCATATCTGGAATCACATGGCTCAGGAGGCTGGGGCAACAGAGGAAGCCTAAGGCTAGACAAGGACACGTAACAAGTTCCAGGACAATGGAAGCTACAGAGTAAAATCATTTTTCAAAAGCAAAGATGCACCTTTAGTCCCAGCAGATGAAGGGAAGGATCTGTGAGTTCTAGGATAGCCAGGGCTACACAGAGAAACACTGCCTCAAAAACTGGAACCTACCACAGGTTTGGTTTTGTTTTGCATTTTTAGCCTTATCTGCCATGTGTGCACAGGGCGTGAACACTGCCACAGTGCAGGTCAGAGAACACCTGCAGGACCCGGCTGTCGCCTTCCACTATGTGGCTCTGGGTATTAGACGGAGGTCCTAAGCTCCAAGTGTCTGCACCCAAGAGCCATAAACAGTAATAAACTAAGGCCTTATCCTCTTGGCAGTATCAGCAAAGCTCTGAGGTGGTTCTGGCTTCTAGACACCACCACATAAACCCTAACCCCATTTTGGTCTGTGTTCTGAGTTGAGACTCACAGTTCTTTTTAAGACGGGGGTCTCAATATGCAGTTCTAGCTGTCCTGGAACTCATTTTGTAGTTCAGGCCTTGAACTCACAGAAATCTGACATTCACCACTACAGCAGCTCTATCCAGGAGTCCTAGAAGCACTTTAAGTCAGTTGGATTAAACAATTTTTTGCTGCACAACCAGCAGCACTCAACTTCAACTTTGCTCTCAGAATTTCTTTCCATTTCTGTTAATGAAATCAGTGTCCAGTCAGGGTGAATGATCTGTGTCAGTTAAACTCTGGAAGCAAGCCTATACACATACATTCTCCCCACTTCAGGCGTGGTGGTGTAATGGAGGGTTCATGTTGAAGGCTAGTCTGTGTTACATAGTGAATTCAGGTTATCCTGGACTAACTTCAAGAAAGAGGAAGGGGGCCAATGGAAAGAAAGCTCAGAGGTTAGGAGCACTGGCTGCTCTTCCAGAGGACCAGGGTTTGGTTCTCAGCACCTACATGGTGGGTCAAAACTGTAACTTCCATTGGGGATTTGGCTCAGTGGTAGGCTTGCCTAGGCGCAAAAGCTCTGGTTCGGTCCCCAGCTCCGAAAAAAAAAGAAAAAAAAAAAAAAAAAAAAAAAAAACCAAAAACCTGTAACTTCCGTTTCCAAAAGATCTGGCGCCCTCTTTTGACCTACCCGGACGCTGTATGTACACAGTACACATATATGCAGTATGGCAAATGATCAAAGACAGAAAGAGAATTCTGGTAAGAAGCTTCTGGAAAGGGTTTTCTCCTCTTTAATAAAGAAGGGAAATTAGCTCAGATGTCCTAGCACTTTCTCTCACGCACAAAGCCCCAGCACAGCATGGACTACTGCGATGGCTCCTGCCTGTCACCCCTGCACCTGGGAGGGGGAGGAAGGAAAACCAACAGTTCAAAACCATCTTCCTCTACTGCATCGCCACTGGATCTGAAAACCAGACAAAGGCATCTGGGAAAGAAGATTCATCCACTTCAATCTCTGAATCGCTGAGGATGCTGCTGTTGCTAGTTTATTCAGTGTCTTCACAGCCACTAACAGCAAACTTTAGCCACACAGTGACCAGAGGCCCTCTTTCTCATTCTGCTGGGATAACCTCAAAGGTAACTGGCCTCGCTATTTCTGTTATTCCTTTGATTTTTTTTTTTTTTTTTTCCGGGGCTGGGGATCGAACCCAGGACCTTGCGCTTCCTAGGCAAGCGCTCTACCACTGAGCCAAATCCCCAACCCCCTATTCCTTTGATTTTTAAATTGTATTTTATCTGTCACTGTAAAGTAGGCAGAATACTTAATGTACATGAAGTCCTAGGTTCAATCTCCAGTACAGTATGAACTGGACATAGTAATACACGCCTGTAATTCTAGCCTTGGGAAGGCAGAGGCCGAGGTTTGAAGATCAAGGCCCTCCTCCACCAAACTGAGTGGAAGCCGACCTGAGACAGAGGACAATATATTTGGGAGGCTGGGGGCAATAAGACTGCCTAAGCGTGGGGCAGGATGGGGCTACACATACAACAAAACCCTGCCTCAACAAAACCAAAAGGAAAAAAGCTCTCTATTTGTTCCTCACTGCCCGAAGAAGAGGCAAACTGAGAATCAAGCCAAATTTAGTTAAGATACTACAAATTAGATACTACAAATATATCAGTATCTTTTACACACATGTAAAAAATAAAAACATGTCTGGGAATTATAGCCAAAAATTATAACAAAGACAAAAACCTCAAGCCAACATTTTAAACTTCGGAGGTTTATAACCCAAAGCTCCAGTTTTTCTTTTAAAACTGGAAGCTCAGACAAAATTCGTTAGAGCTGTATGTGGAAACGACAGGAGTTTACACTGAGGCTGGAGATACAGCTTGGCTGCAAGCACAGCACTCAAAGACAAAGGCCTGTGCCCCTCAGCACTGCCTAAACTGTTTGCATGCGTGTAAACTCGCAATCCAGCACCCTGGAGAGGGAGCGAGGATCAGGAGTGCAAGGCCACCCGCAGCTATGGAGCGACATGGAGGACAGTCTAAGATACATGAACCCCTAACTCGAGACCAGCCCCACTCTCTCTCCCTTTGTCTGGTTTGAGTTGGTTGGTTGTTGTTTTATTTTTCAAGACAGAGTTTGTCTGTGGACCCTTGGCTATCCAGGAACTCACTGTGTAGACCAGGCTAGCCTTGACTCATGGATCTGACTGCCTCTGCCTCTGCCGGGCTGGGACTAGAGGCCTGTGTCACCACTATCCAGCATGTTTGTTTGTTGGTTTTCTAATGAGACAAGGTTTTCTTCTAGCCCAAGCTTAGCTCAGACTCATTTAAGACTGTAGCCCAGGGGCTAGAGAGATGGCTCAGTGGTTAAGAGCACTGACTGCTCTTCCAGAGGTCCTGAGTTCAATTCCCAGCAACCACATGATGGCTCACAATCATCTGTAATGAGATCTGATGGCCTCTTCTGGTGTGTCTGAAGACAGCTACAGTGTACTTACATATAAATAAGTAAATAATTAAAAAAAAAAAAAAAAAGACTGCAGCCCAGCAATCCACAGCCTCAGTACCCATGCTGGCCTTCCATGCTTGGCTTACTACACTGACTCATTCAAGATTTTCGTTTTCTCCAAACACCACGTCACCCTCACTTCTGTGTTTGTACCTATGTTTAACCCCTGACCTGGACACCAGTCCCTTTGTGAAAGCTGGACTAAGTTCTAGTAGTTTTCATTCTTTGGAGACAGGGTCTCCTGTACCCTGGGCTGGCTTTGAATTGACTCTAATGCTGAGGGTGGCCTTGAAACCCCAATCCTACCTCTACCACCAAAATGCTAGAACTCCAGTCTTACAGCCTCATCCTTGGCTTTCTAGTCAGTCTTAAAGCTCCCACAGCTCCTCTTTTCTTTACTCCGCACCTCTCTACCATTAACATTCTTTAATTGCTACACAGACATACTACGGTAAAACTTGGTTAGCTTACATGTGTGTATTAACACTAAAGTACTTAAAAACGGAATCTTTATCTCCTTGCCAAATAATAGCCACTGAATGAATGAGCAGCTGAGGAAGGAAGATAAAGAGTGCACACAAGGAACCAGAGCCCGTAAGGCAGGCAGGGGCAGCGCTCCAGTAACTCACGCACATAGATTTCCATTTTTCGGTAGAGACCATAGTTGAGCAGCAAATTATGAGTCATTCGGATTCGGTGAGGCTTCATTGGGTGCCCTTGTCCATAATAATAGTTTCCAACATCCCCTGAAAAGGAGAAGACCGTTTACTTTATTATTTATTTTGTCCTTTTGAGACAGGGTTTCTCTGTGTACCCCTACCTGTCCCAGAACTCACTCTGTAGACCAAACTGTCTTCAAACTCAGAGATCTGCTTAACTCTGCCAAGTACTGGGATTACACCCCTGGGTTCTCTGGTCTGTTCTGCTGTTTTAAAGATTTTCAGTTATACATGCTTGTGGACATGGATACACCAGTGCAGGCATCTCTGGAGACTGTCAATCTCCTGCGAACTGCCTACTGTGGGTGCTGGGAATGGAACCCTGGGCCTCTGAAAAACACCCAGTGCTCCTAACTGCTGAACCACCTCTCCAGCTCTAAGAGACACAGTTTTAGTAACACAGTTAAACACTCTCCTGGGAGAACCCAGCAAACTCCCAGAACTCTAATGCTCATTTCTTTCTAGTTTCCTCGATTCTTCCCCACTTTGAATAAAAGTAGCACCTGGGGTTCCTACAGAAGCCGGTGTCTGAGAGAGAGCCTACAGCATACACATACACACAGGATAAAATCGACTGGGGAAGAATGGGCAGTGCAGTGACTCGTCTCGCTGCACCTCAAAGGACTTCCCTTCCCACAACGAAAACCACTCACTATTACCTGGAATTAGAACCCACGGCCTACAGATAAAACCACTTTCTTATTGCTTATTTCATCTACAGACCTTGCTTCTAACTGGTTCCTGGCCTTCGTTATGACCAACTGCTTTCCTTAATGCACAATCTCATATGTGCTTTAAAAAAATGTTATGGCTTCTCTTGGCTACGCCATGACTTCAGCAGGCTGGAAGTCAGCATTTGTTCAATCTGCCTTGTGCTTTGTGCTGGGTCGATCTGGGTCAATTTGACACAAACTATGGTCATCTGAGAGGAGGAAACCTCAATTGGGAAAACATGTCCATAAGACTGGGCTATGGATCAGTCTACAGAATATTTTCTTAATTAGTAATTAATGATGAAGGGCCCAGCCCACTGTGGGTGAGGTCACCCCTGAGCTGGGTTCTGTAAGAAGGCAGGCTGAGCAAGCCACGAGGCAAGCCAATAAGCAGCACCCGCCATGGCCTCTGCATCAGCTCCTGCCTTCAGGCTTTTGCCGTTTGAGTTCTTGTCCTGACTTCCTTCAGTGAGTGGATACAACATGGAAATACAAGCCCAATAAACCCTTTCCTCCCCAACTTGCTTTCTGACCATGGTGTTCCATAGCAGAAACAGAAACCCTAACTAAGACACTTCATCTGTGGCTGCCCACCAACCACCACCCTGGTTGTCTGGTTTCATAAGTAAACTGTTGGGAACAGCCTAGCCATAGTTTATACAGCATCTGAGTAGTTAAGTAGCTGCTGAAGAGACCAGCCGACTATATGACAAAATGATGCCTAAAATAACCGGGTATGCTACTCTACACCTGGGAGGCTTAGTGAGGAGACTAGAGGGCTAGCCTGGGATACACGGTAAGATAGTGTTCCAAAACCAGCAGCAGCACTCAGGAGGCAAAGCAAAAAGATCTCCATGAGTTTAAGGCCAACCTGGTCTACATAAAAAGTTCCAGGGGAGGTAGGGCTAGAGAGTGAGACCCTGTATCAAAAAACAAAAACCAAACCCTAAACAACACAGTTTGCACCTGGCCCTTCATGTCACAGAAAATGTCTGCCAGTCCGCGCTGGAGACACCAGATTAACAGCGTCTTACACACGGTATTCACCTTGATCCCACATATCCTCAGTTTGGACAGTTCCTCAAACCTAGTTCTCTCTGAGCCATGTGTGTGACTGAGTAGGCAGTGCCACAGAGCACATGTGCAGGTGAGGGACAGCCTTCAGGAGTGCGTCCTTTCACCTCCCACACAAAGCTCACCAGGCCCTTACAGCAAGTGTTTTACCTGCTCTTTAAAATATTTTTCGAGATCGGACCTTACTCACCATGCAGTCCAGGCTGGTTCAAACTCATTCTCCTGTCTCAGCTCCCTGACTGCTAGGATTGGGCTCATGCTACCACAGCCAGACTGTACTTTTCTCCTGGTGCTGCAAATTACCTCATAGATCCAAGTGACTGAACTTCTCTGAAGGAACTCTCTATGCAGCACCTCGCTCCTCTTGTGTTTACACATCTACATCCATGAGAGCCGAAGGCACAGGCTCTACACTGCTTACACCGTGAGCTCAGTAAGCATCCAAGGATCACACTCAACTCAGAGAAACTAAGTGCCTGCCTAAGGTCACAGCTATCAACTGATCTGGAAGTCAACTCTCTGACTCCAAATCTAGGGCAGAAAATGCACCTTAGCTTCCTGGGTTCCTTCAAGTCTGCATTTATCCTAGAGAGCTCTGTGAGATCAGGAATGGTGGCACACAGGTAGGGGGAAGGGGAGTTCAAGGCCAGTCTGGATCACAGAGAGACGCTGTCTCTACATACAAATGAACATGTAGGTCTCTTTGATCAGAAGCCCAACTCAAATTGGTCCTTTTGTTGTTTTGAGAGAATGTCACTGTGGATCAGGCTGGGCTTGATGTATAGTAATCTGACTCAGTCTCCCAAGTATGGAATTACAGGCTCAACTCACCACTCCCAGTTTAATGGATTTTAATTGGGCTACTTTACCAAAAAAAAAAAAAAAAAAAAAACTTTCAATGAAAAATTCTTTTTGCTGGGCACAGCGGCACAAAGCTTTAATCCAAACACTTGGAAAGCAGAGGCAGGCGGGTTTGTGTGCTTTGGAGGCCAGCTTGGTGAATCCAGGCCAGCAAGAACGACAAACAAAATTCCTTCCACTTAAGACAACTTAACTTTTTCTTCAGTACTGTGGACCAAATAAGAGAAGCATGCACTGTAAATGTTCTTCCTCACTACTGCTCTCCATAGAAACTGCTATTTTAGTTCCCTAGAAAGCCAGGCCATGGTGGCACACAACTTTGATCCCAGTGCTTGGGAGGCAGAGATAAGCAGATCTCTGTGGGTTCAAGACCAGCCTGGTCTACAGAACAAATTTCAGGACTACACAGAGAAACCCTGACTCAGGGGAAAGAAAAGAAGGAAGGAAAGAAGGGAGAGAGGAAGGGAGAGAAGGAGAGGGAGGGAGAAAAGGAGGGAAAGAAAAAATGACTTATTTGCCTACTGGAAAACCTGGCAGGCACAGCCAAATGAGTCCCAACTGGGAAAGATGACTTCTAAGACTGAAGTCTTTTTACTCCCCACCCCCCCCTTCACAACTGCTAAGGTTCTGACCCTCCAAAGTCCTACGTCACGTTCCACGAAAGGAATGTCCTTATAGTCACTGTACTGCATAGGCTAGCCAGAAACTCCAAGATCTTCCTGCCTCTGCTCTCAGAGTACAAGAAAGTTCATCCCTGATGGCTCAAGAACATTCCTGCTTCACCTTGGGGCTTCCCAACGCTTTCCCTACTTCTGCCTTCAAACTTGCCTACCCTTGACACTTCCTTGTCACAGATCCAACTGCAGACGAGCAGACCTGTAGACCTGTATGGACTCTGGCTAACCTGTCCCTCCACAACCACTACAAGCTCCTTTTGGTTATTTTATGTAAAGACTTTTTTTTTTTTTGGTTGTTCAAAACGGGATTTCTGTGTAGTCCTGGCTGTCCTGGAACTCACTCTGTAGACCAAACTTGCTTCAAACTCAAGATACCCAACAGTGGTGGGAGTAATGGGATTAGGGCGTGACACCGCTTGTTTGTAAAGACTCACAAAACAAGACCTCCTCTCTTAGATTGGTGTGCTGGGACACACCTTTAGTGCAGGAGCCCAAGGCAGAGACAGGTGGGTCTCTATTAATTCCAGCCTAGGCAAAATGTCTCAAAAATGAAAAATTTCAAGCTAACACGTCCCCTTCATTTTTCCACTTAATCTGAATCTACCCCAATCTAGCTTCTGCCCGAGTCCCTACCAGCACTTCTCTATTAGCACACACAACTTTAGTCCCTGCAGGGAAACAAGGTAGGTGGATCTCCTCGAGTTCAAGGCCAGCCTGGTCTACAGAACCAGCTCTAGGACAGCCAGAGAAATAATGCCTTGGGAAAAAAGATTTTCCCACTCTTTTGTGTATATGAAGTCTTTCCTGCATGTATGTCTATGCACCACATTCCCGCCTAGCACACGAAGCCTGAAGAGGCCACTGGATTCTTTCCAACCAGAGTTATAAACGGTTGTAAGCCCATGGGTAGGCCCTGGGAATTGAGGACAACACCTCAGTAAGAAGTGCTCCAAACTGCTGAGCCACTCTTCTCATTCAATTTCATGTTTTAATTATGTGTGTTGTGTGTCTGTGGTAGGTATGTACACACGAGTGCAGGTGGCCGTGGAAGCCAGAAGAGGGCGCTGAATCCCTGTAGCTGGAATTACAGGCATCTGTGAGTCACCAAAATGGAGGCTAGTATCTGAACTCTGACCTCTACCAGAACAGTATGCACTACCAATTGCTGAACCACCTCTCAAGGCCCTCCTTTCTCCAGTCATCAAATACTTATTGCTAGTCTACTGTTAAAGAGGAAGGGAACCTCTGTCGGGAGGTAGTAGTAGCCTTTAATCCCAGCACTTGGGAGGCAGAGGAAGGAGGATCTCTGTGAGTTCAAGAACAATCTGAACGGGGTTGGGGATTTGGCTCAGTGGTAGAGCACTTGCCCAGCAACTGAAAGGCCCTGGGTTCGGTCCCCAGCTCCGGGGGAAAAAAAAAAAAAAAGAAAAAGAAAAAGAAAAAAAAAAGAAAAAAAAACAATCTGACACTCTACAGCACTAGTTTCAGGACAACCAAGGCTATGCAGAGAAAGCCCGTCTCAAGGAAAAAAAGAAGAGAGAGAAAGGGAGGAGAAATTATGTAATTCTAATATAATCTCAAAAAAACATTTTATGCCTATTACCCACTACCCAGCATTTTAAGAAGTAGGGATACAGAGACTTTTCTCCAAGAAATGTATTATCGACAAGAAACAAAAAAGTAACTAAACAAAAAACGCGGCTGATGGGCACTGTGGTGCACCCCTTTAATACCAGCACTCAGAAGACAGAAGACAGGGGATCCCTTTGGAGGCCAGCCTGGTCTACAAAAGCTACAAAGTCCAGGACAGCCAGGGCTGTTATAGACAAGCCCTGCCTTGAAAACAAAACAACAAAAGAGAAACAAGAAGAAGCCAGGCTTGGTGGCCGGTCAGCCCGCAGCACCGGGCAAGACTGAAACAGGAATGTAGCTAACAGTTGGAAGACAGAATGGCGATGAGCAATCAAGGCCACTGAACCTTTTTAGTCCACTTCTTTAGAATTAAAACAAGCCAGGGTATCGGCACAGGCCTTTAATTCTAGCAATCGGAAGGCAGAGTGGGATGAATCTCTCCCAGTGGGAGGCAACCCTGATCTACAAAGTGAGTCCCAGGCTAGCCAGGGTTACACAGAGACCATTTCCAAATTAAAAAAAAAAAAGGGGGGGGTAATTTCAACATAGATCTTCACCCTCTACAGCTGTAGTTGTCACACCCTTTTTCTAAACTGACTAAAATTACTATCGGAATTACTTTTCACTGACAATTATCAAAAATATCTGTCTTTTACATTTCAGACCTAAATGGCCAACCACCTACTGGATGGTTGCCTAGATGTCCCCTAAACAACTCAACAGTTATTCCTAAAACACAAACACAAACGCTGGACGAAGTGGTGTAAGCCTGGACTCAGCGTTCAGGAAGCTGAGTCTTAAATTCAAGACCAGTGTGAGCTACACTCTAAGAACCTATCTCAGATAAAGGCGCTGTCCCCCCCACCCCCACCTTGCTGTTAGCTCGACTTCCCAGGACCCGGTTTGAAACTCTAGTTCTTGGGGTCCTAAGCACTGACACACACCTGCTCCTCCAAGGGTGGGCTGAGGCTCCTACTCTGTGTTCCCCTACACTCAACACTGCCTTGTCCCAGCACTAACACCGAAAGGTACCTGTGACATTGTCTAGCTCCCCCTTCAGACGGGAACTCAAGACAGGAAATGTGCCTCGATGAGCCCTCTAGCCCCAACAGAAACACTACCCAGGACAGAGTAAGATACCACATATTGGTTCAATGAAAAGTCGGTTTAACAAGTTGCACCTTTCTCCCTGCATCCCCGGGGAGCCCCATTTCCCAACCAGCAACTGCAGGCCCTACTCCTAGACTTGGGGGGATGAGGTGGGGGAGGGGTGGCCAGACCTGCAGAACTCACCCAAAAAAAAAAAAAAAAAAAATTACAGGGAAAGACCTTTGTATTCTCAGCAGGAAAAGGTACCCTAGTAAACCGTCTCCATCATATTCCGATGCCCGCCGCCAGGCTTAGCCTTCCCTCCAGGAGTCCCTCTCCAACTTCGCGTCGGATTCCCTGAGAATCTCCGCCACCGAGATTACCGCAGGCTACCCCTTCCACGACCCCCGCCTCATCTCGGCCTCAGCCTCGACTTCCTCTCTTCAACCTCCCCTTTCAGCCTCGACTTTTCCTCAACCTCCCGCTTCAACCTCGACCTCCTCCCAGCCTTCTCCCCCCAGCCTTTCCCCAACGCCCGGCCCCAGCCGCGAAGCCGCCGCTCACCGTCGTAGTAGTAACAGACTTTCCTCTTGGTGCCCTGAGTCTGCGCCATCTTGCTCGCCGCCCGGACCTCCCGTCAGTCTGTCCGCCCGCCCGCCCGCGGCTCCTCTAGGCGTCCGACCCGGGGGAGGGGCCAGTCTCATAGCCCCGCCCACCCTTAGGACTCACCTATAGCCACACAGCCCGGGCCCCACTCTAACCAATCATCACGTGCGGGGCCGGGCCCGGAACTCGGCGGGGGGCAAGGGCAGCTTAGAGAAGCCACCGCGGGCCCCCTGGGCCTGTACCAAAGTCCGGCGCGGAGGGGTGGGGGAGTCCGGGGGCCATACCATCAAGTCCCGGGGGAGGGAGTCTGCTCCGTAAACTCTGCAGCGGGCTTCACAGTTGGGAGCGTGTGCAAAGATCAGAGGCCAACTTTCTCGTTTTACCGAGAATATGCCGAGGCTTCCCGGGGAAAGATGCTTGCGCAAGGTCAGGCAGCTAAAAGACTAGGTTTGGTCTGGATTAGAACTCGAGAGAGAGAAATGAATGACAAGGAACAGAAAGAAAATATCCAAAGGCCTACTGTAGTGGGGCAAGACCTTTCGTGTTCACAAGTTCTGATGGACTTTCTTTAATGTCAAAGCTCCTTTTCAGTTGGGCGTGGTTGCCATGTCCTTGATCCCAGCATTCAGGAGGCAGAGTCAGGAAGGTCTCTGTAGATTGAGGCCAGCTTGCTCTCCATCGCGAAAGCCTCTCTCAAAAATATAACAAAACAATTTTACAGGTAAAGTTGAAGAACTTCAGGTCTTTGGGAGCTATTCAATGTTACAAATTAAATTCCATTTCCAATTGTACACACTTTAAAAAAAAAAAAAGACAAAACCCTATATGCCCCAGCATGGTGACAAAGTAGCAGGACTTGATTCTTTGTTTTTTGTTTTTTTTTTTTTGGGGAGGTTCTTTTCTTTCTTTCTTTCTTTTTTTTTTTTTTTTTTTTCCGGAGCTGGGGACCAAACCCAGGGCCTTGAGCTTGCTAGGCAAGCGCTCTACCACCGAGCTAAATCCCCAACCCCTAATGCTTTGTTTTTAATTTACTAGAAAGAGTGCTCCTATGTAATGGCACTCATGAGGGGTGGGTGGGGGCGGGGCGGGCCTGAGATGCCAATCAGAGGACAACATTCAAGAGACAGGAGTTGGTTCTCTCCTTTCACTAATTTAGGTCCCGGGGATTGAACTGAACTCATGGTCAGGCATGGTGACAAGCACTTTTATGCACTGAACCATCTCACCTAACCAGAACTTAGTTTTTGTAAACTGAAAGTCTATGATTTGGGTTTTTTGTTTGTTTGTTTGTTTGTTTGTTCGTTTGTTTTTTGTTTTTAGAGACAGGGTTTCTTTCTGTAGCCCTGAGTGTTTTGCAATTCACTCTGTAGATCAGGCTTCCCCACTCCCCCACCCCCAAGCCAAGCCAGCAAAATTTCTTAACCTTCCTATTACTGACATCCTGACTGTCTTCAGCCTTGTGGATGTTAATTGGCATGCCTGGCCTTCTTAGATGCCAGTGGCAACACCCTACACACACCCATACTGTGACACCCAAAATTGTCCTTAGACATTGACAAATGTCTGGGAGTGTCAAGATGGCAGGAAACCGTCCTCTCCCATGCTCCTACAGAACCACCACACCAGATCCTGAATCCATCAATCTTCAAGCAGTCATTACTGGTCAACCAAAGGCTCTGCGCTGGGCTTTTTTTTTTTTTTTTTTTTAAAACAAAGCTGGGGTTGGGGGGGATTTAGCTCAGTGGGGGGTTGGGGATTTAGCTCAGTGGTAGAGCGCTTGCCTAGGAAGCGCAAGGCCCTCGGTTCAGTCCCCAGCTCCGAGAAAAAAAAAACAAAAAAAAAAAAAAAAAACCACAGCAGCTGGACAGACATAGTGGCACACGAGTTTATACCATCGCTGGGCTGTGGATCTCTGTGATGGCTTCCCTGCTGGCTTTAGGTGGGTCTACTTAGCGTTTCTTGGACTCCTTTTCCATCTTTGCAGACTAGAGAGACGACGACCCCAAAGTTTACCAGCTCCATGGCTGCCCACAGTACCTACTACGGGAATGAAATCATAGGCATCGAAGCACTTTGTAAGATGTAGAAAGGTTTACAACCTTACATGCCCACAGAGGCCAGGCAGGCGGCAGAAATGAATCAGTTTATACTCTTATGGCTCAGATATTGTCTGTTTGCTCATTTTAAAACTTGGAGCTTTTAACATCCTTACAGGAATATATGGCCGCTCCCTTCTCTTATCAAACACACTGCCATTTCGAAGTTTTATGTTTTAAATTCAGATTGTTGTTGTTTTTTTTTTTTTTAAACTTTGGTTTTAATTTTCTTTCTTCGTTTCCTCTTTAACCTGAGAACAGCGGAACCAGGGTTGGTGATGAAAAACACTTGACTTAGGTAGTGGATGGAAGAACCCTGGCAGGGACAGAAAATTCATGTCTCGGGGTTGGGGATTTAGCTCAGTGGTAGAGCGCTTGCCTAGGAAGCGCTAGGCCCTGGGTTCGATCCCCAGCTCCGAAAAAAGGAACCAAAAAAATAAAATAAAATAAAATAAAGGTGAAAATACTGAGTCCTGAAGGGCATGTCTGTGATCCCCTCACTCAGGACCCTAATATAGGAAAGTCACGGGTTCAGGTGAACTAAGGCCACAAAGCAAGAGCCTGTTTAAAAAAAAAAAAAAAAAAAAAAAAAAAAAAAGGTTTTTAGCTTTTAGTAGCGCTTGCCTAGCGAGGGCAAGGCCCTGGGTTCGGTCCCCAAAAAAAAAAAAAAAAAAAAAAATAAAATAAATAAAAAAAAAAATCGGGTTGGGGATTTAGCTCAGTGGTAGAGCCCTTGCCTAGCTCAAAAAAAAAAAAAAAAAAAAAAAAAAAAAAAATCCTTCCTGGATGAGAGGTGTCCCTATTGTCGAAAAATGGTGGAGTGTTTGCTGAGCACACATGCGGATCTAAGGTTCTCTATCCTTAG
Source organism: Rattus rattus (assembly GCF_011064425.1). Taxonomy (NCBI): domain Eukaryota; kingdom Metazoa; phylum Chordata; class Mammalia; order Rodentia; family Muridae; genus Rattus; species Rattus rattus. Next base: position 28,606,992 of record NC_046154.1, on the reverse strand, counting down.
CACAAAAATCTCTGCCACTTTAGTGACATGCTTGCAATTGTAACTCTTGGGCCAGCATCATGGATTAGTGGGGAAAAGATCACCTCTCTCCAAGCCAGATGATCTACATTTGATCCCCAGCGGCCACAAGGTAGGATTAAAGAAACTGTTGAAAGTTGTGGCACACACACTAATAAAAACATAAAATGTAATAAAAAAAAAACATGACCAGGGGTTGGGGATTTAGCTCAGTGGTAGAGTGCTTGCCTAGGAAGCACAAGGCCCTGGGTTCGGTCCTCAGCTCCAAAAAAAAAAAAAAAAAAAAAAACATGACCATCTTTCAATTTTCCCTCAGTATATAATATGTCTTTCCATATGTTCTCTTATTAAATGTAAGCACAGCATGGTATCAAAGGGTGTGAGTGTACGCATGTGTGTTTAAGTGTGCATGTACTGTGTTTGTGTGCATGTGAATGTGAGTGTACGTGTGTGTGTGTGGGTCTGCATATGTGTGAGTGTGTATGTGTGCGTGTGTTAGTTTTTAGACACAGCATCATAATTCATGTAACTAACTGAGGATGGCCTTGAACTCGCTCACCTTCAGCCTCCACTCCCCAGTAGATTATGATGTGCCACCTCATGGGATCACACAGGCTTACCAGCCCATTTGGCCTTTTTTTTTTTTTTTTTTTTTTTTTTTTTTCGAGCTGGGGACCAACCAGGGCCTTTGCGCTGCTGGGCAAGCGCCTACCACTGAGCCAAATCCCAACCCTGCCTTTTTTTTTTTTAAAGGCACAGAATCTTTTTTTTTTTTTTTAAGGTTTATTTATTATATGTAAGTACATTATAACTGTCTTCAGACACACCAGAAGAGGGCATCAGATCCCATTACAGGTGGTTGTGAGCCACCATGTGGTTGCTGGGATTTGAACTCAGGACCTCTGGAAGAGCAGTCAGTGCTCTTAACCACTGACTCATCTCTCCAGCCCCCATTTGGCCTTTTTGAGAATTTTATCTACCATCAAATCTAGAGCCTCAAATGTGCCTGGAACCGTAGCTGTCAATACTACATTGAAACATTTTGGAAGTTAGCCAAGTCCTATCTAAGGTTCAAGGCCAGCCCAGACTACACACTGAGACTCTGTGTCAAACAACCAAACAACAAACAAACACACACATCGAAAGGGGCAGGCAAGATGCCTTAGCAGTTAGGAGAGATTACTGCTCTGCCAGAGGCTCTCAGTCTGGTTCCCAGCAGTTGAATCAACTATACCTACATAGGACTGACGTAAAGAAGTTCATGCAGGCACACATGCATGCACATGGTAAATAAATCTTTAAAAGTATAGTCAAGTGGTCTGGAGAGATGGCTCAGTGGTTAAGAGCACTGACTGTTCTTCCAGAGGTCCTGAGTTCAAATCCCAGCAACCACATAGTGGCTCACAACCATCTGTAATGAGATCTGATGCCCTCTTCACCTGTCTGAAGACAGCGACAGTGTACTTATATAATAAATAAATAGGGGGTTGGGGATTTAGCTCAGTGGTAGAGCGCTTGCCTAGTAAGCGCAAGGCCCTGGGTTCAGTCCCCAGCTCCGAAAAAAAGAAAAAAAATTAAATAAATAAAAATAAATAAATAAATAAATAGAAAAAAAAGTATAGTCAAATGTCGCTCTTGACTGAGTTTTGATTTTGATATCCTAGGATGCTCTAGAATTCACCATGTGACCAACCATGGCTTCAAACTCTTGTTGATCCTCCTGCCTCGGCCTTGGAATACTGGGCTTACAGGTATGAGACACCACACCCGGCTTAAATATGATTCTTCAGATGAGTATCTGTAAAAAGAAAAAAAAAAAAGCGATGTATAAAAGGGAGGTAACTCACTCACACCGTTTAGGACTTGTGAAGTAAAGTTGGATAAGAGGGGTAAAGTACACTGGCCTCGACCAGTAAAACAGGCTTAGTTGGGAAAAGTACTTGCTCTTAAATTTGCTGGTATGAGTTTGCTGCCCAAGACCCACAAAAGACAGAGCTAACTCTCTAACATTCTCTGACTCTGAGGGTATGGAGTCATGCACCAAGACTCTACCATCACATGTCGGTTCACACACACACACACACACACACACACACACACACACACACTGCCATCAGACTTCCACTCATCCTGACTTTCACACCAATTCAGGGTGGCCCGGTTTCCGTCTCGGTCTCCATTTGTTTGTTTTTCGGGTGAAATGTCCTTTAGGAGTGTTGGACACACCTGACTCAGGGAAATTAGGATAAGAGATCTGGCAGGAGTCAACAGAACGAAGGAAATTCCTTACACTCACAAATGTTAAAGGTAAGGAATGCCTGGCTTTAGAAGGAAGGGTATCTCTGAGCTTGGACTAGTAGAAGTGCTACATAGAATATAAAGCCATAATGTAGGGGGAAAAATCCTGTTGTGGCATCCTACCTTGGGGCTGCTACATGCTAGGAGCATCTTAGGGAAAGTTCTAGATAGGACATAAGTAACCCATGGCTGATCTTTTCTGCAGGGGCAATAGTTATGGTCTAATTGCCTAGCCTTTTGACACACATAAACTCTCTTTTTTTTTTTTTTTTTTTTTTTTTCTTTTTTTTTTCAGAGTTGGGGACCGAACCCAGGGCCTTGCGCTTTCTTTTTTTTTTTTAAGATTTATTTATTTATTATATATGAGTACACTGCAGCTGTCTTCAGACACACCAGAAGAGGGCATCAGACCCCATTACAGATGGTTGTGAGCCACTATGTGGTGGCTGGGATTTGAACTCAGGACCTCTGGAAGAGCAGTCAGTGTTTTTAACTGCTGAGCCGTCTCTGCAGCTTCTCTCTTTCTCTCTCTCTCTCTCTCTCACACACACACACACACACACACACACACACACACCCCACATTTTTTAAAAATGAAATGGTAGTTTACAGCTATGGCTCAGCTGTTAGGAGCATGGCTGCTCTCACGGAAGACCATTCCCAGCATCTCCATGGTGGCACACAACCACCCCTCACTCCATTTCTGACATCCGATTCTGAATTCTGACCTCTGAGGGCACTAGACATGCACATGGTATGCAGACATATTTGCAGGCAAAACGTTTACAGACATAAAAATAAATCCACAAAGAGAGTTAACCCTTATCTCAAGCGCTGTCTTTGTCTGGTCCACAAACTGTTTCTCTGTATAGATTTTTTTTTTTCTCCGCTGGTGTCTGAGACACGGCTTTTCCATGTAATCTTGGCTGTCCTAAAACTTGTGCTGCAGACCAGGATGGCGTCAAACTTAAAAATCTCCCCCTCTGCCTCCTGTGCTGGAGGTGTGCCCCACCACTGCCTGACGGGCTTGTTGTTGTTGTTGTTGTTTTGTTTTTGTTTTTGTCGCTGACACCGAAGAATGCTACTAATAAGCTAAAAAGTTATGATTATAAAACTCATGCTCTGGGGGTTGGGGATTTAGCTCAGTGGTAGAGCGCTTGCCTAGGAAGCGCAAGGCCCTGGGTTCGGTCCCCAGCTCCGAAAAAAAGAATCAAAAAAAAAAAACAAACAAAAAAAAAAACTCATGCTCTGTTATCTCAATGTTCCGAAATCCTCCCGTTCCTTACCCATCGACCCCCCTCCCTTACCTTACTCAGGACCAATCAGCTTAAAGGTTAGCTGATAAGACTTTGCCTAGGAAACCGTTTCTCCTTGCCCTTTAAACTTTTGAACCTGGTTTTTTCCTATAAAAAGTCTACTCTGAGAGCAGACTAGTGTCACAATTATGTTTTTCCCTCTTGAGGACCTGGACATCCAGTATTATGGTACGCACTCAATAAACTATTCTTGTTTAACTCCGGTGGTGTGCATGGTTTGTGTAGGGACTCCCCAGACTCCGGCACTCATCTCTCCGGGGGGATTGACTCCCAACCACCAGGGCTTCACACCATATTTTACATGGTAATGGTGCTTCCCTTGTTCAGTGGAGACACACTTGATTACAGGAGAAACAGCCTGTAGCGATCACAGCAGGAGAACCTAGGGCGGGTGGTCCACCAGCAACCCCAGTCTCTCTCATCCGACCCTCCCCACTATCTGCCACAAAGAAATGAAGAGTGCGGTAGAAAAATGTACAACCTTAATTGAACAGACTTTTATTGAGCTCCTGGTGTGTGGTACCACCAAGGCACAGCACACAGAGACATTAGATTGGATGGCAGCCCACAAGGAGGGCCTTCCTGGAGGCCCCCAGAAAGGCAGTGGTAGACAGAGACACGCAGCAATCACAAGCCTTCTCCTCTCTGTGGTTTCAGAAAAGGGAATGGTTCAGGAAGAGACACCTTAGGTGGTCTCCAAGACTTAGACTCACATGTTCCATGGGTATAAGACACATGTGTAGAACCCACATAACTACGGATGTGTGTACGAGACAAAAACGGCTATGTATGGCACACGCACAGGCTTCATGTGCCGAGTCGGAGTCCATGTGTGCACAGGCCGCATGGATAGGGCACAAGAACTCCAGAGGGATCGGGGAGGATCTTGGGACCGCAAGGCCTCAAGGCTGGGGCTGGTACTGGCCCTCTGTGGCTGTGAAGAAGTCATCCAGAACGCTCCGAAGGTAGTCAAACGTGGGCCTGTCCTCTGGGCGCTCCTTCCAGCACAGCATCATGAGGTGGTACAACTCTTCCGGGCAGTTGTCAGGTCGCACCATTCGGTAGCCTTTCTCCAGGTTCTGAATGACTTCAGGGTTGGTCATTCCTGGAAGGCAGACGGAAGAAGGAACCTCAGCCTCTAAGCTTTGGAAACCTAAGAGCAAAGCTAATGCTAAACTGGATTTTTCTCTTTTCTTTCTTTTTCTCTCTCTCTCTCTCTTTTTAATTGTTGTTGTTGTTTGTTTGTTTTTGAGACAGGGTTTCTCTGTGTAGCTCTGGCTATCTTGGAACTCACTCTGTAGACCAGGCTGGCCTTGAACTTATAGAGACCCACCTGCCTCAGCCTCCCAAGTGCTAGGATTAAAGATATGTACCACCACAGCTGGCTTGCTGGCTCTGTCTATCTGTCTGTCTGCTTGCTTGTCTATCTATCTATCATCTACTTCTGTAGTACTTGGAATTGAACACAGGACCTCACACACATTAGATGGGCACTCTATCATTGAGCTACAATCCCAGCCTACAGTTTGGATGTTGAATGTCTCCCCACATGTTGTAAGCCTGGCCCCAACTCATGGCATTAGTGGGAGATTGTAGAACCTTTAAGAAATGGGATCCAACGGGCTAGAGAGATGGCTCAGCGGTTAAGAGCACTGACTGCTCTTCCAGAGGTCCTAAGTTCAAATCCCAGCAACCACATGGTGGCTCACAACCATCTGTAATGGGATCAGATGCCCTCTTCTGGTGTGTCTGAAGACAGTGTTCTCATATACATAAAATAAGTAAATCTGAAGAAAGAAAAAAAGAGAGAGAGAAAGAAAGAAAGAAGGAAAGAAAGAAAGAAGTCTAATGAGAGTAGTAGCATTATACTCAGAGGTAAAGAATCTTTGTGAGTTTGAGGCCAGCCTAGTCTATAGAGTTCTAAGACAGCCAGAGTTACACAGAGAAACACTGTCTCAAGAAATCAAAAACAACAATAAAAAAAAAATTTGCCTGCCTCTGCCTCCCAAATTAATTCTGGGATTAAAGAATGTACGAGGGGCTGGAGAGATGGCTCAATGATTAAGAGCACTGACTGCTCTTCTAGAGGTCCTGAGTTCAATTCCCAGCAACCACATGGTGGCTCACAACCACCATCTGTAACGGGCTCACAACCATCTGTAATGGGGTTTGATGCCCTTTCTTGTGTGTCTGAAGACAGCTACAGTGTACTCACATACACAAAATAAATAATAATAATAAAAAAGAAGGTCCTCTTAAAAAATAAAATAAATAAAATATATTACATTTACTTGTTATTAATTTCCTGTAGGATGTAAGGGAGCCTACACATGAGCCAAAGCACATATATGGAGGTCAGAGAACCTCCACATAATTATTATTTTATTTTAATTAATATTTACTATTATTAATTAATTATAATTAATTATTTTATTTCATTGGGGGGAGGGTTGAAACAGGGTTTCTTTGTGCATCCCTGGCTGTCCTGGAACTCTGTAAAGCAGGTTGGCTTTAACCTCAGAGATTCACCTGCCTCTGCCTCCTGAGTGCTGGGATTAAGGTGAGTGCCGCCATCTTCAGCTTAAAACTTTATGTCTATGTATATGAGTGTGTTTTACATGTACACATATCACACCTGTGCAGTGCCCAAGGAGGCCAGAAGGGGGCGCTGAATTCCTTGGAACTGGAATTACAGACGGCTGTAATCTGTTCTATGGGTGCTGAGACCTGAACCTAGGTCCTCTGGAAGAGCAGCCAGTGCTCTTAGCTCCCGAGCCATCTCTCCAGTCTCTCCCAAACCCCTCAGATAAAAACTTTTTTAAGTGTGGGATCTCAGCCAGGCCACGGTGCCTTTAATCCCAACACTCAGGAGGTAGAAGCAGAGGAAACCAGATCCCCTGGTCTACAAAGTGACTTCCAAGACAGCCGAGGTCTATGCAGAGAAACCCTGTCTCCAAAAATATAAATAAATAAATAAATAAATAAGTGCATGCGTGAGTGAGTGAGTGAATGAATGAATGAATGAATGATTGATTGAAACGTGGGTTCTCTTCTTCTACCTTTACATGAATACCGGGGAGTGAACTTGGGATATCAGGCTTGCTCAGCACATGCTTTTAACCTCTGGGCCATCTGGGTCCTCTCAGGAGTCTTTGATGTGTTTTCATTTTCAGTTATAGAATGCTGACCAGCGCAGGTGAGGTTCCGAACCAGGAGCTACCGTTCCAAACCGATGCCAAGATTCATTAAGGTCAAGCACACTAGCATTTCCTGCTGAGTGTCAGGCCCACACCTATGTGCCAATGACAGTCACACTCCACAACACACATGCCAGCGGCGAGACCCTGACTGAGTCACCCCTCGCTTCCTCTTCTAGAATACAGAGTAGTCCTCGTTCCTCCTCACGGAGTTATGGCGGGGACTGAACGAGCCAGTACACATAAGATGTGCCTGACTAGGAGGCGTGCTTTTATAAGGTATACCTGAGATCGTTCTAACTTGACGACAGTGATAGGTACTCGGGGATGAGAGCTCATGGACAGAGCAGTGAGGAGGCATCTCGAGCTTTTGGGACTAGGCCCAGGAGGTGAATACTAGGCTGTGAGATAGGACAAGCCCAGAGCTGGGAAATCTTTTAGCCTCTAACTGTTAGAGGAGTCTAACCTGATTCAAAGTGTCTTTACACTCCTGGGATCAATTTCAGCACCTGTTGCCCTGGGCCTGTGGGAAGTTTCTGCTAATCTGACCTCTGAACTAGAGGCTTATTTTTTTCTGTGGCATTTTCTTTCCGCAAAGGTTATCAAATTCCTTCTAGAAAAATCCCACCTATAGGCTTAGAGGTATGGTTCGGTGGTAGCACTGACCATGCATGCACAGGGCCTGGGTTTGATGCCCAGGTACACAGGCCCATGCCTGTAATACAATCACCTCCTCGTGAGGTAGAAGCAGGAATATCGGGAGCTCAGGGAGCATCTCAGACTCAGAGAGTTAGAGGCCAGCCTGGGCTACGTACAACATTGTCTCCAAAACGTAATGGCTAAAAAATAAACATTCAATAAAATCCCACCCATTGTGGGTGAACATGGGGTAAGGACCTTTTCTAGGAGAAGGAGGGGTCTATGTGGTCTCTTTAGCTGTTAAGTCTCCGTAGGAAAGGACCAGTGCTTACTGAGCAGCTCCCATGGGTCAGAGTGATTCCCAAAATCCATTGTTTTACACAGGGGGAAACTGAGGCTCAGAGGGTAACATAACTTACCCAGAGTGATGACTAGTGATGGCTTAGTGTGCCCTAAGCACTATTCTGACCTCATATTTAAGAAACCAGAGGTCAAGCAGTGGTGGCACACTTCAATCCCAGCATTTTGGAGGCAGAGACAAATGGATCTCTAAGTTTTGAGGCCAGCCTGGTCTACATAGTGAGTTCCTGGACAGCCAGGGCCACACAGAGAAACCCTGTCTCTGTCTCTGTCTCTGTCTCTGTCTCTGTCTCTGTCTCTCTCTCTCTCTCTCTCTCTCTCTCTCTCTCTCACTCACACACACACACACAGAGACAGAGAGAGAGAGAGAGAGACTGAGAGACAGAGACACAGAGACAGAGAGAGACAGAGACACAGAGAGACACAGAGAGACAGAGAGAAAGGTTTTACCTTCTGTGCCAGTCTACTTCTGGCATACTAGATGGCCACAATTAAGCAAGGGAGAGCTGGAGTTTTTTAGAGGTGTGGGGACTCAGAGGCAGAGACAGGATCCAGCTAGGAAATGAAGCATCTAACAGAGGATTTCAAAGTCACAAGCCCAAGTGAATGGAAGAGAAGCAACTCGCAGTATCAGAGTCTGAGCCTGGGTAGAAGAGAGCGGGAAGGTATGGATTTGCTCCCCTTCCTCGTAGACTTGGAGTTGCTTCTCTTAATGCTCACCTGGGTAAGGGATCCGGCCATGGGTGACGATCTCTGTCAGCAGGATCCCGAAGGACCACACATCTGACTTGATGGTGAAGGTTCCATAGTTAATGGCTTCTGGTGCTGTCCACTTAATGGGAAACTTGGCCCCTAGAGGGAAGTGAAGTTAGTTCACCTGTGTGTGCTCGCTCTCCTGCAGGTCAGGTCGTGAACCTCCTCTCTGTCCCACACCTACCCTCCCGGGCCGTGTATTCATTGTCCTCAATGAGACGTGCCAGGCCAAAGTCTGCAATTTTGCAGCTCAGCGTGTCAGACACCAGGATGTTGGCAGCCCGCAGGTCACGATGGATGTAATTCTGCTCTTCGATGAACGCCATGCCCTCTGCAATCTGCAGGCCAGGAATAGGTCACCAGTGTTTATCTCACTGACCTGTAGCCGCACAGGTCACGCCCTTTGCCGGTCTCCTTACCTGGGCTGCCATGTCCAAAAGTTTGTTGACGTTCAACTTGATGCCCGAGGGAGTCTTGAGGAAGTCTACTAGGCTCCCTGTGAGCAAAAGGGAGAGTCGTTGACTTAAATTGCCCGGGGGGAAGCCCCTAGACCCTTCCAGCTCCACGTAGGTTCTGGAAGCAGTGCCTGACCTCGGCAAGGAAGCTCACTCTGACTGAGAAGAGAGTGTGTGCTTGGGGGTCTGAGGGGGGTGCTGTGAGGAAGGTGGGGACACTTAGCATATGGGATGGCCTTTCAGAGGAGGGCTAGGATGGGCAGAGGATCCAGAGGCTTCTTTCACTGGTTAAGGCAGAGCCCCATCTCTGCAGCAGCCAAAGCCCGCATGATTCATGGCTGTCTTCTTCCCAAAGGCCTGTCTTTCTCTACCACAGACTATTGTTGGATTCTTCACACAGAGTGCTAGACTCTTTCTTCCAAATCCCTTTGCTTCATCTCTTGTCTTCTAGAAATTTTCTTCTTTTCCTTTCCTGTCCGGCTGGATCACTCTTCTACACTATTCCTACCAGCCCTCATAAATTCTTCACCTAATCAGCAGGGCAATTGCGGCACACAATTTGAATCCCAGTACTAGGGAGGCAGAGGTAGGCAGATCTCTGATTTTGGGACCAGGAAAGCCAGGGCTACACAGAGAAACCCTATCTCAAAAAACCAAAAACAACAACAAAAAGAGGCCAGGGAGCGGTGATGCACAGCTTTAATCCCTGAGGGACACAGAGGCAGACGGATCTCTGTGAGTTCAAAGCCAGCCTGGTCTACAGAGAGAGTTCCAGAACAGCAAAGGCTACACAGAGAAATTCTGTGTTTAAAAAAAAAAAAAGCCTTGTGGTAGTGGCCTTTATTCCATGCATGGGGGAGGCAGAGGACACAGGGAAACCCTGTCTTGAAAAACCAAACCAAAAAAGAAAGAACGAAATGAAATGAAATATCTTCACTATCTACATTCCTAGGGTATTTGGGAACATCCCTAAGTCACAAACTGCTTTTCTCAGTGTCCATTATCAAAATCAGGTTTCAGCTGGTTACGACACCATACACCTTTAATCCCAGCACTCAGGAGACAGAGGCAGGCAGAGCTCTGACTCCAGGGCCAGCCTGGTCTACAGAGTGAGTTCCAGGACAGTCAGGGCTACCCAGAGAGACCCTGTCTTAAAAAGAAAAAAAAACTACCAATAAGAAAACCTATTTGCCATTTCTAGGAATCATTAGCCAATGAACAGTTTGTTTCCCTTTCTGAAAGGTGGACAGATTTTGCACTCTAAACATTGTAAACCACATCAAAACAAGGCTGGACAGGAACTGTTCCCCTCAATCCCCATAGCAACCATGGAGAAGTTTCTCTTCTCTTAGCACCACTATGTTTTAATTACATGTATTATATTCATACATAATGAATGGCACACGTATGTGCCATTGCACACGTATGTACAGTTGTCCTCTACAACTTTCAAGAGTCAGCTCTTTCCTCTATCATGTGGATTCCACGCATTGAACTCCTGTTTGTCAGGCTTGACAGCAAGCACCTTTATCTGACGAGCCATCTTGCTGGCCCTAAACCCACTATTTTACAGATTAAAAAGAAGTATTTGTAGCAGAAAGCAATGATGTGATCAGCCCAAAGCCATACAAGATTATAAAGCCTCAACTCTATCCGGGCAGTCAGACTCTTGGATCCTTCACAAACATACCACATGTTGGGGCTAGAAGGTGGCTCAGCGTTTGAGAGCACTGGCTGTCCTTCCAGAGGACCTGGGTTTTATCCCCAGTGGCTCACCACTGTCTGTAACTCCAGGGTATCCCACACCCTTTTCTGGTCTCTTCAGGCACCAGGCATCGCACACTATTTCTTGGGTCAAGCATTCTGGGATCCAGGTGGGCATTGGCAGAAGGCAACAGAAACTGCAGATCAGGGACTATCAGAATTAGAACTGATAGATCAGAGGCCTAGGGGCCCAGGAAAGCGTCCTTAGAAACCCTCAGTGGCAGGCCAGAGGAAAAAGCACATTCCTAGCCTGGGTGCAAAAGGCAGTGAGGCCACAATAGCGCCCTCAAGCGGCTGGACATGGAAGCATACCCACCGTTCTCCATGTATTCTGTGATAATGTAGATGGGCTCCTGGGTGACCACTGCATAAAGCCGGACGAGCCGCGGGTGCTGCAGCTGCTTCATGAGGTTAGCCTCTGCCAGGAAGGCATCAGGAGACATACTCCCTTGCTTCAGACTTTTCACTGCCACCTTCGTGTGTCCATTGTAGTATCCTGGGAGACAGGATACGGGAAGAGGAGTTACAGAGGTCAAGATCCTGACGAACCAGGCAGCCGCCCTGAATAGGCCAGTGTGAGAGGAAGCTCACACTTCCTCCCCTCTTTCCAATCAGTACAGAGAGCCACACTCACCCATCCACACTTCCCCGAACTGGCCAGCTCCCAGCCGCTCAACCAACTTCAATGTCTCTCTGGGAACTTCCCATTCGTCCTCCCACCATGGTTTCTGGGGCTTCTGGGTCTGGCAAGGACGGCTCAATTTTGTGCACAGCCCATCAGAGGCGTCTGCATGGACAAAGGAGAAGGGTAAGGCGGTCACTAGAGACCTTGGATGCTCCCTTCAGCTCCTACCTCTCTCCACTTTCTTCGTAGGGATAACAGACTGACATGGGAGGGGAGACGTGTGGATCATCCAACATTAGCCTGCAGGGTCCAGGGTCAGGTACTATACCCCTCATCCATTGAAGGGGAAAGAAAGATGCTTGGAGGGTCTCTAAGAAGGACTGGGGGTAGATAGGCTGCTAGGAAGGGCACAGGTGAACGCATTCCGCCAGAGCTCACTGGTGTAATGGCGGACCAGATCGTGTAGTCCGGGAAAAGTGATACGAGGGGAGATGTAGAAGCCACCGTTGTCTAGGTTACGGATCTTGTAATGTTTCACCACTTCTCCCTGGTTCTGGTCGAAGTCTCTGACTGACAGTGAAAAGGATCCTGAAGAAAGATTGGAGAGGGTAGGAGGAAAGAGAAGATTAGTTGAAAAGGGAAAAGAAAAAGAGGCAGATTGCCTTCCATAAATCAGGTGGCCACCGCACCCGTTTCCTCCAGCTCTCCACCCCCGCCCACCTCCTCGCCCGCAGGCGTCCGCCCTCACCTCACAGCCCCGCCCACACCGAGGCTCCGCCCACCAGGCTCTCTCTCACCCGCGGTGCTTTCGCTTTCCCGGATCAGGAAGGATCCATGCGTGTTCCCGGGCGCCAAAAGCTGCCGCTCGGCGTCCTTACGGCTCAGATTTTTGAAGAACCAACTGTGTAAAGCAGACGCAAGACCATCGGCTGTTGGTCTATTTCTTTCTTTCTTTCTTTTTTGTTTTGTGCAGCCCTGGCTGTCCTTAAACTCCCTCTGTAGACCAGACTGGCCTTAACTCAGGGATTCGCTTACCCCTCCCTCCCAAATGCTCGGATTAAAAGCCTGTGCCACCTTTGTCCAATTCTTCCTCCATCCCAGTCAAACATGCCCCCACTCCCTGGACCACGCCCTGTTCTGAGATCCCTGGATGTGCCTCCCCTACTCCCCACCCCCCCATCCCCACGGAGGTCTCCTGCTCACGGTTCAGGCTCCAGGCTGTTTGCTTTCGCCACGAAGTTGAAGGGGATGAAGCCTTCTTGGCCAGTGGTCAGGGACTGAGCCTTCCACCACTCACCGCTCCTGCACCACAGAGACCATCATCACGGTGTACAGAGCCACTGGAAACCCCTCAGCGTCCCCAGTTAGGCCAGGCCATCACTCCCCCGTATCAAGCACTCTGGAGATTTCTACCTCATTCCAAAAGCCCTCTGCTGTGGCCAGAGCCTGTCAGGGGTGCAGGAGGGCTGAGGACACGGACACACACACACACACACACACACACACACACACACACGCACGGCAAGGTAGGTTAGAGGTATACTCACTGCTCCAGGATTCGGAGCTGTTCACCCTTTTCAAAGCCCAAGTCTCCATCATGGGAGGGCTCATAGCTGTGCAGGGCAATAACTAGGTTGTCTGTAAAGAGAGAAAGAGTCAAGAGGACCCAGCCTGGGGCTGACAGGAACAGTGACGTTCTAGAGACACAGGATGCAGACTAAGTGGAGAGATGGGGAAGAGGGTATGGGCAGGAACGAGCAAGCATCCACAGTCTGCTGTTATTATGTTTCACACGCTGTGGATGGAGTCACCTTGCAGCGGGGAGGCTGGTGGGAGGGAGCCCTCATAGGTGACCAGTGGGTCCCGAACTTCAGAGCCGTTCCGGATGGGCAGCTGTGGGGTAGGAAATGAGGCTGGGATCAGAGAAGAAAAACTGGATCTGACCCTGGTTCCCCTCCCCTCTATACTCTTTCTATTTCTCCAGTCTGGCTGGACCTTGCCTCTGAATTCACCAACTGTGTGTGTGTGTGTGTGTGTGTGTGTGTGTGTGTGTGTGTGTGTGTGTGACTTTAGGAAGGTCCCTTCCTCTATGTGGACCTCTTCTGTGATGCACTCCAGAGAAGATGGGAATGCTGCTATTTCCAGAGCCTTTAGTTGTGATCCGTTTATTTATTTTTTTCTCCTGGATACACAATGGTTCCTCCATGCCATCCCTTTACCAATCCTAACCCCCCACCAGCCCTTTACCAATCCTACCCCCTTTCCTTCACCAATTCTATCCCCCACCTGCCCATCCCTTCACCACTCCTCTCTCCTCCCATCCCTTTACCAATCCTATCTCCCCTCATCCTTTCACTAATCCTATCTGCCCTCCCACCCCCAGCCCTTCACCAGTCCGATCCCCCAACCCCCAGCCCTTCACCAATCCTATCCCCCATCCCTTCACCACTCCTATCTCCCCCCTCCCTTCACCACTCCTATCCCCCCATCCCTTCAGCAATCCCATCTTCCTCTTACCGTAGTCTTGCTGTCCAGTGGGACTATGGGATAGTGGCAGTTTTCACACACGTCAATGTTCTCCATCCAGTCATCTTCAGGGTTTGAGCTGCAGACACAGCCCATGATCCCTGAAGGAATGTAGAGAGGCCTGAAGGAGCTCCCCCTAAGCCAGTTCCCCCAACATCAGACATCCTAGAGCACAGCCCAGGAAATTACAAAAACTACCTGAGATTGTCAGCTCCGAGGCCCCCATTGGCCGTAGACAGAAGAGCTGAAAAGTGGAATTCTAGTTTCCCACTGGGTTTACTCGGAGCCCTCAAGCAACGAGTTCACAGGAGGCTCAGGCCCAAGGCTGGTCCCCACCCTCCCACCTGGGAAGGGCAAACCGCCGTCTTTGTTAGTCTAGTTACCCACTTCCTGCCCTCCTCAGCTCTGCTAGTCCCCAATTGGGGGACTACCTGGGAGACATCACACACACACACACTTTGCCAAGCTCTGGGGGAAACCTAGATTTTCATTCCACCCACCTCTACCATGGAGGGTGTCCGTCCCTTCTCAGTACAACTCCCCTGCCTCGCTACTGAAGCTGAGAGGTTCCAGCTCCTTACAGTCAACCTTCAACTCATCACCCCCACCCCCACTCACAACCACAGTCCCCTTCAGAGGGTTACTTCAGACAAGCTTTTGAGCAGCAGAAGGGAACCTGTTGGTGGCCTCGTTGGCTGTAATTGCGTTGCTCACTTGCCTGGTTTAGCTGTGGAAACTTTTCGTCAAGTGAAATCAAGCAGAACCCCATAGACACAGCAAGTCACGGCAGGGCTCCCTCTGAAGCCTCTGGAATCCCCACGTCCCTCCTTCCTGAGCACTGGTCCTCAACACACGGTTTACCACGAGGAGAAGATTAAGTTTTGTTTTAGTTCTTTAGCTGAAGTCTTACTACGTAGCCTCAGCTGACCCTGAGGCCTAAAACTCATTTTATAGACCAGGCTGGCCTCAAACTTGCAGAGATCTGCCTGTCTCTGGGTGTTAGGACTAATAAAGGGCTACACTGTCATGTTTTTGTTGTCAAGAAGACCGGGGGTTGGGGATTTAGCTCAGTGGTAGAGCGCTTGCCTAGAGAGCGCAAGGCCCTGGGTTCGGTCCCCAGCTCCGAAAAAAGAGGAAAAAAAGGAAGAAAAAAAAAAAGAAGAAGAAGACCTAGTCCCTCTCTCAGTCCTGCAATCTTTTATGGTATATACCACACAAACAGACACACACGCGCACACACCACACACACACACACACACACACACACACACACACACACATGCAACTTGTACTTTGAACTACTTTGTTTTCACCACTCACCCACCATTATTGTCCTTAGACCACGCCATTGTGTTTCTGACTCTGTTTTTGTTTTTAATTTTCAGTGTATGTGTGTGGGTGCTACAGCTCAGGTGTGGAGGTAGGAAGGCAATTTCAGGAACAGGTTCGCTCCTTCCACAACCTGGGTGTCTGGGGATTGAACTCAGATTGGTAGGCTCAGCGGAGGGCGAGAACGCCTCATCAGATGCGCCATTTTGCCTACCCTGTGTTTGTGACGTTCACACCCACCCGCTACCCTCTAACTCCATCTGTAAGTTTCCGCTCAAATGTCACATTGTGCCTCTCGGGCTCCTGCCCCATTTTCCTCAGGCCACAATTGCTGGGCCAGGCTCCGAGGGACATTGCAATGTTCCTCATCTCTTCTCCTTTAAAGAAAAAGTTCTATTTTTATTTATAGTTGAATGTACCTCCATATGCGTGTGTGTGTGTGTGTGTGTGTGTGTGTGTGTGTGTGTGTGTGCGCGCGCGCGCGCGCACGCAGTGCGGGGTGCACACAGAGGCCTTTGGATACCCCAGAACTGAAGCCACAGCAGGCTGAGGCACTCGACTTGACCTCTAGACACAGAACCCAAGTCTGGAGAAAAAGCGACCAGGGACTATTAACACCTGCGCCATCTCTCCATCTGCTGCCCTACCCCCTTGATGGGGCACAAGAATAGAAGCTGTGTATCACCCCCCTGGAAGCCTGCGGCACCCATCAGCGGGATGTGGAGACTAAGTTCAGATTCTTCTCGCACCTGCAGAGGTCTTAAACCATCAAACCTAACCACTGGCTTTGTTTGTTTGTTTGTTTGTTTGTTTGTTTAATTTTCAGATGGGGTCTCACTGCATTGCCCAGGCTGGTCCAGCACTCTTGTGTTCAAGTGGACTTTCTGCTCAGCATCGTAGGTAGCTGGACGAACACTGTCACTCAAACACTGTCACATGTAGCTTTGACTTTCGATTTTAGATGATCAAAGCAAACCCCAGGGAGGCCTGCCTGAAGCAGTACAGCAAAACAAGCCTTGTTAATTTATGCCGTATCCAAGTTGATGTGGGAGCAAGGGGAGACGTCTGGCTAGCAGACTTCAGAAGACCCAGCTTGAGAATCTGAAAGACCCATGCTGAAATATTAGCTGGATTGTAGGTCTATGATCCCAGCCCTTGGGAGGTAGAGGCTGGAGGATCAAAATGTCAAGGTCAATCCTCATTATACAGGGAGTTCGAGACCAGCCTGGATTCCATGAAATCCTCTCTTAGAAACAAGGCAAACCGAGAACAAAATCCCAGAAAACAAATTGCAGTAAGATAACACTAGTGTGCCTGATTTTGTCCAAACCATTCTTCTCCTCGTCTGTCACTGAGATTTGCCCACCCCTTTTCTTAGGTCACCCGATATACATTAGCTCAGTTTGCAGGAGCTGGGAAAGGCACCCACCAGCACCCTTCAGCTTTACCCACCCCTGCATGGGACTGTGAGAAACCGGAACTGGAGACTAATCCTCTTCAGGCCCATGGCTTTTAACCTGAGCCAGTCATAGCATCCCACGGGTTCCGGAACTTACGGTGTGCATCTCCCTACAATGTGTGGCTATAGGAGGGATAATAAAACATCCCTGGAACATCCCATCTTCAGAGGGGTTGTGGAGGTAGTTCAGTGGGTAGTGCTTTGCCAAAGACCCTAAGCTTCAATCGCCAGCACTGAATAGACTCGGACTTGGTGTGTGTTCCACACAGGTAGTTCTAGCACTGGAGTGGAGGCAGGAGGGCCAGGATTTCAAGGTTAGCTTGGGATACAAGAGGCCTCGCCTCAGAAACTAGTGGGGAGGGGGAGACTCAAGAAAGGAGTGGACGAACACATTCACTCTTCCTTCAACCCGTGGCTGGGAGGCCATAACTCGACTCATAAGGCTCCATGGGCTGCCTTATCAGCTCAGCTATCTTATGGCCAGACAGTGGCTGGCAGCGGCAGGAACTCCCAGAAGAAAAGTGGAGAGTGAGTAAGCATCCTGTTTGTGATTTGCAGGGGCCCTAGGAAAACACAGGTTGGTTAAGCTGTGCCACAGCGGGTGATCGGTGCACTTAGAGCGGTAAGGTGGTGCCTTTTAGAACTGGCATTTTTAGAGGCTTTGGGAAAAGGCAAGAGACACGGTGTGATGACTCAGGCCTTTTAAATGGAGCGCTCAGCTCTGGGAGGCAGATGCAGGCAGATTTCTACTTGGTCGAGGTTAACCTGGTCTACATAGTGAGTTCCAGGCTATCCAAGGCTACATAATGAGACATACACTGGGTCTCAAAGGAAAAAGAAAAGAAAAGAAAAAAAAAGCAAACACAAGAAATACATTTGGGGTTAAGGACGGTGATTTAGGGGCTGGCTTGATTAGGAACCCTTGCCGCTCCTCCAAAGGACCTGGGTTTGAGTCCCAGCAGCCACGTTTTGGCTCACAACCGTCTAAGTCCAGTTCCAAGGGATCTGATATCCTGTCTTCCGCCCACACCATGAGCTCAGGCACTCAAGCAGCACACAGACACAGAAAATTTAAAAAACATAAAAAAGCAAAAAGAAGGGTTGGGGATTTAGCTCAGCGGTAGAGCACTTGCCTATGGCGCAAGGCCCTGGGTTTGGTCCCCAGCTCTGAAAAAAGAAAAAAAAAAAAAAAAAAAAAAAAAAAAAGAAGGAGGAGGAGGAGGAAGAGGAAGAGAAGGAGGAGGAAGAAGAGGAGGAGGAAGAAGAGGAGGAGGAAGAAGAAGAGGAGGAGGAGGAGGAGGAAGAGGAAAAGGAAGAGGAGAGGATGGTGATTTAAGACCTAATGGCACAGGTTGCAGCTGGGTGTGTTGCTGAGATAGGAAGATCAAGAGTTCGAGGCTAACCTGTGCTACTACACGAAACCTATCTGGGGCAAGAGAGATGGTTCGATGCTTGAAAAGCACAGAACCAGAGTCTGGCTCCCAGCCCCCACCAGGCATTTCACAGCGGCCTGTAAGCCTAGCTCTAGAAAGGCCTCACACCTCTGGCTTCACACCTCTGGCTTTCACAGTCATCTTACGCATACATAGCACCCCTCCTCCACATACACATAATTAAAAGTAAGATAAATGTTTTTGAAGGGGGCTGGGGAGATGGCGAGATGGTTCAGTGGCTAAGAGCACTGGGTGCTCTCTCAGGAGGCAGGGATTTGATTCCCAGTACCTACTTAAAGGTTCACAGCCATCTGTAACTTCAGTTCCAGGGGATCTACCCTCCTCAGGTCTCCTCTGGCAAGAGGAATTCACAGAGTCTACAGATATACTGACAGACATAAATACACACACACACACACACACACACACACACACACACACACACACACACACACACACACACAAACAAGCAAGCAAATAAACCTGTCAGAAAACAATTAAAACTGGGCAGTGGCAGTGCAGGCCTTTAATTCCAGCAATTGGGAGACAGAGGCAGGCAGATCTCTGAGTTGAAGGCCAGCCTGGTCTACAGAGTTCCAGGACAGCCAGGGTCACACAGAGAAACCCTGTTTTGAAAAAAATAAAAAAAAAATAAAAAGAATGAAAGAAAGAAAAGGAGAGAAAAGAAAATGTAAGGAAATAAAAGGCCTGAGAGTCATGTGCAGCAGGCCAGACACTTTGGAGAGTAAAGGCTGGGTTCTTGAAATGTGAGGCCAGGGGTTGGGGATTTAGCTCAGTGGTAGAGCGCTTGCCTAGCAAGCACAAGGCCCTGGTTCGGTCCCCAGCTCTGAAAAAGAAGAAGAAGAAGAAGAAGAAGAAGAAGAAGAAGAAGAAGAAGAAGAAGAAGAAGAAGAAGAAGAAGAAGAAGAAGAAGAAGAAGAAGAAGAAGAAGAAGAAGAAGAAGAAGAAGAAGAAGAAGAAGAAGAAGAAGAAGAAGAAGAAGAAGAAGAAGAAATGTGAGGCCAGCCTGGGCACCTTAGAAAGACTTTATCTAAAATTACAACAAAAACCAGGCATCAAACCAGGCACGATGGTGCCCACCTATAACTCTGACACCTGGGAGACGGAAGCAGGAGGGCGAGGAAAGAGTTCGGGTCATTCCTTGATACATAGAGTTTGAGGCTAGCCTGGGCTACAATAGACTCTGTCTCGGAAACCTAAAATAAATGAAAAAAAACCATAAGAGGTAGGATTATAGTCCAGAGGTACACTGCTTCTCTAGCACGCATGAGAGCAATCACCAATACCAAAAAAGGAAAGATAAACGAGGCCAGAAACTCATAATCCTAGCAGTTGGGCAGTGGACACAGAGGGATCAAGAACTGAAGGTCCTCCCTGGGTACGTAAGGGGTCTGAACTAGCCTGGGGAATGGTATATGGCAGTGAAGGAAGTCCAGAAGGAGCAGAAGGAATCTTTGAAGACTTCAAAGCATTCAGTAAAGAAATGTATTCTGGACTGGGTCTGGCCCTCCAGAAAGTACCTGGCCCCTGTCAGACTGGGGGCTGGGCTGGACATGGTGGCCCACGACTTTAATCCCATCCCTCAGGAGGCAGAAGCAGGCAGGTCTCTGTGAGTTGAGGCTAGCCTGGTCTACAGAGTGAGTTCCAGGATAGCCAGGGCTGTATAAAGAGAATGTCTCAAAAAAAAAATAAATTAAATAATAAAATAAAAGTCTGGGTTTGGGAGGAAAGTTCAGGACACCTGTTTGGCATACACGACGCTTTGGGTTGGAGTCCCAGCACTACCAGAAAAAAGAAATTATTAGTTCAGTAAATTACACTGTTTGCCAGTCAAGTCTCTGATAACATTTGGAACTATGGGAGGAGAGAACCAATCCTCACAAAACTGTCCTCTGACCTCTATATGCACGCTATGTATGCACACACAGGTGTACATGCACATAGATAGATAGAGAATAAATTGCTTTTAAAAAGAAGAGAAATAATACTAATCATGTAGCAGGGCATGATGGCACAAATCTGTAATTTCAGCATCCATTAGTCTGAGGCAGCATTGGCTAGAGAGGTTATCTAAAATGAAAAGAAAAGGCTGGAGAGATGGCTCAGTGGTTAGAGCACTGACTGCTCTTCCAGAGGTCCTGAGTTCAATTCCCAGCAACCACATGGTGGCTCACAACCGTCTGTAATGGGATCTGATGCCCTCTTCTGGTGTGTCTGAAGACAGCTACAGTGTACTCATATATAATAAATAAATAATAAATAATAAATAAATAAATCTTTAAAAAAAGAAGAAGAAAAGAAAGGAAAAGAAACCAGGAGTGTTGGTCCACTCCTTTAAACTCAGGCGGCTGAGGCAGGAGGAGAGCAGTGATTTTAAGGCCAGCCTGCGGGGCAGTGTGAGACTCACTCCATGTTCTCCATTTAAAGGGAATGGTGCGGGGGTGTTTGTCAGCCTGGGAGATAGTCCAGGAGGTTCGCACCAAACCAAGGGTCTGACCTTGGTCTCTGGGACCTCCACGGTATGCAGAGAGACCTAAAGCCTATAATTTGTCCTCCGGCCTCCACATATACACTATGGTATCTGCACAGCCACATGCGCACAGATTTTTAAAGAGCAGATTGTGGCTGGGGTGACACCTCAGGCAGGAAAGTGTTTGTCACACTGCATGAGGACCTGAGTTCTGCCCTCAGCTCCCATGTGGAAAGCCTGGCGTGATGGTGTGATTTGGAAGATCACCAGCCAAACTAACCATAGAGTCACGAGATGAAGAGATCCTACCTTGAAACACAAGGTGGACAGCTCCCTAAGAATGACACTTTTTCTGAATGTAGGGGCACATGTCTTTAATCCCAGCACCCAGGAGGCAGAGGCAGAGGCAGAGGCAGAGGCAGAGGCAGAGGCAGAGGCAGAGGCAGAGGCAGAGGCAGAGGCAGAGGCAGAGGCAGAGGCAGAGGCAGAGGCAGAGGCAGAGGCAGGAGGCAGAGGCAGAGGCAGAGGCAGAGGCAGAGGCAGAGGCAGAGGCAGAGGCAGGTGGAATTCAGTGAATTTGAGGCCAGCTGCCTGGTCTCCTAGAGTGAGTTTCAGGACAGCCAGAGCTACACAGTGTGATTCTGTTTCAATAAAAAGGAAGAAAAAAAAATCCACGGCACCTGACCTCTGGCCTCCACAGCCATATACACCAGAAGCATTTGCATACATATGTGCACACTATGGACAAACACATACAGAGGGCTGGAGAGATGATGGCGCAGCCGTTAGGAACTCATTGCTTTTGCAGAGGACCCAAGTTCAGCTCTCAAATTCCAACAAGTTGCCTCCGAACTCTACTGCTAAGGTACTCAATCACTCTTCTGCCTCCTTTGACAGACACCTAGACTCATGTACACATGCACACGTGTGCACACACGCACCTACACACACACACACACACACACACACACACCACAAGCAATAAATAAGTAATTAGAACGGGAAATCTGTGAGATCAGAGAGGCTCTGTGATCTTCCCAACAACACACAGCAAATCACAGCTAGCTGTGGCCTATCTCCTCAATCCCTGCACTCAAGAAACAGATCCTCATGAGTTTGAGACCAGCTGTATCTACACAGCAAGTTGCAGAACAACCAGGACCAAATACAGAGACCTTGTCTCAAAAAAGAACAAAATAAAACAAACAAGCAAAAAACAAAAAGGAAAAGGAAAGGCCATCCAGAGACTGCCACACCTGGGGACCCATTCCACATACAGTCACCAAACCCAGTCACTCCCGGGGATGCCAAGAAGTGCATGCTGACAGGAGCTCGATATAGCTGTCTCCTGAGAGACTCTGACAAAGCGTGATAAGTACAGAGCCAATCTCTGGACCGAGAACAGGGACCCCAATGGAGGAGTTAGGGAAAGGACTGAGGTAACTGAAGGGGTTTGCAATCCCATAGGAAGAACAACAGTATCAACCAACCAGGCCCCGCCCCCCAGAGCTCCCAGGGACTAAACCACCATCCAAAGAGTACACATGGTGGGACCCATGGCTCCAGCTGCATCTGTAGCAGAGGATGGGCCTTGTTGGGCATCAATGGGAGGAGAGGAGCTTGGTCCTATGAAGGGTCTTTGCCCCAGTGTAGGAGAATGTCAGGGCGGGGAGGCAGATGGAGTGGGTGGGTGGGTGAGGGAGCACCCTCATAGAAGCAGGGGGAGGGGGGATGGGATGGGGGTTTCCAGAGAAGAAACTTGGGAGGGGATAACATTTTTTTTCTACTGTTCATCCCGGAATGCATCTGGTTACACCAAACAGTTGGGTCACGAGAAATCATGAGGAAGCTAGACAGGGACACAAAACTGGAAGTGAAGACTCCTCATCAAACATGACCATTGCCGGGTGTGACGACACACACCTTCATTAATTCCAGCACTTGGAGGTAGAGGTGGGGGAGGGGTCTTTGTCAGTTCCAAAACATCGTGGACTACAGATAGAGTTCCAAGCCAGTCAGAGCTACACAGTGTTACCCTGTCACAAAATTACAAATTTCCCCACCCCTCTCTAAAACACTCTCTCTCTCTCTCTCTCTCTCTCTCTCTCTCTCGACCATTGTACTATCAACAAAGACTTTTCCACGGAGAAATTCTCCCCTACTTGGAATGCATTTGTATCTACATTCACCTGACTAGAGAATGCAGGTCTGTGCACATAATTCAGTATCTTGCTTCCTTCGTGTAAAACCACGTGCTAGCTTGCGTCCCTGTGTGACAAAATGGGTAGTACGCAAGCCAATCCTGTATCTAAATTGTAAAGTGTTTCTTTTCATACAAAATGTGAGCCCCACCTCTCTGGTTGTAGTTTAAAACAAAGACTGCTGGGTAGCCAGATGTGGTCAAAACAGGTTAGGAACAAGGACAATGTAAAGAAATCAAGATCAGGCTGGAGAGATGTGTCATTCGAAAAAGCACTGGCCGCTCTCCCAGAGGACCAGGGTTCTATTCCCAGCATCCACACGGTGGCCAATAACCATCAGTAACTCCAGGCCCAGGTCCAGGAGCTCCAATGCCCTCTCTGGCTTCATAGGCACTGAATGCATATGGTACAAAGTCACATTTAGTCGTATAAAATAAGAAACAATTAAAAACAAAAAAAGAGGGGTTGGGGATTTAGCTCAGTGGTAGAGTGCTTGCCTAGCAAGTACAAGGCCCTGGGTTCAGTTCCCAGCTCCGAAAAAAAGAAAGAAAGAAAAAAAACAAATAAAGACATCAACATTAAAACACTGTAAACTTCTCATTGTTTGAAATAGAAAAGGAAAAAAGATTGTTCAGGGTTCTTAGAATCATGGATGACGGATTCTGGTATGGATAAAGAAACTTTTCTTCTTCCGCCCCTTGCTCAATAATGGATTCTAAATCAACTTTCACTAGGACTTGCAATGCCCTTGGTCAAACTCAAGGCAGTGTCTGGTCCACCAGACAACGTTTGCCATTACAAAAGGGCTCCTCCCACCCCAGTGTTTCTGACTTGGAGAGCTGAGTCAGAGCTGAAGTTTGGTTCCTATCTTATTGGTTGTTGGTCTGGCAGGCAGACACAGTACCCTTTTTCATGTGGTATAGAACATACAACAAATCAGGCTGCCAAAAGATCCCTGAAGAGGCTGGAGAGATGGCTCAGCCGTGAAGAGCACTGACTGCTCTTCCAGAGGTCCTGAGTTCAATTTGCAGCAACCACATGGTGGCTCACAACCATCTGTAATGAGATCTGATGCCCTCTTCTGGTGTGTCTGAGGACAGCTGCAGTGTACTCATATAAATAAAAATAAATCTTTTAAAAAGAAAAAGATCCTGAAGCAAGTGTCCCCTGACCCCGGCTTTAGCTTTTATTGTCACCAGACATGGTAGCCCAGGCCTTTCATTCCAGCATTCAGAAGACAGAAGGCAGGGCATCTCTGCCTCTTAGAAGCCAATCTACATATAGAGTTCCAGACCAGCCAGGGCTATACAGTGACAACCTGTCTCAAATAATAGTAATGAAAATATTGTAATCAGAATACATAAAAATGTATTGCACGTGTGTGGGCATGTGCATGCTCCCACATGCGTGTGCATGCCACTGCATGTGTGTGGAAGTCAGAGGACAAAGTTGGTTTTCTTTACCCACCATGTAGATTCCACGAATAGAACTCAGCTGTCAGGCTTGGCCGAAAGAGTCAGCCTGAGGATCCCTCGATTAGATTTTCTGATCCCAGAATTGCCAAACACATCAAACCGAGCTCCAATTCCCATTGACTTGGTCATGGTTAGCAACTTCATTTCCATCATCAAGTTCCCTGCTCCAAGGGCAAAGCCGCTGATTCATGAATCTTTTGTCTGGAATGGGACTGGGCCTCTGGCCTGAGAACCTTGGACTGCTTTATGTAGAATATAGGCAGGCCAGGCAGCGGTGGTGAATGGCTTTGAACCTGGTGTTCTGGAGGCAAAGGCAGGCAGATCTCAGAATTCGAGGCCAACCTGGTTTACAAAAGTGAGTTCCAGGACAGCCAGGGTTACATAGAGAAGCCCTGTCTCAAAAGTCAAAAACAAAATTATAAACAAACAAACAAACAATAGAGAAAGGCCGTTCTGGAGTAGACCCCTAACATGTGCTTGGCCATTTTGTAGCACAGTCCACTAGACTTCACGTAAAACAGTTTCCCGACTTTTCTTTAGCAGAAGTTTCACATGTTCCATGAAGGGAACAGCCACATAAACTTTGTCATGACACCAAAACATTAGGCTGGCAAGCATAATAAGCAATTGCGGGCTAGAGAGATGGCTCAGCGGTTAAGAGCACTGACTGCTCTTCCAGAGGT